>NW_012135081.1:43083-85240 GCF_000956105.1 Propithecus coquereli
GGGAGGCTGAGGCAGAAGGATCACTTGAGCCCAGGAGTTTGAGGTTGCTGTGAGGTAGGATGATGCCACGGCACTCTAGCCCAGGCAACCGAGCCAGACTCTGTCTCAAAAAAAAAAAAAAAAATCAAATCCTGCCTTGAAGCAAGATGATAATGAACCATCATCAGATACAACAGCTGTTACTGCTCACAAACAGTTATCTTTGACCCTCCTAAATTATTGATCTATTAACAGCATAGCATGCAGCACTACATTCCATATACTAACTACACAAAATATTCAAAAGCCTTATGTGGAGTTACAACTTACTTTAGGGGATCTTCTTGATCACTGTCTATGCTATCAGCTTCACTGTCAGGGTCACCTCTCCATGTCTGATCCACAGTAATGGGTTCCTGCTCCCCATCACTCCAGCTGTCTTCATCTGAGGCAAGGAAGGGAGAGCGGCCATTAAGACTTCCCACCTCTGTAACTCCACCACACCAAACTAGATTACTTAACATATTAATCCAAACCTTAAAATTAAAAAAAAAACTTAGTACAAAGGCACTGGCAAATAAAAACGCTTAAACTACAACCCAGGTGAAGATTATTTACAACATAAATGAGTTAACCACGCCCTCTCGAAAGAACAGAAAAGCCAATTTATAAATTATTCTTGTTTTCTGAAATTACTTTACCTAACAAAACTGTTAAGCACAAAAACAGCAATGAAGGAAAATGTCACCAATCCAGGGGAGTAAACCTAAACAAATGCTACTTCAAATTCAAAAGAATTGGTAAACAACATAGCAATCCTGGAATGCTCGCTGAAGTCCCAATGAATAAAAAATAACATTGCCAAATATATTCAAAGTACTGTACTAAATTAAACTACGTTCTTTCCTAATTTTCGTCCACCTTTTTCATTCTAGGAGAGAAGATCCTTACCCAGTATTCGGCTGGCTTCACTGCGGCTACTTTCTGGAGTCTGAGACCCCAGCTCTGTCTTAGCATATGAGCTCAGCTGGCACAAGAGTGTTTCACCCACAGGCCCTGGGTTCGTCTTCTTCATTTGAGCATGAAGTGCCAGGGCATTCCTACGGGCATGTTCAGCACAGAAGGACACCCTAAAGAAACAAGACATTAATAGTTATAGGTCCCTTCTTGAAAGGGTTCAGTGATTTCCTTGGTCCCAAATCTTTAGATCATTTTTATGAAATTAAAATGCCTATTATATTCATTTCTAAAAAGGCCAGTTTAGTCAAAGGAATTTAACTGGCCGAAGGTCAACTCATTTGATGTTATTAAAGGGAAATGCAGGCAGCATTATCCAGTGCTCCAACAAACAAAACATTCCAACTATAAAAATGTTGACATCATCTCATAAATCATGCACACTTTCATCTTTCAAAACTGGTTCTGGAAGGCTACTCAACATTTTAATATTAATCCAATGTAGGTAATAAGATATGGGACACAATTTTAAAACTACAAGATATTATCCAGTCATTACGTTTTTGCATGGATACCTTTGTGTATATGATGAAAGCTATAAGCCTCTTCCAGAATATACACATATACAATTTTGCATGTTATTTAATAAAGTTCATGGACAGCCAAAAGAGCCACGCATCCCTGCACTAAAAATAATTTAGAATATCCCTTCATTTTACAAATAAGGAAAAAGATCTAAAGAGAGGAACTAAGTGACCTAACTCAAGTGTCCTTCCAGTTTTCACCGTTTCAATGTTGTTTTTTTTTTATTTTCAAAAGATATATACATAACCCCAATTCTAAAAGCACATGACCTAAAACTTGGCAGCTATGCTCAAGCCCACATCATATCACATCCTACTCTCTCACTTTAAGACACACACATTTCTCTACATATACATACCCATCTTTCTTCTCTGGCTTTGGGGCAGCACTGGGACATCTTTTTCCATTCTTCGTCGATATATAACTACACTGCTTGAAGGGTGCATTCTTGTCTTCAAGGATATGCTTAATGCAAAACTCCTGCCCCTCCAGACGAGGTTGAGAGCATGGGCGATGAGTAAAGGAACACGACAGGGGCTCCTGAGATCTGGACACTGGGGTGATCCTCCCCCGATTGGTTGGCAAGACGTGAATCCGAATCCTGTTCATACCAAACCTGCAGAATCAAACGAAAGATCAAAAAGCCCCCACCCTTCCAGGAAATTCCTGCTCTACAATATCCAGAGAGATCGCAGATAGTTTCTACAGGACCGGAAGAAATGGGCCCCGCAGGATACGCTCCGTAACTCCTCACCGCCCTCCCCTAAGTCTTCACAGGCATTTTTGTGACTCTTCCTCCCCTTAACTTCTCCCATCCGGCCCGGAAGATACGTTGAAAGTATCTTCAGGACTCGCACGACTGCAGCACGAGCGGAAGCTACGGAGCCTGGCCCACGAGGCGGCCACGCCGCAGCACCGCGCCCCGCCCCGGCCTCCCTGCACGCCGCCTTTGTCCCGTCCCGCCTCAGAGATCACGACTGGGCCGGGCCAAGCCTCGGCTGCCCGTGTGAACGCCATTTTGTCCTAAGGCTCCGGCCACCGGAGAACCTGGCTCCTGGGATCCTGTAGGAAGGAGATTGATTCCGACATTGCTTGAGGCGAAGTAGCAGCTCCAAGCCAACAGAAAGAGGGAAGCAGCAGCCTAACAGCAAGGTCTAAAAGCATGCAGCACCGCCATCTTACCTCGGGCGCCGCGCTCTGCCGCGCCAGCCGCTCTTAACTCGGCCCCGCTCCTTTCCGCGCTCCTAAGTGCTGATTGGCTACTGCTCCGATGACGCTGTGTCGCCATTGGCCGAGGCCTGCTCTGAGGGAAGGCGGAGCTCTGAGAAAATGCGCGGCTTGGGTGGCTAAGACAGACTGTCTGTCAGCAACTCTGCTGGGAGGAGAAGGAGCCCAGAAACCCGGCGCAGGGCTGCCTGCTGCGTGGTCTGCCGGCTGCGGATATTTTCCATCTCACAGCGTGGCTCATTTTCAGGTAGCTTTTGGACCCCGGGTATGTAGTCCTAGACTGCTACTATCTTATCATTCATACACAGAGGCTAGAGAATCACTGTACATTTGACTCCTACACATGAAAAAGCTTTAATTTTCTTTTATGAACAGTTTAATACATTTACTGAACATTTGATGTAGAGCACCCTGAGAAACATTTTTGGGATGTGTATTATGAGTAACGTAATGGGGAATTACATGTATAAGTCATTTAATTTTTTACAGCAACCCTAAGAGGTAGAAACAATTATTACCTCTATTTTACAGAGAAGAGGACCGAGGAACATAATGGGCCCATAATTGGTAAATAGGAAAAGGAGGCAAATTTGAACCGAGCCTCATCCTTTATTCCTTATTGCCTCTCATATAATAAAGAGAACTGGACTGAGAATAAGGAAATATGAGTTCTAGTTTAGGCCCTGATTCTCTAAAATTCTCTACAATTCCATGCTAAATAATGCAGGTATTACAGAAATGACAGACACAATACCAATTTTATCATTCTTTAAGGGTTTTAAGTTAAAAGCATCTCTCCTCTGTCATCTCCACCACTTTGTCTTGTAAAAATAATCCAACACTTTCTTCGCATGACCCTTCTAGACATTTTTTGCATCCCAGCCTCCCTTAATCTGCTGTCAATTCCATTTAAGATGTTTTAGCCATGATGCATGAGCAGGGGGACGTGATTAACAGTGGAGGTGAGCATAGAGAATCTACAGCCCTCAAGAAATGTACGTTTAGGGACAAGAAATGATTAAAACAAAAAAAAAGTATGTGAGGATGATGCTGTTTCCAGAGACTAGGGCAGCCTTAAAATAAAGCACTTTCCTGAAATTCATTCATTCAACAAGTATTTATTGATCACCTAAGTACCAGGCACTGGGGATACAGGAGAGAACAAGAAAGATAACCCTGCTCTCCAATTCAAAACCAGCTGGAGGCAGTCACATTACAGAAAATTTGAGAATCAGAATCTGCAACCAAATGTGATAATATCAAAAATTAATATTAAAACTACTCTAGGCAGGGCACGGTGGCTCCCGCCTGTAATCCTAGCACTCTGGGAGGCTAAGGTGGGAGGATCACTTGAGCTCAGGAGTTCGATACCAGCCTGAGCAAGAGCAAGACCCGTCTCTACTAAAAATAGAAAAAGTCGGGAGTGGTGGCACATGCCTGTAGTCTCAGCTACTCTGGAGGCTGAGGCAGGAGGATCGCTTGAGCCCAGGAGTTTGAGGTTGCTGTGAGCTAGGCTGATGCCACGGCACTCTAGCCCAGGCAAAAGAGTGAGACTCTGTCTATAAATTAATTAATTAATTAATTAAAACTAGTGAAAAATGTCAAGAGATACAGGAATAGAGATGCAACAAGGATTTTCCTTTAATGAGAGGATCTGCTGAAGGTCTTAGTTGAAAAAAAAATCTTTCTGCTAAGTCCAAGACAGACAAAAAATTACTATTTAGAACCACTTTTAAGTGGAGGGAGGGAGAAGATATTATTAAAGGGTCAAGACATTGGCAAATTCTTTGTGCTGTTTAATAAAGTAGATGGCTATTTTTAATTCACTGAACACTTTGCTAGCTATTGCAGAGGTTAAAGTGGACTAGAAGCTGTTTATAATAGGGGATGGGAAAGAGGAACTCTTGAAGGAAAGGGATTTTTGAGAATTTTGAGTTTGGGGGGCTAATCTTAGAGAAAAGTGAAAAAAGGGACAGTAGAAAATGAGCTAACAGTGTGATCTGGTGCTGTAGGAGCAGCTGGGTTAGTTTTAAAAAAAAAATAGAAATCTTTGTATCAGAAGAGAACTTTCGCAAGGTCTCACCACACCAACTCAAAGCCTGTGATTCAGCTAATATTCTCTCCCTTTCTTCCAGTTATTGTGACTTAACTGCCCTTGGTTCTATTAGAGGCAAAATCCTCCACTTGTGCACTAGATCCCATTTCATCTACTCAAGGACATCACTCCGAGTCTCCCTTCTCTCCCACATCTACTGGATCTTTCCTATCTAGCATATATGCATGCTGCAGTTTCTCCCATTTTAAAAATTTTTATCATACCTCTTCCTCCAGCTACTTCCCCATTTCTCTTACTCCTCTTTATAGTAAAACTCAGAAGCGTTATCACATGTCTCCAATTTCTCTCATTCTTTTTTTTTTTTTTTTTTTTTTTTTTTGAGACAGAGTCTCGCTTTTGTTGCCCAGGCTAGAGTGAGTGCTGTGGCGTCAGCCTAGCTCACAGCAACCTCAAACTCCTGGGCTCAAGCAATCCTTCTGCCTCAGCCTCCCAAGTAGCTGGGACTACAGGCATGTGCCACCATGCCCGGCTAATTTTTTCTATATATTTTTAGTTGTCCGATTAATTTCTCGTTCTTGCTCAGGCTGGTTTCGAACTCCTGACCTCAAACAATCCGCCTGCCTCGGCCTCCCAGAGTGCTAGGGTTACAGGCGTGAGCCACCGCACCCCAGCCTCTCATTCTCTCTTGAACCCTCTCCAGTTAGGTTTTCCCCAACACCAAATTGCTAGTCAAGTTTATCAATGACCTTCACCTTGTTAATTCCAATGAAGTTTTCAAGCCTGATCTTACTAGACCTTTTTGCAACATCTGACACACTTGGCCATTCCCTCCTCCTTAAAACACTTTCTAGATCTCCATTCTCTTCCTAGTTTTCTTCCTACCTCACAGTCACCCATTCTGTCTCTTTTTTTCTCTTGTTCCTCTTTTCCCCAAATTCTGAGCACGGGTCACCTCTCTTCTCTACTAAGATTCCCTTGGTTATCTCACTCTATCTCATTCCATTCAATAACCTCATGACTCCCAAATGTTTATCTCCAGCCTGGACTCCACCTTTGAACTTCGCTCTATATCCATCTGTCCAGTAGACATCTCCACTTGGATGTCTAACTGGCATTTCAAATTTAATGTTAAAGCCAAACTCCTGCTAGTCCTGTAGTCATCTCCACCTCAGTATATAACTCCATCCTTCCAGTCGGTCAGGCCAAACACTGGGAATCATCCTCAACTTCTTTCTCTTCCCCCTAATAGCAAATCCTATTGGCTCTATCTTCAAGATATATCACTTCTCATTGCCTTGAGCACGTCTAACCTGTCTAAGATCTCTTACCTAAATGTTGTGAGACGCTCCTTGCCCTTGACTACTATAATCTATTTTCAACATGGCAGATCAGATGAACATTTTAAAACCTAAGTTGGATGTCACTTCTCTGCTCAAAATTTTCCACTGGTGTCTGTTCCATTCATTCAGTCTTTATGCAAGGCCCTGCTGTATCTGCCTTTCTATTGCCCCTCTAACCTCATATCCTGTGACTCCTCCCATCACTCATTTCCATACCAACTACTCTGGCCTCCTTGCTATTTCTCAAACATGCCAGTATATTTACATCTCAGAACCTTTGATGTTTCAGAGGTTTCCTGGAACAATCCTGGAATGATCTTATCCCAGCTATCCAATGGCTTGCTGTCACTGCCTTCAGGTCTTTGCTAAAATGTAACCTAATGAAGCCTTCCCTTGCCACCTTTTTTCCAATTGTATCAACCCTTCTTACCTACACAAACACACACACTCCGGACCCCATCCCCTTTTCCCTGCTTTACATTCTCCAAAGTACTTATCACCATTTAATATACTGTTTTTACTTATCTGTAAATTCTTTGAAGGCATAATGCTTGTTTACTGACATATTCCCAACAGTAAACAGTCCATAGTACTTAGAAAGGCATATCTAATATTCAATTTTAACTTTTTTTCACTGTGGTTTTTTGGTTATCTGTTGGTTTTGAGCAGTTATGTGAAGGGGTTCAGATTCCACAGTACAAAAAAAAGTAGCACAATTAGGACAATGTGACAATCCATAAACTAAATCAATGTAGCAAAAAGGGCCCCAGAGGCAACGATTACTATTAATACAGCCTCTAAGAGAATCCACAGGAGTCAAAAAAAGTAGCACAAGTAGGACAATGTGACAATCCATAAACTAAATCAATGTAGCAAAAAGGGCCCCAGAGCCAACGATTACTATTAATACAGCCTCTAAGAGAATCCACAGGAGTCTCAAAGGCTTCAAACATTCTACAGAATGTTGAGTGGTAGAGATCAAGACAATCTTATTGAGCTCTCAGTGTTCAGGAGACCCAGATATGCTGTAAGCATTAGTCATTAAAAGGAAGCCTAGCTCTATATTGATTAGTTTAACAAACCCTTTAATTGGGGGTCCAGCTGTACTTAAACTTTAAATTGATTTACACCTCATCTATTCCCAAGGATACACCAGACCAGAATTCCTACACTGTCATCAACTTCCATAACATTTCAGATTATATATATATATATATGGAGATTTATATGTATTTCTGAAATTATGTAAATATATATATTTTAGAAAATGGGAGAACGAATGAAAAGAACTCGTGACTTTTTTCAGAAGTATGTATCTCCCTGTTAAATTTCTTTTTTCCTTTTAAAGCTTTCAAACTATAGCTACTGCTAACTTTGTGTTATAAATTTGGAGTATGTCAGCATAAAAGTTCTTTCCCTGTAAGTGTGTAATTTAGAAGATTTACCTCGCACGTGTGGTTTTATTATGTCCCAGGACCAGGTAAGTATTCACTATCAGTTTTTCCGGGCACCATCAAGAGTGTTAATTTTTTCCTTCAAAGCATATTTTCTTCCAAATATATTGCTATGTCTACAACACTTCAGGTTTTTCAAAGAACCAAGGATACAATTATGAATTGTGTTAATAGTGCTTGCTAGATAAGCAGTACATGTAGCTATGTTAGAACTATAATTTTTTTTTTTGCGTACAAGTTACTCTTCCAGGTATTCATTCAACAATAAAGAGTGAGAGTTTTTGACTACAACATAATTTATACTACCAGGTTCACTGTGATGACCAAATCTTTAGGTCTTTCCAGTGGACGCAATTTCCACAGGATCTTGTACAAGAAAGAATATACTAATATCAAAATTGAAGCAAAATTATAATAATATCAATAAAATGACAGTCGAAGACTAAGGATAATATGAAGACTCAGTACACACAAACAACAATCAGATGAGTGTTTTATCATTAACGTTTATTGATGGGATGGATAAATACAGATTGAGAAACATACTTGACAGCAAGATATCAAACTGATAGCCAGACTATAAAATGTATACAACATCCTTTTTTAAAAATTTTTTGAATTTTTTACAAAGAGCCCTTACTTACATCCTATCATTCACATAACAGCAGAGATCCCAGGGGTAGCATCCAGAACTGAGATGCCCCAAGGAAGACAGAGGCAATAGCAGAATATGCTGAGAAAGGACTCTTAAGAGGACTACAAAGATAACAAAAAATCTCACCACAAAATTGTACCTGAGTGACACAGATTGGTAAAGTGTTTTACTTTTTTTTTCCTTTTTGCTCTTTGGTCTGATAAGAAAACGGACAGTTTTAGGTGTGTGAAGTAGGGTGGGAAAGGGTCAGTTTCGAATTCAGAAACCTAGGTTAACACTAAGTTAGGCTGCTGCATTCTTTTCTTTGGGTGCTTAAGCTAGCCAGCACTTTCACATAATTGCATTATGATCAACAACTAATCAGTTAGTTCCTCAGCTTCAACTGAAGAGTTCCTGATTACCTGATGGAGGACATACTTGCTCTGGCTTCCATTAGTATGCTGTCAAGCATCCCTCTCCATGCTTAACATGGCAACACAAAACCCAAGAGCCTTTCTCTTCATTCAGCCATGAATACACACTCGTAAAGGAGAAGAACAGATACTGCTTTTTAGTAAACATTCTTTTTCTTTACCTCCCTTTTCCAATACCAAGTTCATATTAAAACCTTTAGCAACATTAAAAGGGAGAGCTCTTCCACATAAAAAATAATTTCCATTCCAGACCACTCTATTAGGTAGGATTAGAGTACCATGCTTATTTCAAACTCGCATCCACAGAGGGGTAAAAAGACAAAATAAAACTTATAAGTGTGGTACAACATGAATATTTCCTAAACCATCAGGAGCAAACACTCAGTTAAGAGCTCGGTGTTAAGCAACAACTCAAGAAATTTGGGGAGGTATCAAAGACACCAAAAGCTTAGTGGAGGCTATGAACAGAGGGCGATTTCTCACCATCTGATGGATTGCATAGACTGCTTAAATTCTCCCAAATCTGAAAGAATAATATTTGTATTCCCACTTTAAGATGTTCTAGACCTTCCCTTGTCCCAGCATTAGTATCAAAATAACTCAACAGAAGAAAAAAAATTTTAAAAATAAATAAAATAATCAATTCCCCAAATAAGGGAAATACAAATATGTTTAAAACCCAACCATACTGGGATACATAATGCCCCTCTAATTGCCTTTTACCAGAAGCAAGGTATGAGGAGTATACATTTCAATATGAAGAATTAGGTAGCAGAAGTTTAAGAAAACCCAGCAGTGATGTTACCATGATTTCTATATCTAATCCATTGCTGTTGTTTCCAACTAGAGACTTAAAATTTTTCTGTCAACACTGGTGAACCCAATAATACAGAACTATATCGTATACACTAAAATCACTTTTAAAAAAGAAGAAAAGGGAAGTTAAGGAAATACATTGATTCATGAATGAGAAGACTAGACTAACACCTAAGTATTTTCTAAACCCCAAAAACATAACTGATATTTTAGAAGACCAATTTCGCTTTAGATTAATGTTTCACTAGGGTTCTAACATCAACACAGGTATCTGATTTAAAAACTCTAAGAACAATCCACAGGTATCTGTTTTTGTCAACATGAGAGTCAAGCAAAGTTTCAGAAATGAGATTTATAGAACTTGAGGCTCCAGGCCTACTTACCACCTTCACTTATCTTTGACAGTCTAAGCTAAAAGAATAAACAAAAAGCCATATTTACTAGACTAACTTTGGATGTATAAATCCCATTTCTTACCCTTTGAAGGTGTGAGGATAGGAAAGACACACACAACTCAGAAACCACACAACCCAAACTCAATTAAAACACAGTAAGGTTTTAATTAAGTTTATGGAATTTGGATGATACACATGCGAGTTGACAGGTCCATCTGCTTACCCAAAGACAGCAGCTTCATGAAGAACCTATAAGGAGGTTCATGACATATGCATAGATCTAAAAGCAGATACTGTAGGTATCTTAAAATGGTACCAGGAGGCATTAATATAAAAGATCACTAAAGCAACCTGTATCAGCAATGATCTACTAGTGCAAAGGTCAGTCTACACAGCATAACGCAGCTCTTAAGCCTTTGTAAGCACTTTTGTCTCATTCATTCCTGACAACATTGTAAGGAACTTAACTACAGTACTGCCATGAAGAACTGCTATAAAGTCAAATGGATATGCACCTTTGTGGTGAAGGAGTGCATGTGATTTAAAAATATGTGACATTTGATAAGAATAATTAAAAGCTAGAAAAGACATTTTTCACAATCAAAGCAGTGATCATCAATTCCACAAAGATACAGATGCAAACTAAATGGCATATTCCCTTTGGAAAAGCCAGGAAGGGAAACAGATGCTACCAAACAGAATCTAAATAAATAGGAAGCCTAAATTTAGTAAACACAAACACTCATCTACCAATTATTTGGCACAACAAAGAAAATATGAAGGGGAAAGAGGAAAATGTCATCTATAAAAGTGAAGTGACACACCAAGAAATATTAATGGTTTAGAGGTCAAGAGCTCCTTGTTTTAGCCAGCAATGGCAGATAAGTCAAATACACAGAGATGCAAGACACCAACCCCTTCCTACAAATTCCTTTCTATATTAGGCCAGTACATCATCAATTCCAACTGCTTTAGTTTTCTTCCCAAACTATTTCTGCCAAGCAGCAGCACATGTATAAGTCCGTTTCCCCATGACTTCCAATGAAAAGAATTCAACTTCTCCCTAAAGACTATTTGGTGTGAAGGAAGCTGCATTAAAAACAAGACAACAAATTCAAATTGCACCATCTCTTCTAGAGCAAAAAAATGCCATGAAAACCAAAGAATATCCCATCAAATGATCTGTGGCTAGGTGGTTTTGAATTAGACAGCTTGGCTTAGAATTCTTTCCTCATTAAAAATGTTTGCTCCTAATATATGGGATAATCAAGCCCCCATAACAAAAGGACTTCTGACTTATTTTTTAAAGGACTCTTAGAAATCTCAAGAACTTCTGTCTAGAATCTAAAGCCACCAAAGATGAACAATCTGAACACAATAGTATCTGTTTGCTAGGTTTGCTTGCTCTCATGGCATCAGTACTTTTAAATTGACCAGCTCCAATCTCTCAAGTAATATAGGTGGCAAAAACCTGAGGATACAGCTGTTTCCCTTCAGATACACAGATTAAAAAAAAGCAAGTCTTACACTCATAATTTAAAACACAATGTCCTAAAAATTCCAAAGCACAATTTCATTGTTTTTAGTATCCCCTAGTTCCATGGCTTCTCCCAGAACTACTACTCTCACATATGGTCTGGGCTTTCATAGGCAGGATATATATAGCATATCCCCCTTCCCTTCACAGCCCCTGAGATTGTTCTCATTTGAACACTTTCCCAAAGCCCAACTTCAAAACAGACACACCTAATTCTGTAGGGCAGAAGCTGGCCTTGCCCACCAATCCTCCTTCCTCAACCACTCCTCAGTTTTGCATCAAAATGCAAAGAGGGGTAAAAAGGAAGTTTTCATAATGAAGTTAAGAGTCAGGCCATAGGCAGCACTTGCCCAAACTAGAAATTAGGGGGCTACTACTCAATTACAACATAAAGAAAGGGGAAAATGACAAGTCAAATACAAGCCTCTTCCTTCCTTTATGTTCTCAAGGTTAACCGTGGTCTCTCTAGTAGACTGTTGGGAAGTGAAAACAGTAAGGGATAGGGAGGGAAAGATAAGACATGATTTTTAAACACACACACTTAAAATACACATACCCACACTTACATACACTTAAAGGTCTCAACACTTCAAGTGGCCGGTGCCTACTTCAGAACTCTTGGCCAAAAAACCTACCCTCCCACCCGCCCTGCACAAATTCCCACCCTCCAATCCCACCCACCAGGAGTCACTGCTATGTATCTCATACACACAGCAAAATCCCTATCCCCTCCCCGATTATATAAAAAAAAACTAAACAGATAACTTACTTTCTTTAAATTATTTTTTTAAAGTCTCTTAAAAGATTTTGACATTTAAATACTTCCTCTCTTCTGATATATTAAACACCAAAAGGATCCACAATTGTTTGATAAAACAAACCCTCTATATTTCAGTTCTGGTAAGAAGAGGGAAGATACCAGCTGCAATCAACCTAATTGGAAGGTGGAGAGGCCCAAGAATAGAGAAAGTGTTCTTAATCCTTCACAGCTTCAACACATTCCCACCTCTCTAATACCAGTAAAATTGTAATAAAATAGTTAAACGTATGAGATAGCAGATATAATAACCAAGGCCCTCCACCACCCTCCCACTTATGTCTCAGTATCAATTTATTCCCTAGTCCAAGAAGGGTGACATATTTCATAAGGGAAGTAATTTTCTTAACTCAGAATCAGTAGTCAAAAAAACAAAAAAAAAAAACACGTTTTTTAAAGAAGTTTTTTTTCTCCTCTTCTTTTTCTTTTTTACTTAGGAAGGGGTGGAAGTGGTGGAGGAGGTTCTGATGGTAAAGGTGGTGGCCGGGGTTTGTCTGTATTGCCAGATCTAGAGATCCCACCAGCCCGTGGATTCAGATATTCACCATAAGAATGAACAAATTCAAATGCAGGGGGCTGAGTGGGCTGAACACCCTGGGCACTGAGCAGAGAGTGAAGCATATTCACAGTATCTTGATAGTCTATCGTCTGAGTTGTGTTATGACCATTGGCTCCACTGGGCCCTTTATCCAGTTTCATATGAGAAACTCGAGTTTTACAGCTGGGCTGTGAAAAGGGAAGGCCACTTGTGTCTGAGCTATGCCCAGGTAACTGGGCCATTGTAGGAAGTGGAGGAAAGGAGAAACTTACAGAAGAGGATTTACTACTCTTGGCAATCTTGGCTGGATGATCAAACACTGGCCCTCCAGTCTCTTCAGGGGGCCCCCTTTTACGAGTAGAACTGGAAGAGGAGAAAGAACTAGATAAGCTATAGGTTTTGTGTGCTAAGGTGCTTGTCTGGCTACTATGTTTTGGATCACCTGGACGTTTATTCCCAGTACCAACTGGAAGCTGTGCGTGAGAGTGCTTGTGTGAGTGGTGATTATGATGATGATGATTAGATGGGTGAGTCTTGTGCTTTTCTTTGTGCTCTCGGCTCTTTGTAACACTGTCATCTACAGAATTGTGCTTGTCAGATGCAGCATGAACTTTAATGCGCATTTTTATCTCCTCTGGTTTTGAAGAGGCAGCTTTATCTCCACCGGCCACTGGGATTCTCATTTTGAGAGCTGTTTTGTCAGCCTTTTCCAGAAAAGGCCGTTCAGGGTTTTCTGAACCCTCTATGGGTATTTTCAGAATGACTGAAGAATGGGTATCATGGTGAGACAGGAGATTCTGGGCAGCGTATGCATATTGTGACTTCACATTGGCCTCCATGTTCTCCAATTGTCTCTTCTGGGCTGCCAACTCTTCTGCATGCTTTGCACGGTATTCTTTCAGTGACACTTTAGCCGATGGTACGCTCTTACCACTCTGCTTCTGGGAAATAAATGCATTTGAACCATCCTGTTGCAAGGAATGATCAACTCCTATAAGTGCTAAATTCTCACTAGTCCGATGAGCCTGAGCAGGTTCTAGTTTAAAAGGAGGTTGAGAGGACAGCCATCGCTCGCCCTGCAACATCTCCACACTGGTTAAGTTGCTAGATGACTCTTCAGAGACTGGAAGGGAAGGCACTGCACTTGTGGTAGAAGTTGACATGCTCATTAAACCTGCAATAGTTGTGTCTGAAGAGCTCTGGGAAATCATACTGAGGATTGTCTGCTCTGAAGTGTTTTCATCTGCTCCTCGGTCATCTGCTTTTGTTTTCCTGGCAGCCTGCCATGCCTAGAATGAAGCAAATAACATTTCTTCACTTGAGGTAATTTATTAAATAGAAAAATACTGAGTTGAATAGATTGTACTTGCAGCAACACTGGAAATTCTGGATAGGCCACAAACAGGAGGCTACCCTAACATAAAATCCAATATAAATAACTAACCTCAGAAGAAAATTTTAAAACCTTCCATCAAGAGTCATAGCAAAAAAAAAAAAAAAAGTCACAGCAATCTTTACAAATGTTACAAAGCAAGAACATAAAATAATTTGTGCTTATCTAAAAATCATTCATTAACATCTATGCCTTCTTATGACTGCTTATGATTATAAGTTGTTAGTCCATGAACAAATTCTAGAAATTTTGGTGAGGTTTTATATGAAAGTAAAATACGAACTATGTGATCTCAAACCTACTTCTAACCCTAGGCTTCTAAGAGGCAAATTCATTTGCTACAACTCATTCAACTCAGGAGAATAAAATTAAGTTTATCAGTCTCAATTTATGAGAAAATGAGGGAACCATTTTAAAAGAAATTTTCTATCTGACACTGGGGAAAAGAAGGAATGATTTCATTATTCATAACTAATAATTTGAAAAATATTTGAAATACAACTTTGGACTACAATCTACACAAAAACAAAATTCTAAAATCCATTTTTAAAATTACAGCACCAGCTCTAACCTTGTAATTTTCTACCTTGCCTCTATCAGAAGCCGATACTCTGACTCAGAGAAGCCATGTTTTTTCCTCAACAGTCTCCACGCAGAAAATACTAAACCAATGTTGCTAACCAAATGACATATCACAGGAGTTGCAAAATGCAAAGCAAATCCTGCCATCACCTACAGCCATTGACTTCTGGGCCAGTATCCAAGCTATGAAGTTCAAGCCATGATTATTACATTACTATAAAAAGGGAAATTCCAAACCTAGAATACATATTGAATTCTGATATATTCACTGGTGCAGTCAAAAGAAGAAACTAGTTTTGTTCCACAAGTTGACAGCAGTGAGTCTTACCCTCCAATTTCGAATGCGTTTGAGCCTGTTGGGAGTTTTCTCCAGAATCTGTAGAAATTCATGTGTCAGTTCTACAAATAAAATAGAACATTCAAGAAAGACTCAGAGAGACAGAAGTAACGAAGCAAGAATAACCTCAACTAACTCACTATTTTCATCTGAATCAAGTCACTTTCAGCCAGATATGTGACAGATCAAGAGCAAGTGCTTTTCAAAGTCCCTTACTCTAAAACTTACCATCTAAAAGTTCCAAGGTCACAGTGGCGTCAACATACTCCCACCAGTGCTTCCCGTCAGTTGAGACTGGGATCTCCCAGTTGGACCACTTGCAAGCCAGATGAATGCAGACACAGGCCACCACAGGAGGTGTGTACTGCAGGCTAAATGTGGTCAAATGCAGGCTGACATCAGAGGGAAGGAAACAGAGAGTGTCATGAGCTCTCAATTCTCAACCCAAAGCTAAAACTCTCCATTATTAAAAAAAAAAAAAAAAAAGTTTAAAAAAACACAGGAGAGTGAGAAGGGCAAGAAATATCCAGTGCTCTGATACAGCACTCTATTTTCCTATTAACTCACCTGTTCAGGTAACAACATTTCTAAATTTCTTGACTGCACATCATTCAATCCACACACTGATCAGAGCCAAAAAAAAAAAAAAAAAAAAAAAAGCTAGGTATTCAAGTTTTTTAAAACATTGACTTCTGGACCACTATCCAAGCTCACAGTCAATGTTTATTACCTATCACCCTGAGACTAAGCTCAGATCTTAAGCAAAATTATAAGCTTTTTGGTGTGCACAATCCCTAAATCAAGTACTTAAGGAAATACTGTAGAAATTACCTTGTCTCTTACCAATCATATTTCTATTTAAAATGATGAACAATCTTTGTCTCAAGTATGAATATGCTTGATTGATGGTTTATTTCAAATATTTCTTGTAAGAGGTTATAAAAAGGAACTTCTTAGCCCTGACAGTTATTAGGGGTATCTTTGGTTTCCATGAACAAACAATATCAGGTATTAGAGTTGAGAGTAAGTTAGTCATTTGATAATACAAGTTATGTACTAATAATTTATTTTGTAAAAAAAGGAAAAAAGAAAAAGTATTGAAACTCTTTACACACCTACATGTCCATTTGTTTGGGAGTGGGGGAAGAAAAAGGAGTCTTAAAATATCATAATTATTGCAGAATCTTCCATATTAGGTTTTCGGTCACTATCAATGAGTGCTAAGTTTAACGTAACTTTCAGAACTGTGCTCTTGGACATTTTAAAGCAAAGTAACACATAACAGAATTGAGTAAGCTATCAAAGAATCAGTATTAAATACTTATATATCACCACAGCAAATTAAAAAGCACCATGGAAATTTAAACTACAACATGAAAACTGTGCATAAAAATCAACATTGACCAGAGAATTGTCTATAACACATTGTATCAAAGATCATTTCCATGCCTGGGGTCCTTGGGTTCTAGTTTACTAAGTGGTTGTATTTACCACTCAAAAGGTAACAATTCCAACCCAAGTAAAATTCTTTCCCAAAATTAGAAGGGAAAAATAATTAAAATATAAACCTGTTGGTTGCCATGAAGTAAGAAGTCTGTGCCAAATCCTTGCTTGCTAAAAAAAACAAAACAAAACAGTGGGGCAGGGGGAAGGGAAGGAAAAAAGTTGTTAGTGCCATTTATTCTCAACACATATTTAGTAACCATTTAATATTTGCAAGATACTACGAATAGAGTGGTAAATGAGGCAAACATGATCCCTGACCACCTAATGTTTATAGACAGATCAATGATTTTTAATTTTAATAATTATGCTGCTTCCAGACCTAGGGACTCGAGTGTTATTCTGCACATCAGGTATTTGAGATACTTGTAGCAAGTAATTTAGAGATTCTGATATAAGGATTCACTGAGAAACACTAAACTAGATGAACTAAGATGATCTGAAAGCCAAAATCAGAATCCAAAAGACCTTAATACATTTGGGAAAAGTGATTTTTGCTGATAAGAGAAGTTTTTAATGAAGTGATTTAATCCCCAAATCATCAAATAACATAAATTATTCAATATATTACAATGAAAAAGCCACATTCCTTTTTCCAAAAAAAAAAAAAAATGCTCTGGGTGACAAAGTAAAGTTTTATCTTCCCTAAAATGTCATCTTTTCAATGATAACAAATATCCATCTCCACCTCGGCCTCCCAGAGTGCTAGGATTAGAGGCATGAGCCACCACACCCGGCCATCATAAACATTCTAATACTTTCATAAAGAACTTGGGAAAACTGCAAATTTTCACATGAAACACACATTAGTAAAATGTAAAATAAGACCAATTATCAGTTTGGTCTACAAAACTATAAAAGGCACATAAATGCACAATGGAGTCCAGAGATTCTAAAAATTTTTTGCTGGGACAGGGTCTCACTATGTTGCCCAGGCTGTGTCTCAAACTCCTGGACTTAAGTGATCCTCCTGCCTTGGCCTTCTGGGTAGCCTTTAATCAACCCTAGAATTAAAATAAGATCACCTACTCCCCCAAGACAAACATCCTCAAGAGGTTAACTCTCACCATTTATTTTGATATAAACTAAGTAGGCCTTTCAATTTAACTTTTGGCCACAGCAGATGTGTTATGTATTTGTTCACAGAAAACCACAGCCTCTAAATGGTAAAACAATTTAAGACATCTCAAGTTGGGATTCCTTACCTCGAACAAGTTGAGTGCACTTTACTACATGTGTATGTGGGTGATCAATTGTTAGTTCAAAGCCTTAAAAGAAAAAAGCAACTGGTTATAAAGCTAGAGATACTCAAAAACATTTTATACTTATTTTATCTGAGTCATCACCAAAGGCCTCCCTCATTTCCCTCACCCAAAATTGCTGTTCAAAGGCTAAGAGTCACACAAAGAATGCAGTATACTCTTCTCTAAGATGTATTATCTTCAAAGTTGCTTACACTTTGAGCTAGAAGGTACTGCTAAGATCTCAAGAGCACTGAAGAACACAAAACACATTTTTAGGGACAACAGAATACAACATAAGGTTGGAAGAAGGAGTCGCTCAAGTGATGGCTACCTTTTAAAGCCTAAATTTTTTTTTTTTTTTTTTTTGAGACAGGGTCTTGCTCTCTTTCTGGGGGTAGAGTGCAATATCATCATCATAGCTCACTGCAACTTCAAACTCCTGGGCTCAAGGGATCCTCCTGCCTCAGCCTCCTGAGTAGCTGGGACTACAGGTGTGTGCCACCATGGCCAGCTAATTTTTCTATTTTTTGTAGAGACAGGATCTCGCTATGTTGTTTAGGCTGGTCTCAAACTCCTGGGCTCAAGTGATCCTCCCAACTCGGCCTCCCAAAGTGCTAGTGTTATAGGCATGAGCCACTGTGCCTGCCCTAAAGTTTAACCTTGAAAAAACATTTTAAAACCTATTCCTGTCTTACCTCAGTTTTGTTCCTTTTCATCATCTCAGTTACAGAAGACACTGATCATTTTATTTTACCTCAAATGGTCTTTACCAAAATTACTTAAGGAGGATCAGTGTGTCTATAAAAACTGTCTTTGAGTAAGTTGCCTTTTTTGAGTATATAACTAAAATTTTCCCCGATACAAGAAATTCTATTGATAAATTTACAAGGTGCGAATTATTCTGAAAGGATAACTGATATCTGTGAATTAGATCTTACTGGTTTCCACATTGAAGTATTAATAAAAATTTATTTCACCAGAAAAAATTCATTGTCCCCTAAAATATGATTACTTTGAAGATAATTTAAGAGTCAACTAGCAGAAATTAACTTCAGAGATAAACTTTCAATAACTCATCATGTGTACATACGTGCAAAAAAAATACAGCTATACTAATAACTTTCAAACACAACTCATGAAATCCTACCCTGCCTAGGAGAAAAAAATGGCAGTCCAAAAGAACAAGAAAAGAAATTCTTTATTTCCATATTTTCTAAGCTTTCAAAGACAGCCTATGTGTTGAAATTAAGAGTCAACTAGCAGAAATTAACTTCAGAGATAAACTTTCAATAACTCATCATGTGTACATACGCGCAAAAAAAATACAGCTATACTAATAACTTTCAAACACAACTCATGAAATCCTACCCTGCCTAGGAGAAAAAAATGGCAGTCCAAAAGAACAAGAAAAGAAATTCTTTATTTCCATATTTTCTAAGCTTTCAAAGACAGCCTATGTGTTGAAAATAATAGATAATAAAAGAACATCATCAGAGTTGCCCATGCAACCACTATAGTTTGAGTTCCTCCATTTCCACTTTGCTGTTCTAAATACCAGTTAACAATTTTAAAAACAAATGCTGTTAACTACAATGACAAATAAGCCATAACAATCCATGAAAGGAAAAAGGTTCTTTAGATTATTTACGAGGTTAAAAAGTGCCAAACCTTAAAAAGCAAATCATGAAACCTAAAATGAGGAAAAAAAAAAAAAAGACCACTAACTGCTGTTTCAAAGGTCAGCTGTACTACTTACATTCTCCCTATGGTATAGGCCAGGGTTAAACTCTGAGCTCTATAACCTCTATAAACCAGAAACAGATGGACGGACACTCTGCAAAAACATCCCAAGGGATTTTCTTCCTGTTTCGTATTTGGCAAATTTAAAATCAAATCATTATGTTAAATAACTTTTTTAGTGTTTTAAAGGAAAATAAACTTACCTAAGGTCTGCAAAATTATGCTTTCTAAAATCACCAGATCTTGAACTTGTTGCAGGTAAGCCTAAAAGTGAGAAGACAAAAATTATTCTCTACAAAGATACAATGTGTAAAGTGTAAATAATTCTAACAACCCCTCCTAGAGAAACTAAAACAATAAACGGCAGGGGTGAAATTAGGAGATAGACTAGGAATTAAAATACAATCCTGATCCCTCATCCCCATTCAGCACAGATTTTCCTAAAAAAAAAAGTAAACTAGCACACTGAGAGATAACTTTATTCATATATGGCTACGGAAATAGCACCAGAGATCTGGTTCATTTTCAGATTGATTAATATTTTAGGTTTTAAAGCTCATGTGATTTAGATATAAGACAATTTAAAATACATCTTTTTTTCAACACCACCAAAATACATTTGCAGAACCTTCCTACAGTACTGTAGACATTTAACGGCTATCAAACATTTGACTCCTGTTAAACCTTCCCCTTTGGGACAATGCTAGATTTCTAAAAATTAACAGAAAAGTTCAAAAGAAAATGTAATAAACAAGAAAATTCTCTCAGATTTGTAACAACCAAAACTATAACACTAGCCACATGTGGTTACTAAGCACTTGAAATGTAGCTAACCTAAACTGAAATGTGCTATAACTGTAAAATATACACTGGATTTTGAAGACAGTTAAAAAATAAAGAATGTAAAATACCTCATCAATAACTTAGTAACATTGATTACATGCTAAAATGACAATAATTTAGATTTACTGCATTAAGTAAAATGCATTATTAAAATTAATCTTTTTTAAAAATTAACTTTCCACTTAACTTTATGATTTGAATAAGTTGATAAGGATTTAAAACTATGCTAGCTCTCCTTTCCACACAGTGGAGAAAATATCTGCCCCACTAACCACCTCAAAACAACAGCAGACTTTGGGAGAAGTTATGTAAATATGTATTAGAGAAGGAAAAAAAGTGGGGATTATTTTGTTTTTGTTCTATTTTGTTAACTCAATTCTATAATCACATTTACTAGTCTCAAACCTAAATAAAGTCCAGACCAATCACTCTTTTCGACAAGAGCTACTGGTGTGGCTCAAAGAGAAAAATGAACGAAGTCAAGACATGGCTACATATAACATAATTAGAAGGACTATTATTAAAAACAAAAACAATCTCCCTGGCAAACAAAACCTTTCTCTATTATGATCAGAAGAAAACACACAATTCCATTTATCTATTTGATAAAGGATAACCCAGACATCCATTGTCAGAAACTTAAATGATCTAGTAACAAAAATCCATTAATTTTTCTCTAATTACTTACAAAAATCAGAATTTTCAACTCATCACTCCTCAATCACTGACTTCTACAACCAGAAGAGAGTTTCCTTTCTTTAAGAAAGTCAAGAAAGAATAGAAGGAAACAAAAAGCTATGTGTATACGCATAGGATAAAGGTCTGGAAAAATATCTATCAAACTATAATCAGCAGTATTCTAGGAAAAAGGGAGATGAACTTTGACTTTAAATGTTTCTTAAGTTTTTGAATTCTTTTATAATAAGCATATATTATTTTTATAATTTCTTTAAAAGTTAAAAAAAAAACTAGTGATAGGACTCACTTTCTTAAGGATCCATAACAAAAATGTATCTATGAGAATATTCTTCATAACATCTATAGTGGCAAAAAGATGGAAATTATCTATACTTCTTAATGGAGAATGGTTAAAAAAAAATAGAGAGAGAGAGAGATATATAGACACATACACAAGCATATGATGAAATACTATCTAGACTTTTTTTAAAGTAGAAAATTAATAAAATGAGAAAATATTTGAGATATAGTAAGTGGAAAAAAAAAACCCAGATACAAAATACATGCACACATAGCTATTTATAGAAAAGAAGCCAGAAATACCAGTGGTTCACTTATATATCTGTGCTTCGGTTGTCTAAAATATATCTAGGTGATGCATTTTCTTCTTTGTTTTTCTGCATTTTCAAATTTACTACAATGAATACAATTAACTTTTGCCATAAAATTTATGTGATTTTTTTTTTGTTGTTAAGGAAAAAATAAACACTAAAAGGTGCCTTTAACAGCCCCCATTCAAACTTCAGTAAATCAAAGTTACAATATTAAGTTATAATATATACAAAGAAAAACAGATGTATAGTTAATCTCCTACCTCACTCCTAGTATCAAGAAGTGACTCCTGTGGATGGAGACAAGTATGTGCTACCTTGATGACATGTTCCAATTTTTTTGGCTGCTCTTCTACTTTCGCTGCTAGAAACAAGGCTGCTGGAGCCACAGACTGGATGGAGAGAAAACAGATCATATTTATTATTTATTTATTTCTAGACCAAGGTGGATCTAAAGAGGAGCTAAGTCTCAAACAAATCCAGTGCTTATCTCAACTTCACCAACTCTTATTTACGCTTTTCTCTCTACTTATAATATCTTCCCCTCTCCTATCCATTGATCCATGTCCACTTCCAAACATCAATCCTTCAACAACCTCTCATTAAAAGCTATCTATGGGAGAAGGTACTAGATATAGACGGTTTTCTATTTAAAATGAGATTCTTGGTTCATGCCTGCAATCCCAGTGCTTTGGGAGGCCAGGGTGGTAGGATTGCTTGAGGCAAGGAGTTCGAGACCAACCTAAGCAATATAGCAAGACCCTGTCTCTAAAATAAATAAATAATTAGCTGGGCATGGTGGTGCACACCTGTAATCCTAGCTACTCGGGAGGCTGAAGTGGGAAGATCACTTGAACACGGCAGTTCACAGCTGCAGTGAACTATGATTGTGCCACTGCACTCTAGCCTAGGCAACAGAGAAAGACCGCATCTCTAAAAAAACTAAAAATGAAATAAAATGAAATTCTTTATTAAAGAATTTGTTTATATCAAATCACTCTATACATTTTTCTAAGGAGTAAATTGAAATGTCCAGAACAGGCAAATCTATAGAGATAGAAAGTAGATTAGTGGTTGCTACAGACTGGGGGAAGTGGGAAATGGGAGTGACTGTAAATGCGTGAGGAGCTTCTGGGGTGATGTAAATGTTCTGGAATTGGACAGTGGTGATGGTTCCACAATACTGTGAATATACTAAAAACCAGTGAATTGTACAATTTAAAACAGTGAATTTCATTGTATATAAATTGTATCTCAATTATTTATATATTAAATTTTTTTTAAAAGAATACGAAGCATAGCCTTATATATAAGAAATCATACATAGCAGGCATTTGGGGGGGAAGTTCAAGCCAATACAGGCAAACAACAAACTGAGACAACAAACTCAGACACTAAACAATATAAAAGATTAGAGCAATATGACATTAATGTAGCCTAGCAATCTGGGAAACTTCAGAAGTAGACTTTTCTTGAATCTTAGGAATATTTCAATGAATTAAAGATGGCAATGGCAAGAGCTATAATTCACAAGTCAAAGAAATGCAATAAATAATTTCACAGAATTTAAATATCTATTTCACTTTACTGACTAGAACAGATATTCTAATACTTATTTGTATCCCTGCAGTTACCTACATAATACTTTTCTAGAGTAAGTTCCTCCACAAATTCAATTCATAGTAATTCTTTTCCTTCTCATTTGTTTCAGTTGTATATGGAGCTTGCTATATATACATTTCTCAGTCTTTAGGATAAACAAAGCAGGATCCAAGAAAATGGGCATGAACAAAGATATGGGATCTGGGCATGAAGCACATTTTGAACATTAAACTGAGTCGTTAAATGAAATACATAATGGGATGTGAGACATTAAAGATTTTAGAAAAATGTAGAGTTTAAGAAATATTAAGAGTAATCTGGTGGCAGGTAGGATTAAAAGGAGGAAAGGAGGGGATACATTAAAAGTTAATTTTAAAAAAAGAAAAATTTTAATAATAATTCAGGCATTAGGAAATAAAATTTAGAGTAGGCACTAACATTAGAAATAATGGAAAAAAGAAACAGGTATCATTTTGGATAACTATTAGGGTTGCAATAAATATACATGCATGTATTTGCATACAGACAAAAAATTCTAATGGAATATACTCAAAACATTAACAGGATTATCTCGAAAAAGTGAGTTATCGTGAAATCTTCATTTTCTCCTTCAATCCTTTCTTACAACTTTTTCTTTTTTTTTTTTTTAAGAGACAGGGTTTCACTTTGTCACCCAGGCTGGACTGTACTGGACTGTCACCCAGGCTCACTTTGTCACCTCAGCCTCCCAAGTAGCTAAGACTACATACAGGCAGTGCCACCACGCTCAGCGTCAATTTTATGATAATGAAAAAATATATGTATAGGGAGAGAAAAAATGGAACACTATAAAAATTAACAAGATTTTATAACTGGGCCAGGTGCAGTGGCTCAGGCTTGTAATCCTAGCACTCTGGGAGGATGAGGCGGAAGGATCGCTTGAGCTCGTAAGTTTGAGACCAGCCTGAACAAGAGCGAGACCCCCGTCTCTATTAAAAACAGAAAAAATTAGCCGGTGAACTAAAAATAGAAACAAAAAATTAGCCAGGCATGGTGGCTCTTGCCTGTAGTCCCAGCTACTTGAGAGGCTGAGGCAGGAAGATCGCTTGAGCCCAGGAGTTTGAGGTTGCTGTGAGTTAGGCTGACGCCAAGGCACTCACTGCAGCCTGGGCAACAAAGTGAGAATCTGTCTCAGAAAAAAAAAAAAAAGATTTAAACCTATACAACTCTGCTTTCTAGGAACTAAGAATATATTTGAAAGGAGCTAACTATAATATAGTATACAAACAATAGATAACAATGCAAGCTAATATTTCATTAAGCAAAAGACTGCAAGAGATAATTTTCAATTTAATTTTTATGCAATCAACCATAAAAATATTCAATATTCCTTATGGAATCATTTGTCAAGTTCACATACCAAAGCGTCTCCCCATAAAAGGCCAAGTTTCTCTAGGAGGAATTCTTGTACCAGTTAAGCGTATAACATTTTCTCCATTTTCAAAAAACAATAATGCTAGCTAATGTTTATTGTTTGCTATGTGCTATTAAAGCCTATCCACTACTCATTTGCCCAAAGCTACACAGCTAGGAAGCACTATAGCATGGTTCTAAATCTAGACAGGACTCCAGAGACCATGCTTCTAACTACTGAGCTTGACCTCTTAAGAGTCAACTAATTAGAGTAAAATACACCCAACAAATTTGTTAGGCACTAAATACAGAATCTGTATTTTGAAATATATAAACACACGCACCCCACCCAAGTAGTTCACCATTTTTATTTTCCCCCACTTGAAAACATTTAAGATAGTACATGTAGAAATTCAATTAATGAGATTGAATTTCTTCTCAAAAAGAAAGTAAATGCAATTCCAGAACTTGAGTGTAAAGAAATAAAGCAGTTATTTAACCATGTCCACTAAAGAAATAAAATTTATTTTAATTAAAAGACAAGTACTCTACCTACCAGGGTGTTGGAAAAATACTATCTTGATCTGAGATATGGTCACACATAAAAAATAATAATGCAAAAATTAATCAATTTGCATAATTTAGATTTTTATGCTTTACTGTATACCTCAATAAAAAAACACAAAATGAGAAAAATATTCACAACACCTGAAAACAGCTATAATATATAAAGAACTCATAAAAATAAGATAATCAGAATAACAAAAAGGGGGCAAAGAGAACCAGCAATCAGTCAATTTTTCACTCAATTCTTCAATTTCATGAGAAGAACCATGACCAAAAGGCAAGAAAACCTAACTTCACTAACTGAAGCAATGTAAATTAAGAAGATAATTTAGGACCCCATCAATCTGGCTCACCAACATATCCCTAGCACTTAACAAATACTTAATATTTCTTGAAGAACTAAAATATTTCTTGAAGTAATGAATATTTTTTGTCAGGGTGTAAAGAAAAGGACACTCTTCTATAGTGCTGGAAACAAAGCATACTGATAATCTTTCAATAGGGCAAATCAACACAACAAAAATTTTTACATATGCATACCCCTGAGCGCAGCAATTCCACCTATAGGAATTTATATTAAAATGCTCACACAAGTGTACTATATATGTACAAGACTATCCTATGTAACTTTATTTATAATATAATAAACTAAAAACAACCCAAATAGCCACCAATAGGGAGCTAGTTAAATAAATTATGGTAATTAAACAAATACTACGTAGCTATTTAAAATAATGAGAAGCCAATATGAAAAGATGTCCAATACATACTGTTAAGTGATAAAGGCAAGTTGCACAACAGTAGTATAGTAAGACATGATTTTTTTAATAGAAATAAATGCTAGTGTATATATGGAAAAATGTCCAGGACACTACATACCAAAGAGTTGTCAGTGGTTATCTCTGGGTGAGTTTACAGAGGAGCTTTTAATTTCCACATTATACATTTCTGTACTGTTTTAATTTTTACCATGGGAATTTATTGCCTTTTTTTTTTTTTTTTTTGGAGACAGAGTCTCACTCTGTTGCCCTGGGTAGAGTGCAGTGATGTCATTGTAGCTCATTGCAACCTCCAGCTCCTGGGCTCCAGTGATCCTCCTGCCTCAGCCTCCGAAGTAGCTGGGACTACAGGCATGCGCCACTACACCTGGCTAATTTTTTCTATTTTTTAGTAGAGACAGGGTCTCACTCTTGCTCATGCTGGTCTTGAACTTCTGAGTTCAAGCAATCCTCTTGCCTCGGCCTCCCAAAGTGCTAGGACCGCAGGCGTGAGCCACCATGCCTGGCCCTATTGCCTTTGTAATAAGAAAAAAATAACATGAAAAATGCATGAGGGATTAAATATATGTAACACCAATGCCACAGCAATGTGTTAAAGCCTCTCAGATTTGAATTTAGATTCATCTCATCTAAACTCTTAGAATATATTAACAGGATGTTATTTTTGACCTGTTAATTCTAGAATGTGTCTAAAATCAATCCTCTAAAGAGGATCAACGACTCCCAATTAATCACTAGAATTTAGAAAAGGCCATGACATCCAAAAGAATATCTTCATATTGGATAATTACCAGATCATTCATTCATTCAATAAGTTTACTGAAGGTGCTTTGGAAAATATACAGAAAAGTGAGTCTCTGTCCTTGCCAAGCTTAATATGTAGGAAATAAGATGTAATTTGACAGATGAAAGTAGGGGGAAATATGTATTAACCTATATATGCACAAAATGGAAAAGTTGATTTGAGATTTATTTCACCCCAGATTTTAAATCTTTATTGTAATAAAAGGGAAGAATTATAGAAAATGTTCTTCTGTAATATTTTAAGAAAAAAAAGAATTATAGAAAATCTACAGAATTGGCACAATAGCGATGAACTTCTTCAAATTTCACTCTTTATCCACTACCTTCTACTCTGGTGTCATTAGATAGCCCCATTAAATGCTAACATACTTATCTTTCCCTTAATAAGGGTGTACTCCTTCCAGTCAGAAGTAGGGCATGGCTGGAGGTATGGGGGGTAAGGGAAGAAGAAAGCCAAGCTAACTGGACAATCATGAAAAATTAGGAATACTTAATTCACAAGTCCAAAAAGCTTATTATGTAGTTATTCCCAATACTGATTCTGCCAATTTCTTACATTACAAGAGCTATGTATACCTTCACAGATACTTTCCCTACAAGGATAAAAAATAAACAAATAAAAAAGAGCTTAAAACCCATCACCCTAAAGGGTATGTCTTAAACAAGTTTCCTCAGTAGTATAACCCTTTTTAGGAAAAAAACCATAATGAGCTCTTTTTCCTGGCACATCGGAGGCAATCAGCTGCTTTAAGATGAAGCTAAATATCTCCTTCTCAGCCACTGACAGCCAGAAACTCATTAAGTGGACGATGAATGCAAACTTCGTACTTTTTATGAGAAGAGTATGGCCACGGAAGTTGCTGCTGACGCTCTGGGTGAAGAATGGAAGGGTTATGGGGTCCGAATCAGTGGTGAGAATGATAAGCAGGATTTCCTCATGAAGCAGGTGGCTTGACCCATGGCTGTATTCACCTGCTACTGAGTAAAGGGCATTCCTGTTACAGACCAAGAACTGGAGAAAGAAGGCGCAAATCTGTTCGGGGTTGTATTGTGGATGCCAACCTGAGCGTTCTCAACTTCGTTATTGTAAAAAAAAAAACGAGAGAAGGGTATCCCTGGACTGACTGATACTACAGTACCTCATGGTCTGGGGCCCAAAAGAGCTAGCAGAATCTGCAAACTTTTCAATTTGTCTAAAGAAGATGATGTTCGCCAATATGTTATAAGGAAGCCCTTAAACAAAGAAGGTAAGAAAGAAACCTAGGACCAAAGCACCCAAGATTCGGCGACTTGTAACTCCACGTGTTCCGCAACATAAATGCCGGCGTATTGCTCTGAAGAAACAGCATACTATGAAAAATAAGGAAGAGGCTGCAGAATATGCTAAACTTTTGGCCAAGAGAATGAAGGAGGCCAAAGAAAAGCGCCAGGAACAGATTGCCAAGACACGTAGGATGTCCTCTCTGAGAGCATCTACTTCTGAGTCCAGCCAAAAAGAAGATTTTTTGAGTTAATAAATAAGACCATATCACCCCCCTCAAAAATCCCATAATGAAATATCTTACTCATAAATCCATATGAAGCATTCTCCAAGTTTATCCCTATTATCTCGGGATTTTACTAAACAAATATAGTCTTTCCTAGAACTGGGATATCACTATACATTTACAATCATGTGAAATAAGGCCATTTGAGGTAGCAAAACTGAAACTATCACTATTTATAATTTTGTCCACAAAAAAAATCCCTTTATTACTATTTTTTTTTTTCTATTCTTAAAAGTCACTTACCCAGTCATTATTATATAATGTACCTTCTCCTCCAACCGTTGATTGGAATTTTATCAAAGGCTTTTGGAAAATCTAAATAACTTACATTCCTTTCCTGTGACCATATTATTATTTACCACTTTGAAAGTTATACTTAAATTAAGCATGATTTCCCCTTTAATGCTACTCTACCAACCCAAAAATGTTAACTTTAAGTGTTCAATAATCTATTTCTTTATTAGAGAATCCAATCCACCTACTCTAAGGATGTCTAAATCTACCAGACAATTAGACACTTCACAGGAAAACTGGAAGACTGGATTCAGAACAGCAGCATGACACATAAGCAAAGTGATCAACCCTAAATTCTAAGTTCAAATCCCAGTGCAGTAGCAAAGACCAGGAATCTATCACAAAAGGATTACACCATATAAAAAAATTAAACTTGGCCAGGCGCAGTGGCTCACGCCTGTAGTCCCAGCTACTTGGAAGGCTGAGGTAAGAGGATCTCTTGAGCTCAGGAGCTCAAGGTTGAAGTGAGCTGTGATCGCACCACTGCACTACAACCTGGGAGACAGAGAAAGACCCTGTCTCTAAAAAATAATAAATAATAATAATACTTACATTTCGATGGAATTGTGTGAAGGACTGAATCATGTAGAATCGATGCATGTACACTATAGCAGTGTTGATAGTCAATTGTGAGCTGAAGTGTTCAAGTTAAGGTCCAAAAACAAGCAGGCAGGCAGTATAATTTCCAAAAATGTAACCTCTAACTCCTCCCCAAAAGACCACCAAATGATCAAGCACAGTAGATGCTACTAAATGAAATCATACTTACCTCTGCCTCTCCAAAGAGTTCTGTTTTCTTTCACCAAATTATTAATCGCCAATTGACATTTAGCACAATGCCTTACACGTAACAAGTATTTAATATAAATTTACTGAATGAATAAACAAACTCTCAGGATATGTGGATCAAGTATAAAAAAAAAAGTAACATCTTAAACATTTCTGTCACTTGCCTTCTGAAAATGCTGCAATGGTGATCTGTTAGCTCAGGATATCTCTTAAACATGATTTACCAGGCCCTTCTTCACCTGGCCTCTAGGTATGTCTGCACTAGCTCCCTCCCCTTCTGAACTCCAGCAATTAACTTTTCAGTTCTACTTCTCTCTGGCAACCAAGACTTTTCATATGGTGATCCCTGGGACCACAAATACTTTCAAATGACCTGATATTTATTAAATGAAATAAAAACGTTTAAATATCTTAATTCTAAAGACCTCAGCTGACAATATGGGGTCTAGAAATGATGCAGTCCCATGATGGCAACAACCTTAATGACAACACACATACAAAAAGGGAAAGCGTTTTAAGGATACACTGAAATAGAATTTCAAACAAAAAAGTTTAACTCCGTACTGACTGGATGCTTAGGAAACAAACTGGATATCAACAGGAAGCAAAATGACAATAAAAAGGATACTTACTTTGAGATGAACACAATCTTAAGATACAAACAGCAACACATTTAAATGGAAGCTGCACCCAAGAAAAAGTTTTCATGCACAGAGTGAAAAAACTTTAAAACCATATTAGTTTTCTCCACCACAAAATGAGTGTATTTTATGACAAACAAAAATATTTGGGGGGGGGGACATCACTAACTTAGCACATCTTTGAAATATGAAGAAAACGAATATACACCAGCGCTCTAAGTAACGTAAGAACCCAATATTTTGTAAAAGATTTAAAACATTCGATTCCGTGAGTCTACATCCCTAAAAACATAAACCGACATCTTTCCTTCCTCTGAAATTCTATAAAACTCTAACAGCAGATACTACTATTCGAACGTTTGAATGCCAAGCATTGTGGTGGGGACAGAATCAAATGCAAGAGGTATCATCCCATTTTTACAGATGAGAAGACCAAGAATTTGACAGCTAGCAAGTGGGAGGAACGGATTTTGAACCAAACCTGGGGCATTAATTCTAGGCCTTCAGGTATTGAATTTCTCGAAACTCTTTACACACTAAGTTTGAGAGAGAGCCGTCAACAGTGAAACCTCTACTAGACCCCTAAAGCACAGCGGAAAAGGAGAATCTTAAAGTCACCAAAACAGGTCAGAACACACTGAAGAGGACTAGTAAGAGCTAGTTAAAACACAAAGCTGGGAAGGATACGAATTCCCAGCAAGGTTGGTGGCACGGGTTAGCGAGCGGGAAATTAACTCCGCCTCGCTGCCATCGCGCGAACAGAGTTTCAGCCCGCCCCACCGTGGGCTCTCCCACCTAGACATCCAGCTCCTCCTGCCCACCTTCTTCCCCGCTTCGGTCCCCACCAGAGCTGAAGCCCTGGACGCGGAGCATGGCGGGACCGACTCGAAGGCCAAAAGCCTAGGCCGCAAGGATACACGTTAAGACGTTGCCCCATGTCCTGGAGTAGATTGGCCGCCTGCTGGCGATAAGAAAGTTCTTTATCTGGGTCCAGGCCAAAACGACGGGATGGGCTATTTTCCAGCTGTTCACGAGTAAAATACCACCGTTTGTTGTTGTTCTTCCTCTCTCCCTCCATAGTGCTTCAACCAGAAGGCAGCGACGGAGGCTGCAAGCACTTCCCAGCGTCACCTAAGCGGCGACACATCCGCTGTGCGGAGGCAACTGCGACGTGACGAACTTCCGCTAAGAGTCGATATCCAGATTGTGACGCTTCCGTCGAGGAAGCGAAAGTCAATGGGCCAACTTCCGTAATGGACCTAGCAACAGCCTGTAACAGCTAGTATACGACCAGGAAGGACCTTGAGGCGAGGACGCAGGCGCGTCACGTGACACCTTGGGAGGTAGGGGGTGGGAGTAGAAGTTTGCGTTTAAAAACCACGTCTTTTCCCGCGAGAACTGAGCTGAGCGCGCCCTCAGCTAGGCAATGAGTCCTCAGTTGTGGCCGGTTGAAGCGTGCTTCCTGCCCACGCGCCACTCGGGTGCGTCTCGGAGAATGTCGTTTGTGGCGGAGTCGGCGATGGAAAATGGGGCAGGTGAAGACCTTGAAAGAGAAAACAGGTGGGACTATCAGAAACTGAAAAAAAAAATTAAAGAAAGTGGCCCTATTGTATATCGAAACTTAAAGCAACTAGGAGCCTCTGACGTTGTTGATAGCAGTGTGAAGTACTACAACCCATTTGAAGAGCCACTTCATAGTATGTAGCCAAAGCCATGGAAACATTCCTACGATTCGCCACGGTGATGCAACTTAAAGGAATAAAATGAAATTAACAGCATTAATTTAGAGCTTACATGTCACAGGGGCAATACCGACTCTTAAATATATTAATACTATTTCATTGAATCGGCACAACTCCAAGAGATAATATTTTAATCCCTGTTTGCGAATGGGTGAACTAAAACTGTCCCTTCAGTGTAAAAAGCTACCACTACCCGCCACATGCACAAATTTATAAATTCCTGCCCCAAAGTCTGATAGCTGTTTGGTCCTGGACAAGATATTTAACTTCTCTGTGCCTCTTCTGTAAAATGTAGATGATAACGCTTACGTTTTAGTTTGTGAAAGGGAGTGAATATTTAATGAGTTACAAGCATTTATAATAGTAACTGGTACTTAGAAAATATCCAGTAGATCTTGTTGTTATCATAGTGTTTGTTACATTGTATTGAAATTGCAGGCAAGAACAAGGCCTTCATTTTTGTATCCCCAGCACCTACCTAGTACAGCCCTGGCCCTAGTAAATAGTCAATAAATCTTTGTAAAATGCTTGAAACACCCTACAATACAGAAATTGGGGCTCAGAAAAATCAGGTAGTTTGCCCTACCCTACATTGCTAACAATGCTAATAGTGCAGGTTTTTTTTGGTTTGTTTGTTTTTGTTTTTGAGACATGGTCTTGCTCTGTTGACCAGGCTGGAGTGCAGTGGCATCATTGTAGCTCACTGCAACCTCAAACTCCTGGGCTCAAGTCATCCTCCTATCTCAGCTAATTTTTTTATTTTTTGTAGAGACATCTGGTCTCAAACTCCTGGACTCAAGCAATCCTACCCTCTTGGCCTCCCAAAGTGCAAGGATAGGCCCCAGCCCTAAGTGTAGATTTAAAAATCAAGTCTAATTCCATTGTTCTTTCCATTCTAGCAAACTGTATGCCTGCTTTTCTGGAGCCATACTCAATTTACCTTGATTAAATTTGGATAATTTTAGATAAATTTGAATAATATTAGAATCCTTTGTCTTTTATAATATTTTGGGTTTTGTCATTTCCAGATCTGGCTGCTTTTACTCAGGATGTTTGATCCTAATTCATTCTCAGAAGTATTTCCTGTCTATTAATATTTCAGGCCCTCCTCTGCCATGTACAGCCTACAGAGAGTATTAGCTCCATTATATCCTGGAGAAATGAGGTTCAGGAAGATTTAAATGACTTACTTCTGTTTGTAAGGTAAAAGAGCTTATGATTTCAGACTACTTTCATCACGGACTTTTTTTCTTTCAATAGAATATGTACTTTAATAGATTCTTTTTTTAGTGGAATAAGCACTTTTTCAGTTATGTAGTCATGTATGTTGTCTTCTAAATAGTCAAAATTATTTCTTCCAAATCCCTTTTGCCTAATGCTCTGACCTGTGTTTGTTTCTCCACTTAATCTGTTGGATTGATGACTCCATACCTATTGAATTTTCTGTCTTGGCTTAGTATGCCACTCTTCCAGGAAAAAGTTCTCATCTCTGTCAGGCTTCAGGCAATGCAGCTACTAATCATGGTTTGCTACCCTGCCGTACAGAAGAGGGGAGTCCTGTGTAAATCAGAGAAAGAAAATATTTTTTGTTTGAAGATGTAATTATTTGACAGTAGGAAACAGTGGGAACATATTAATAATTGCTAAATATATGAGTTTTTGAGTCAGGCCTAGATTCAAAGCCCAGCTATTCCTTTTTTTTCCAGCCATTTTAACAATTTGTAAGTGTACAATTCAGTAGTGTCAACTATATTCTCATCATTGTGCGACAGAGCTTTAGAATTTTTTCATCTTGCAATACTGAAACTTTATGCCCATTGAAAAACTCTCCATTTGCCCCTCTTTCCAGCTCCTGACAACCATCATTCTACCTTCTGTTTCTTTGACTTTGACTACCTTAGATACCTCTTATAAGTGGAATCATTCAGTATTTGTCTTTTTGTGACTGGCTTATTTCACTTAGTATAATGTCCTCAAAAATCCCAGCTACTCTTTTAACTAGCTGTGTGATCTTGAATGTCATCTCTGCGTCCATTTAATAGAACACCGCCTACACTATGTAGTAGCTGTTCAATACACATTTATTGTTGAAATAACTTAGCCTTCAGATATATTGCCCTTAAAGAAAAATTGACAAAATCTTAAGCCAAAGGAATTTTCCTTTTTTTTTTTTTAAAAGACAGGGTCTCTCTCTGTCACCCAGGCTGGAGTGCAGTGGCCCAATTGTAGCTCACTATAACCTCAAAATCCTGGGCTCAAGCAATCCTCCCACCTCAGCTGGGGCTACGGGTGCGTGCCACTACACCCGCCTAATTTTTTTACTTTTTGTAGAGACAGGGTCACACTATGTTGCCCAGGCAGGTCTCAAACTCCTGGCCTCAAACTATTCTCACACCTCAGCCTATCAAAGTGCTGGGATTACAGATGTGAACCACCACACCCAATACTTTTTTCTTTTTTAAAAAATATAAATGGGACTTCGTTTCCTATAAATCACACCTATGGGTCTACACTTCCTTTATAGCAGTACACCATATTTCATGGTTTTATCTTATTTTACACTGTGCTTATAAACGTCATGTTGTAGTCATGCCAAACATTACCATTTCTACAGTTAAAACAATTTTTCCCCAACATTCATATAATCTTCAGATTAAAATATGAAAAGATGGTGTGCTCTTTGCAACACTCCCCAACTCCATGTTCAGTGATGTCACTTTGATAGCTTGAAATCAGCCATGGTGTGTGTGGGTGCTGGTAACTATCAAATAAAAATATTGTATGTGTATACATGTGTACAAAAGTTCATTGTAAAATTTATTGATATAAAGGATGTATAGCACACAATTTATAAAAAATAAAATATACAGTCTTCTTCATTGTAAATTTCCTATAGCAAACTGATTCTCACAGACTGTTTTCTTTGATTTTGCCAAATTCTTGAATCAGGACCCGATCTATGGCTGCAATTGACAAACAAATATAGATGATCCTTGACTCATGATGAGGTTACGTCCCAAAAAACCCATCATAAGTTGAAAATACCGTAAGTCGAAAATGCATTTAATAAACCCAACATACCAAACATCATAGCTTAGCCTAGCCTATCTTAAACATGCTCAGAACACTTACATTAGCCTACAGTTGGGCAAAATTAACTAATAAAAAGCCTATTTTATAATAAAGTATTGAATATCTCATGTAATTTATTGAATACTGTATTGAAAGTGAAAAACAATAGTTGTATGAGCACTCAAAGTACAATTTCTACTGAATGCATATTGCTTTTACATCATCATAAAGTTGAAAAATCAACAAGTGAACCATCATAAATTGGAGACCATCTGCATAGTTTTGAATGTTGATTGATATTTTCATTTGCATTAATAAGATGAAAGTTCCAACTTATGTTGGAACTTCACTTATTTGTCAATGACTTGAGAAACATCTTTACTGCATTAGATAATAGTTTTTGAATAATGGAAGAATGTTCCAGTTTTTTGTGGTTTTTTTTTTTTTGAGACAGAATCTCACTCTGTTGCCTGGGCTAGAGTGCCAGGCGTCAGCCTAGCTCACAGCAACCTCAAACTCCTGGGCTTAAGTGATCCTTCTGCCTCAGCCTCCCGAGTAGCTGGGACTACAGGCATGCGCCACCATGCCTGGCTAATTTTTTCTACATTTTTAGTTGTCCAGCTAATTTCTTTCTATTTTTAGTAGAGACCGGGGTCTCGCTCTTGCTCAGGCTGGTCTCGAACTCCTGAGCTCAAACGATCCGCCTGCCTCGGCCTCCCAGAGTGCTAGGATTACAGGCGTGAGCCACGGCACCTGGCCAGTTATTGATAATGTAATGGCTGTAGATATGGTATACTTTTCAACTTTATCTGAATTATTAACATTTTTCTCTATCATTTTCTTACGTCAAGACAATCAACAAAATGAATAAATCAAGCGTTGTAATATTTGCCAATTTCTGTGTTGTAAATTCTCCCATCATGGCTGATTTAAACATACCAATATGATATCACTGATTATCAAATTGGGAAGAGATGCACACACCATCATATAGTATTTTCTCCAGACAGATAGAATAGATGGGGACATCAGTTTCTAGTCTGACAGATAGAGAACTTGGAAGTCATCACTCCCTTCCTTACAACAAGAAAAAAACTAAACAAATTGAAACTGAACAACCCTTCTTAGACCCATCAGAGAATTGAGATCACGGAGCAAACCTCTGCCCCCAAAACTAGAGAAACAGATGGACTTAGAACAGGTGGGATAGAAACTTACTGGGAGTAAAAACTGCTATTGGAACCAACAGCTGACAGGAATACTCATAGGGCAATTGACTAGTTGCTGGAGACTGAACATAGACTAGCTTGAGAGATTTAAAAAACTCCTGGGGGCCTAGCGTTAAGGGGACCCCAACATTTTTGTGAGTTTTACGTCCAGGAGCCCCAGTGAATTCTTACTGTGAAAACTGGAAAAAAAAAATCCCCTCGTGCTTCCAGCAGGAAGAGAGAAAAAGTAGTCATTTTGAAAGACACCCAGGCCTAACAAAGGCCTACTCTTAAGCAAAACTATTTAACAGAGTCTAGCCCATCTGGGAGAAGGGAAGTCCCCCACTGCAGCCTCCATTAGTCCTCCTGTTTTACATAAGGGGAAAAAGGACGAGACCCTTATGCAGGTCACAGCCCAGGGACATAAGCTCAATAAAATGTAGAGACCTAATAACAGAATTATAGAATGCCCCCCCTGCCCAATCTCACCACTACATTAGTGGAGTTCCTATATAATAACAGGATTACAAATGAAAAAACTGCAAGGCTCAGACCCTGTTTAAGAAAGTCTTGCAGCCGGTGCGGTGGCTCACACCTGTAATCCTAGCACTGAGAGGCTGAGGTGGGAGGATTGCTTCAGCTCAGGAGTTTCAGACCATCCTGAGCAAGAGCAAAATCCCATCTCTACTAAAAATAGAAAAATAAACTAGGTGTTGTGGCTCACACCTGTAGTCCCAGATATTCGGGAAGCTGAGGCAGGAGGATCGCTTGAGGCTGGGAGTTTTGAGGTTGCCGTGAGCTATGATGACGCCACCACCGCACTCTACCTGAGGTGACAGAGACTCTGTCTCAAAAAAAGTCTTGGCTGCAGTTAGCTATGTTAGCGCCACTGCACTCCAGCCTAGGTGGCAGAACAAGACTCTTGTCTTATTAACTAAATAAATAGATAGGTAGATGGAAAGATACACACATACATAAAAGAAAGACTAAGGAAACTCAAAGATAGCAAGAATGACAAAAACAAGGACAACTGGAGGAAATTTTAGCCTCCGATACTTACAGCTATAAAAAAAGTAAACACAGCCTAACTCCTAGCCATATAAACACAAAACCTGGCTTTTACCCAATACATCATGTCTAACTTTTGACAGAAAAGTTACAAGGCATGCTACAAGGTGAAAAATACAATCTAAAGAGACAAAGCAAGCATCAGAACCAGACTCACATATGGCAGAAATTGTGGAATTATCGTATTTATCGTAATTAAAGTAATTATGATTAATATATTAAGGACCCTTAATGGAAAAAATGGACAACATTCAAAGACAAAGGGTAATGCAAGCAGAGAGACAAAAACTCTAAGAAAGAATCAAAAAGAGATGCCAGAAATCAAAAACACTGCAACAGAAACGAAGAATGCCTTTGGTGGACTCAGCAGTAGACTGCACATGACTAAGGAAAAAATCAGTGAGCCTGAAACTATGTCAATAGAAACTTCCCAATCTGATAAGCAAAAAGAAAAAAGAATGAAAGAAAACAAGGTGGAATATTCAGTTACAATGAAATTAAATAAACTCATGAGCATAGATAATAGTAAAATGTAGTAAAATAATTAGAGATGAGTTTTTAGTATTTACTACCTTTATTTTTAATATGACTTAATTAAAAGTTTAAATAGTTTAATTTTTAATAATGGCTTAACAACCAACTCACAAAATTAATGAAAATTTAACAAGTTCCCCAAAGTCGGTATGGATTGGCACACCACTGCTGAAATAACTTAAAGACTCATTGGAAGTATCCCTTTTTTTTGTTGGTTGTTTGTTTTCTGTTTTTAGAGACAGGGTCTCACTCTCTCTCCCAGGCTAGAGTGCAGTGGCATGATTATAGCTCACTGCAATCTCGAACTCCTGGGGTGAAGCCATCCTCATGCCTCCACCTCCCAAAGTGCTAGGAGTACAGACCTGAGCCACCACTTTACAGGTTTAAACACTGTTTGTTAAGGTTCCATTATGTGCTGAACACTAGGCTAAGGAAAAAAATTAAAAACTGAGGCTTAATTAATCTATTCGAAGTCAGATACCTACTATATGGCAAAACTAAGATTTGAGCCCGGGTTAGTGCTCTTTCTACTCACTGCCTTCTGAAGCTTACAGTATAAGACTCAGTCAAAAAAAAGGGTACTAACAATTGATACCTGCATTTTCCTGAAGTAATTTAGCCCACTCCACCTCCACTGTGAACCCATAAATCCTATGCCTCATTAGACAAAGGCAGTGTCAACCATGGTAACTCTTCAGGACATTACCATGGTTACTGAACACAGAGTCCAGTCCTTCAGCCTAGACATTCCAGAAGAGGTCACCGAGGAGCTGAGATGGCCTTCTTCAACTTATATCTATTGGGATATCAAAATTCCTTTCGGAACAAAAAAAAGGACACAACTGAAGAAACAAGTAAGGGGAATATTGAGTAGAGGGTTAGAAGGGCCACTTCTTTTCCTAGCCACTTCTTAGCCATTTGTTTTCCATCACATGTGAAGGAAATTAAGTGTAGGTAGGTACTGAAGCAAAAGTTGTATAGGGACGGAGGAAGAGGTGACTGGGAAAGAATAAAAGCACAAAGTTATGCACAAGTTCGACAATCTTATGTAGGCCTCCATTGGACACTCTCTGTCCTCTTTGTCATTCCATCAAAGAAGTCCTGTTTTACTATCTAGCTTCCTGATAAGATTTGTACAAAGGGCCCCCGATGAATTTAGAAGCACCCAATAGCCCAATACCAACCCTCTTCTGCCCCCCCCCCAGCTGGGTGCCAGCATTATTCCATGAGGCTATTCTTGTCTTCAGTTAAAGAGGAGCTCTTCCCTACTCGCTTTCAGAAAAACATACCCTTCAGGAAACCCACAAATATCACTTCTTCCAGGCCAAGAATAAGTCTCTCCTGGCTGCTCCAGTTCTACCTGCCCTTACTAAATGGGACTCCCTTACCATGAAGAAACTGAACACTCAGCCTGGGGTTTTTCCACCCAGTCAGCTTCTTAAACACTGGCGAACAAGACTTGATACCAATCCAAAGAGTCCCAGGTCTCAATTCTTTATAGGCTAGGAAGACTTCACTTGCTAGAGAGGATTTCCACTTGCTAATTTCTAATTAAATCCTTTATAGTCCAGAGTCCTCTATGCTATCCTGTGGTCCCCAACCCCAGGCTGCGGCCTGGTACCTGTCTGTGGCCTGTTAGGAACTGGGCTGCACATCACTGCCTGAGCTCTGCCTCCCTCTTCCCGTCTTCCCCATCCCCCACCCCACCCCCATCTGTGGAAAAATTGTCTTCCATGACACTGGTCCCTGGTACCAAAAAGGTTGGGGACCACTACTCTATGGGATGATTGATAGGGAAGTGTCCTGATGTCATCTGCTTATCCAGGTTTTCTCATTCTGGTGGCAGAGCATCAGAGGCAGGAGGCTTGGCCAAACTGGTGGTCTAGAATTTAAACTTAGAAGACCGGACATCGAATTTGCTACCTCTGCTTCCTACTTACTTCCCCTCACCCTTAGTTTTATACCCTGCAGTTACCCTGTCAAGATATGGACAGAGAATTTCACTTGCTAACTGCTAATTAATCCATAGTTTTGTTGGCTCTGGCATTTAATAATAAACAACTATTTATTATGCACTGTGTGCCAGGCACCATACTAAGCATTCTGCATTCTTAATTTAATTTAATCTTCTAACATTTCCTGTGAGGTAGGTTTTACTATTCCCTTTTTACCAATAAGAAAACTGGGGCTCAAAGAGGCTATTTATTTACCCCAAATCACAGCAATAGAGTCAGAATTTGATTCCAAATTGTCTAACATCTCTGCCTATACTCTTAAACACTTTGTTATTTATGGGGACAAATGATGTAGGTCTCTTCCTGTGAGCAGGCCACCATACAAATGATTGATGGTCATCTTTTCTAGGAGAATCTATTAACCTGTAAACCCTGAGTTTGAATGTCAGGTGGGCTTTCATATAGAATGATTCACTGTTCCCCAAAAAGTAGTTCTCAAGATTGCCAGGAGCCCACCGTTCACTGGAGCTAAATGGTAAGTTTGCTAGTGGCCAGGATTGTTAACTTGAAAACTCTTATATGGAGTCAAAACCTTGCAACCTGTTCACATAGCCCCTGGGCAACTTCCTAAGAGAGTTGTAACATTCTACAACTTCAGAATAGTGTTCTGCAAGGGAAAAAGTAACTGGATGGATTCTTTTCTGATCTCTCCCACCCCCACCATCACTCTCATGAAAGAATCATAATTAAGGCCGGGCGCGGTGGCTCACGCCTGTAATCCTAGCACTCTGGGAGGCCGAGGCAGGCGGATCGTTTGAGCTCAGGAGTTCGAGACCAGCCTGAGCAAGAGCGAGACCGCGTCTCTACCAAAAATAGAAAGAAATTAATTGGACAGCTAAAAATATATAGAAAAAATTAGCCGGGCATGGTGACACGTGCCTGTAGTCCCAGCTACCTGGGAGGCTGAGGCAGGAGGATTGCTTGAGCCCAGGAGTTTGAGGTTGCTGTGAGCTAGGCTGACGCCATGGCACTCTAGCCTGGGCAACAGAGTGAGACTCTGTCTCAAAAAAAAAAAAAAAAACAAAAACCCTAACATTCAGAAAGAATCATAATTAAGTAGTCCAACTACTCTATGCAGATAACAAAACAATAGTTTGATTTGTTTCCTGTGCTTAAAACTCAAACTTTGCTGAAGTTATTGGTGAAAACTCAATGCTAGGAGTTCATCCAACCAATTCATATTCATCCAAAGAAAATGGGAATTTCACTTCTGGGACAAGAACTTAATGAAGTCATCATTTGACAGGGCAGCCAGTTACCACTGATCCCATTCTTGTGGGAGACATCTTGAACTAAATGTTACCCATATGACCTTGGAATTTGCTCACCTAATTAACACCCATAAATTCCTAACCACCAACTACAGATCACTGATATAAACCTACCATTAGGCATCAAGCTAGTGAATTTGGAACAATTAATAAGCACTATATGATGAAAATTGAATGTAAAATTACAGTAAAGTATCTCTCGTAGACTACTAGTTGATCAATTAATTTTTTAAAAAGATTAAACTTCAAGAAAAGACATATACTATACATTTTATTTTTATTTAATATAGTAGTCTCCCTTTATCTGCAGTTTCACTTGCCAAAATTTCAGTTACTCCTACTCAACTATGGTCAAAAAAATATTAAATGAGGCCAAGTGTGGTGGCTCATGCCTATAACCCCAGCACTTTGGGAAGCAGAGGCAGGAAGATGCCTTGAGACTAGAAGTTCAAGACCAACCTGGGTAACATAGTGAGACCCTGTCTTTACAAAAAGACAAAAATATTAGCTGGGCATGGTGGCACATGCCTGTAGTCCCAGCTACTGGAGAGGCTGAAGTAGGAGAGTCGCTCAATCCCAGGAGTTCAAGGCTGTAGTGAACTGTGATTGCACCAGTGTACTCAGCCTGGACGACAAAGCAAGACCCTGTCTCTGAAAAAAAAATTGAATGGAAAATTCCAAAAGTCAACAATTCCTAAGTTTTAAATTGCATGCCATTCTGAGTAGAGTGACGAAATCTCGCACTCTCCCATTTGTTAAGTGAATCATCCCTTTGTCCAGCATATCCACCCACTATGCATAGGAAAAAACATACTGTATATAGGGTTTGGTACTAACTGCAGTTTCAAGCATCCACTAGGGGTCTTGCAAGGCATCCCCTCGGATAAGGGGTAGGGGGAACTATTGTATGTATAAATGTAGATTCATTCACCTTTTTTCTTATATAGGGCCAAAGAAATTCTTTCTTTTGAAAATGTGTCTGTTGGTGAGCGTCTTGCCCTTTTACCCCTCAATTCATCATCTACAGTTTCCAGTTTGGTTTATTTAAAGTGGAATCACATTTGTAAAGCTATCTGATTTTTAAAAGATTTTTATAATTTCCCCCAAATCTTTTTTTTTTTTTTTTTTTTTT
>NW_012135081.1:85641-92409 GCF_000956105.1 Propithecus coquereli
GAATATGGATAGGCTGGCTGTGGTGGCTCACACCTGTAATCCTAGCACTCTGGGAGGCCGAGGCGGGAGGATCACTCGAGGTCAGGAGTTCGAGACTAGCCTGAGCAAGAGTGAGACCCTGTCTCTACTAAAAATAGAAAAAAAAAAATTAGCTGGGTGTCGTGGTGTGCGCCTGTAGTCCCAGCTAGTCGGGAGGCTGAGGCAGGAGGATTGCTTGAGCCCAGGAGTTTAAGGTTGCTGTGAGCTAGGCTGACGCCACGGCACTCTACTCAGGGCAACGGAGTGAGACTGTCTCAAAAAAAAAAAAAGAATATGGCTAAAAGCTCTTAATGAAAACTTAGTCCCCTGCCCTAGCCTTTCTACCTATACTCTCCAGAGGCAATTATTTTCAACTATTTTCTTTTGATATTTGCCTTCCTACTTCTAAAGGAACTGTTTATATGCTGTATGTTGATGTATCCATTTTCGGTTTTATATATTGCCTTCCTGTTATGACAGCTGAGAATTTAGCTTTCTTACACCACACACTTCCCATCCTTCACCTTAATTTTTCCAGTATAGCTATATCACAATTTTAGGTTTGAGGTAGGCAGAATTCTAAGAATGACACTCAGTGGACCTCACTTGTGTATAATCCCCTCTCCTTTGACTGTGGGTAGAACCTCTGAATAAGGTCAGATAGCACTCTGTGATTGTTAATTTATGTGGAAAAAAGGAGATTACTTGGTGGCCTTAATCTAATCACACAAACTGTAAAAGCAGAGAGTTTTCTCCAGATAGCAGCAGAAGAGAGATTCAGAGATTGGAGGCATGAGTATGATTTGACACATCACTGCTGGCTTTGAAGATGGAGGGGGCCACAAGGCAAGGAATACAGGTAGCCTTTAGGAGCTGAAAGTGGCCCCTCACTGACAGCCAGCAAGGCCTCAGTCCTATAACCACAAGGAACTAAATTCTGCCAACAACCTGAACGCCACTGGAAGTGGATTCTTCTCTACAGTCTCCAGATAAGACCCCAGCCCAGCCAAGACCTTGACTTCAGTCTTACGATACTCCAGAGAACCTGGTCAAGCCTATCCAGAGTCTGACCTATAGAACTGTGAGATTATAAATGTTTTCAGCCACTAAATTTATGATAATTTATGATGTGGCAATAGAAAACTAATGTATTAAATCAGTAGTCTTGTAGTCTTAAAATTAATGTTTTAAAAAGTTCACTACTAAGCCAAATAATGTCACTATAACTTTTCCTTTCCTTTTCCCTATCCCTAGAGACATTTATTTATCCCTAGAGTTAAGAATTGCCACTGTTTGTTCATTTGCTTGCTTCAGTATGTCCTTACTGTTACTTCCCCAGTATTTCAACAGCTCTGGCAAAGACACAGCGATATGTTTTTCCGATCACTCAAAACACAACAAATAATCCGTCAGTTCCATTCTTTCCCAAACTGCCTCTCTCCTATCTAGTCTGGACTGTTCAGTGTCAAAGGCTGTTGCATAGCTATTGTCCTGGGACTTGCTTTTGCCTCTCTCCAAGGTTGTATTCCCTGTTTTCTGGATCCCATGTTTCCTTTCTTGATTTACTTCCTTTTCTGGACTATATCTACAAGTACCTTTCTAAGAATGTATAAGAGGTATATTTATGAATCTAGAATGGCTTTCTTTATTCTATCCTCACATTTGACTGACAGTTTTTCTAGATATGGAATTCTAGGTTGAAAATAATTTTCTCAGAACTTTGAAGGTATATTTTCATTGTCTTCTAGTTTCCAATAACATTCCTTTCTGTGTGACTAATTTTTCTCTTTCTTTCTTTTTTTTTCTTTTTTTCTTTTTCTTTCTTTCTTTTTTTTTTTTTTTGACAGGGTCTCACTCTGTCATCCAGGCTAGAGTGTAGTGACGTCATCATAGCTCACTGCAACTTCAAACTCCTGGGTTCAGGTTATCCTCCTGCCTCAGCCTCCCGAGTAGCCAAGACTACAGGTGCGCACCACCACAGCCAGCTAATTTTTTCTATTTTTATTAATAGTAGAGACAGATTCTCGCTCTTGCTCAGGCTGGTCTCTATCTCCCAGCCTCAAGTGATCCTCCCACCTCGACCTCCAGAGTGCTAGGATTACAGGCATGAGCCTGGCCCTGATTTCTTTATTCCTTTCTGGAAGCTTTTAATTTTCTTTTTATTCCCTAGTACTGAAATCTCATAATGATGAAATTTACTATAGGTCTTTTTTCATTCATTATGATGGATACTCCATGAGCTCTTTCATTCTGGAAATTCACATGTCTCATTTCTCAGAAATTTTATTTTTTTGTTAATTTGTTCTCTATTTCCTCTCTTCTCTTTTTCAAACTACCATTTGTCAGCTGTAAAACCTCCTGAGTTATCTAATTTATTAATTTTTCTCTATATTTTCTATCTATCTATTTATTTATTTTTTGAGACACAATCTCACTCTGTTGCCCGGGCTACAGTGCCGTGGCGTCAGCCTAGCTCACAGCAACCTCAAACTCCTGGGCTCAAGCAATCCTTCTGCCTCAGCCTCCCAAGTAGGTGGGACTACAGGCATGTGCCACCGTGCCTGGCTAATTTTTTCTATATATTTTTAGTTGTCTAGCTAATTTTCTGTTTTTTAGTAGAGACGGGGTCTTGCTCTTGTTCAGGCTGGTCTTGAACTCCTGACCTCGAGCAATCTTCCCGCCTCGGCCTCCCATATACTTTCTTTTTAAATTATTATTTATTCTTTGGGAGGCTTTCTCAATTTTATCTTCCAACCTTCTGCGTGAATTATCTATTGCTATGTAACAAATTACACTAAAACATAGAGGTTTATAACAATAACATTTATTACCTTACAGTTTCTGTAAGTCAAGAATCCAGGAGCAGCTTAGCTAGATCATTCTGGCTCAGAATCTCTCATGTGGTTGCAGACAGGGTATCAGCAGGGGCTGCAGCCAAATAATGGCTAGAGATGGGTCGGACTCTTGGAAATGGGAGGGTCTATTTCCAAAATGGCTGAAGGCCTCAGTTCCTCTGTGGGTGTTGACAAGACACCCTAGCTTCTCCCCACATGGGCTTCTTCATAAGGTGCTTGAGTGCTCTTAAATGGTAGCTAATTTTCCTCCACCACCGCTGCTATCTCAGGACCTGCTGGGTGATTAGGCCACAATCTTCAATGAGTAAACATATTCTTCAGTTCTGTGGTGTTCTTGGTCACACATTTATTGGAGTTTCTGAAGAGCAGTGGAGATTACTGCCAGGCACAGCATGACCTCTGTGCAGACAAGTGAACTGTAGAAATTCATTACTCCTCCACCAAGAAGCCCCCATAAGAGTGGTTAAGCTGGACATTGAAGTGTTGAATTGAAATCTGCACAGCATTTTACAAGTTCTGACCTAGATGGGGTAAACTTCGGTGCATTTCCTTTCTGTTGCCTCAGTGTTACTGGATTGAAGAATTGCTGCCTCGTGTTAGGAGGTTCATTTTGTTTACCATTAATTCCAGCTTCATACTCAAAGCACTGAGATTTCAAGTGGAGTATATTGAGGTAGACTTCAGTTTCTTCGCGTCATTTCTATATTTAATTTTTTAAATTCTTTCATAACGCTATTGAGTGTTTTTTTAACTAAATTAGCTTGCATGAACCACCCAGCTCCTGTAGAAGTCACAAGAATGTGAGATTTCTTACTACACACAATTCAATCAGTGCGACCTTAAACAAACTTATAGAGAAACTTAAGAAGTATGGAGTTACCACAATATTCAGAGTATGTGAAGCAACTTATGACCCTACTCTTATGGAGAAAGAAGGTAACCATGTTCTTGATTGGCCTTTTGATAACAGTGCACCACCATCCAACCAGATTGTCGATGACTGGTTAAGTCTTATAAAAATCAAGTTTTAGGCCAGGCGCGGTGGCTCACGCCTGTAATCCTAGCTCTCTGGGAGGCTGAGGTGGGCGGATTGTTTGAGCTCAGGAGTTCGAAACCAGCCTGAAGAAGAGCGAGACCCCATCTCTACTAAAAATAGAAAGAAATTAATTGGACAACTAAAAATATATAGAAAAAATTAGCCGGGCATGGTGGCGCATGCCTGTAGTCCCAGCTACTCGGGAGGCTGAGGCAGGAGGATCGCTTGAGCCCAGGAGTTTGAGGTTGCTGTGAGCTAAGCTGACACCATGGCACTCTAGCCCGAGCAACACAGTGAGACTCTGTCTCAAAAAAAAAAAAAAAAAAAAAGGAAACATTTCACATCTCTCTCCTTGAATCTCTAAAACCCTTCTCCCACCTTCACGCTGAGCTAATTTCCTTGCTCCTTATTTCACTAAGAAAATAGAAGCAATAGAAGAGACTTTCCTTCGTCACATCTAACATGCCACTGCACCTGTACCTTCCCACTGGTACAAATGAATAAACTGACTCCATTTTGTACTGGACCCCATCCCTTTTCACCTACTCAAAGATTTTTCTCCAAAAATTATCACCTTCTCCTTCACTATTTTCCTCTTCCCAGATGATTTCCATCAATATACAAATGTGCTATAATCTCTTTTTTTTTCTTTTACGACAGAGTTTCGCTCTGTGTCCCTGGGTAGAATGCAGTGGCGTCATCATAGCTAACTGTAACCTCAAACTCCTGGGCTCAAGTGATCCTCCTGCCTCAGCCTCCCAAGTAGCTGGGACTACGGGCACACATCACCACACCCCTGGCTAAGTTTTTCTATTTTTGGTAGAGACAGGATCTCGTTCTTGCTCAAGCTGGTCTCAAGCTCCTGACCTTGAGCATTCCTCTCGTCTCGGCCTCCCAGAGTGCTAGTCGTTAGCTACCACGCCCAGCCTCTTTCTTCCATCTTAAAGTCTCATATTTCCTGTTTTCCTGCCCCCCGCCCTCCCCCCATAGAGCAAAATTCCTCAAAAGCGTTGTCTGTTCTTGCTGTCTCTGGTTGTTCTCCTGCCATTCTCTCTTGAGCCACACCAACCATGCTCTTGTCACCACTATCCACTAAAACTGCTTATATCCAGTCACCAGTGACCTACATATTGCTAAATTAAACAGTAAACTCTTAGTTCTCATTTAACACATGGACAGAAAAGTTCAACAGAGCTCAGATGTAATGAACTCTGGTGCTGCTGAGGTTGCTTGAAATATATGGTCAGCTGGGAGGAGTTTGAGCCTGTGGACCATCAGAATGGGTACATGGTTCATACCTTTCTATTACTTCAGAACTGGTTTGAGAAATTCACAAGGAGGGCAGGGAGATTTTGGATAAAATATAGCATTCGCTTTGTCTCCTAGCAAGCCCACATGCACCTTGCTTACCCCAGTCTTCTCATCCCAATTTCTATGTCCATTAATTCAAGGAACCAGCAGTCCCTGACTCTACTCACCCTTAGTTCTGCAAGCTAGACACTCTTGAAGGACTCTCATTTGTAATCCACCCGTCTCCAGAATGATTCCTGGTCCCAGTTTCTTTCTGGTTGATTTCACCTTGTTAATACATTCACTCAAGTGTCTTGACTTTTTTGTCCACCTGCTGTAGCCCTTCAACCTGTTCTCCATGCTCAAATCAGCCACATTCTTACCTGGCCCCTCAGTTAGGTCTTTAACAGCAACTATAAAAATGAACCGATAAATATTCACACTTTTCATTCTTAATGCTCTTACTATCATGATATTTTTAAGTCACTTATAAATTTTCTTTGAAGAAAGATAGGGTTTTTTTTTCTTCTAGTAGGTGTGAGTGTATTAACATTCAATTCAAAAGGGCTCACTCAACCTTTCCTTATTATAGTCATAATGAAAACTCACAGAGGTGAGTCAGCGCATGTATTCAAACATTCTGCCAGTCCCTGCCTCCTTCCTTTCTTTTTCTCCTGTTAAAGAACCAAAATAGAAAAACCAAAGAGGAAAATGGGTCTGGAGTCTATCCTTGACTTCAGAAACTCAGTTTTATCAGGTACCCAAAGTTACTCAGATTCAGTGAGTTAGAGGGCTAACTCATTAAGCAAATTCACAGTGCCTCAGTTTCCTCACCTATAAATGGAGACAATAGTATCTGCCTTATAGATCTGTTGTGGCGATTAAGTGAAATAATGTATGTAATGCACCTAAGACCTGACACATAAAACTGTACAACAGATGATGGAGGAAAAATTATAAACCATATGTAAGTTAACTGTTTACATATGAAAAATATGCCTTTCTTGTGACTAGAATATCTTTGTCCACTACTGAAGACATACTTGCCAGGATAGGATACCTGTAAAGCAATATTTTTAACCATAAGCTTCCTTGAAATGCTTGCAAACACTGTGAAATCAAGAAAGAGAAAAATAAATGAAAAGAAAGGAAAAGAGAAAAAAGATTCCTTGAGGTGTAAAAAATGCTGGCTGGCTGGCTTCAAAGGATATTTCATCTAGGCCTGGTCAACAATAGCTGACAGAAGAGCACCCCTGAACAGTGACCTGAACTCTCATGTCCACCGCGCAGGAGATTCCTGTCCCTCCCAGACTCACCCTTCCTGATTCTAATACTGGTTGCTCCTACAGGTGCAGCCCGGCTTCCAGAGTTTTCTCACCTTATGCCCTGGTCTCTTGAGCGCCTAAGCTTTCTCTTCTGCCCTGCCCAGGGGAGCACCATCTGTATCTGTCCTTTCCTTTGCTGAATCTGTCTTAGCACCTGCTTTGAACCCTGTTATCCTATCCACTCTTTTTTTTTTTTTTTTTGAGACAGAGTCTCACTCTTTTTGCCCGGGCTAGAGTGAGTGCC
>NW_012135081.1:92459-94780 GCF_000956105.1 Propithecus coquereli
GGGAGGCTGAGGCAGGAGGATCGCTTGAGCCCAGGAGTTTGAGGTTGCTGTGAGCGAGGATGACACCACAGCACTCTAGCCTGGGCAACACAGTGAGACTCTGTCTCAAAAAAAAAAAAAAATCAAGTTTTGTGGAAGAACCTGATTGTTGTATTTGCTGTTCATTGTGTTGTGGGCCTTGGGAGAGCTCCAGTGCTTGTTGCTCTTGCATTAATTGAAGGTGGAATGAAATATGAGGATGCAGTACAATTCATAAGACAAAAGTAGCATGGAGCTTTTAACAGCAAGCAACTTTTGCATTAAGTATTTGGAGAAGTATCACGTGGCTGTGCCTCAGATAACTCTAATGGTCACAGAAACAACTGTTACATTCAATAAAACTGGGGTGCCTGACACTATTGCCATGGAAGCCTAAAATAAAATATTGACAATTTTTACTAAAAAAAATTTTTAATTATGTATCAGGACACCATGAAGTTAAAAGAGAAAGACTGAGAGAAAATATTTTACGTGCACATATGTAAATATACATACACATATATATTCATATGTATAATTCATATAAACAATAATATTCAGAATATATAAAAGGCTCCGAAGTAAGGGACCAATCCAGAGCTTCCCCTCTCATCCAACATCAGATATTTATTTATTGGGAACTGATTGTGCCAGGTACTGTGTTAGGCACTGGAAATACAACAGTGACTAACATAGACAAAAAACAAGTAAATAAAATAAACAAGGTACTCACAGATTGTGACAAGTGCTAGGAAGAAAATAAAGGGGCAATGCAATAGAACAGAAGTCATAAACTGCTGGCCTAAGGGCCAGATGTATTCTGTTCAGCCTACAGAGTTCTCTTTTAAAAATTTGGGCAAACATTTAAAAATCAAGATTTTATATAAAACCATCATTTCTGACTTCTCTTTAAAAATTAGATCTGGCCACACTGGTCCTAAGTTATAGCTCTAGATGACAGCAAACAGAACAAAGTAGCGGCTGCCCCTTAAGGTGGGACAGGTTTCTTAGCCAGCTTGCTTTATTCATAAGCATTATCTGCCTGGCCCTTATAGGCAACTGAGTTTGAAGATGCCATGATAGAGAGTAACTTCAAGAGGCCCACTTTAGATAGAGTATTCAAGGAGGAAATGTTGGAGCAAGACCCTGAAGAATGAGAAGGAGCTAGTCATATGTAAAACTAAGGCTAGAGCTTTACCTTCGTAAGAGCAGATTTCAAAATCTAGAAACAGTTCAAGGCCAAAACTGTAACAAGGCACCTCCACCTCCCACTTTGACCAGACTGCTTTCCTTGCATCCCAGCCAGAAGCCTGAAACTCATTTCCTACTTCTGACAAACCTTAATTGTGCAGACCCTAATATATCTGTGCACTCTGCCCATCATCCATGACCTTGTAACAAAAAACAGAACCATAGAACAGTATTTTTTTTCTTTCCTTTCTTTTCTTTTCTTCTTCTTCTTCTTTTTCTTTTCTTTTTTTTTTTTTTTTTAAGACTGGGTCTCATTATATTGCCCAGGCTGTAGTACAGTGGCTATTCACAGGCACGATCATAGCACACTGTAGCCTTGAACTCCTGAGCTCAAGTAATCCTCCCAACTCAACCTCCCAGCAGCTGGGACTACAGGCGTGCACCACTGCCCCTAGCTTGAACAGTATTTCTGATGCCACTACCCTTTCCACAACACATTCAGGCAACTTGGCTACCCTCTGCCAAGATGGCTTCAACCATATCATTCAGTCTTCCACTTGAAAATTCCATTCAATAGTATTATAGTTAAGGTCTATTCCTAGTATTTCCTTGAAGCCAGTTGAACTGCCCCAGAGTTGAAGTCTGGGCCCACATGGCCAAACTCTGGGGCACATATGTTGACCTCTGGGGACTCATTATAAGGCCCTGAAAAGTGTTGAGTTCCAGAGAAAAAAGACAAAAGTGAGTGTACTTGGCTTTCCTCTAGCATGTTTAGTCTTCCTAGAGTGATTAGTATCATAACTACAAATTTCAGGTGGGCACTCAGGGCTGCCTGACAGCCCTATTACATTCCCCTAGTTAGTCTCCCACTCCTCAAGGAAACATTTCAGGCCGGGCGCGGTGGCTCACGCCTGTAATCCTAGCTCTCTGGGAGGCCGAGGCAGGCAGATTGTTTGAGCTCAGGAGTTCGAAACCAGCCTGAGCAAGAGTCAGACCCCGTCTCTACTAAAAACAGAAAGAAATTAATCAGACAACTAAAAATATATAGAAAAAATTAGCCGAGCATGGTGGCACATGCCTGTAGTCCAAGCTACTCGGGAGGCTGAGGCAGG
>NW_012135081.1:97610-104292 GCF_000956105.1 Propithecus coquereli
GCCCGCCTCAGCCTCCCAGAGAGCTAGGATTACAGGCGTGAGCCACCACACCCGGCCTCCTATCCACTCTTGACTAGACACTCCTAATTCCCTCTAATCTCGCCCTTTTCTGATACAACTCTCTTGCCTTATTATATGAAACCTTAGGTCAGGCTAGCTCTCACCATAACACAAGTCCATCCACTCAGGACATTGCCCACTGATAGAAGTCTCAGAGGCAAATCAATAGGGGTGGGTAGTAGGGAGAGATTATGCTTGTTCTTATCTTGAGACAATTGAAACAAATGACCTCTCTCTTCCAGACTCTCCAGCGACTCGCTACAGACACCCTGACTTCCAAGCTATGCACAGCCAAAGGGCTTCACTCCAGCTTCCTCCACAGCTGCCCTTATCATTCCTCTTCCCAGAGGAATTCACTAACAAATCCTCAGAGTTGCCCTCTCTTCCAATTCCACGCAAGTTGCTTCAAAGAAAAGCTAAACCTTGAGTCTTTGATAAAACCTCAGCACATCTCACTTATGTTCTCATTTTCTGGGTCTTGTCAGAGGACACAATAGGTGGCTTTCCCAAACCTGGCTGGAATGTCCTCTGCTCAATCTCCTAGGTCTCCTGGCCTCTGAGCTGCCTCTTTGGTGAACCACCTGTTAGGAGACAGCTGGAGGTGCCATTCTTAGACTCCAGCAGAGGGCACTGCAGTTCTGGCTTTTCAAACAGGAGTATGAATGGTATTCAGCCAAGAATGAGCTGGCCAGATCCTCTAAGCCCCTTCACAGACCTACTGAAGTTGTAGAAATGTATCTTGGAAACAACCTGTACTGTCTTGTAACTGCAGCAGACCACCATCTCCTATCCACATGAAACTAAAGGGGGAAGGTATTCATGTGCCTCATAGCTACACTCTGCCAAAGCCTAGGGAGTGGGCCCACCTCCAAGCTGGGTGACTATATCTGTACTGCAGCAGACAGGTCACTTGGTCCACTGGGCTCAGCCTTTCCGCACTCATCTTCCCCATTGGGACTGGTCCAGTCCACTGGTAGAGTTAGCCACCAAGTTCCTTTCCTCTCTACTTCCCAAATGCTGGCCATAGGAAATGATATTACCCATTTCAGTAGTGCTCAGGGAGGCAGTGCTCTGCCTCTGGATCAAGGCAAGGATGTCATGTCACTCACCCAATTCAAGGCTGCTCCAGGTGAGCAGATACCCTTAACAGGACCCCTGTTGAGCTGTAAACAGGGGAGCCCATCATGGGACTGCTTCTATCAGTCCATGTTTTCCCTTAGTCCTTGGTGTTTCCTGGAATCCCGGTAGGTTATTTCAAGGGACAGTTTAGTATGGTGGTTAAGAACATGGGCTCTGGAGCCAAACTGCTTGGGTTAACTCTTCTCTCTGCCACATGCTACTCATGTGACCTTGGGAAAATTACTAAACTTTTCTGTGCTTCTCTTTCCCGTTTGTTTCAACCTTATGTAGTCATGCCAAGCATATTCACTAAGTATTAGCTATTTTTATTATTATCTTCAGAAAGTCCACATTCTCCACTTTACCTCAGCAGCCTGCAGCCAGCCCTAACTGAGTGGGTGAAGAACCTCTGTTGTACCACTTACCAACAAAATGATTGATTCATCTACCTTGCCACAGTGGAGTTTGCTCATAAAGAACTCGTTGCTTCCCTTTACGCAGAACATGCCCTTCCACAATAGCTATGGCATGATTCTTACCCATGCCTGCCACCCTTCACCCCAGGTGTCTTCCAAACTTTGGCAGTTTGGGGAAGGTGTAGGTTACCAGGTTGTCTCATGCTCCATCTACTTCCCCTATATTCAGAATCCCGAACAAGTGTACCACTTTAAGGAAGATATTTTTGGACATAGAGCCAAAAGAACTGCCCCCATATAAAAAATGTGCCCTGAGCACTGGTCTGGTTCCCTGGGCTTGTGCTTCTGTCCACTTCCTTCCAAAGCACTGATAATTTCCTTGTATCAGGGAAGACAGTAAGTACAAGATAGCCTTCCAAACACACTTCAGCCAGTTTCTATACATCTTAATATATCAGCCAACTTCAAGGGATTAATGCCCCACATTTGATATGACCTCCTAGACAGGAGTCATTTTTTACATACAACACTATAACCTTTTCTCTCAAGCTGACCTTGTATGTATTTCTAGTCAGGGTGGTATTACTCTGCCTGCAGCAACCCCAACTCCTAGACAACTGCAAGTAATGTGAGCTTGATATCATCACGACTGTGTTCTAAGCATCTGGAACCAAATACTCTAATCTAGAAGTTAGATTTCTGGGAGCCACCATGGTAGACCCTCTCTAAAAATTCTTCAACCTGAAAGCATTATGGCCAATCAGCCCCAGTTCCAACAAACAGGCAATGGTCAAAGGGGTGGATAACTAAGGTTCTATGACCACCTCTGGGTCACAGGGAATCCCACGATACTAAGAAATCTGCACCATTAATTTGTATGGGTGGAAGATCCACCCAAGTACTTTTATACCACCCAAGATGTCCTTCATTGTCCATTCAAAACATCAAATGCGGTTTTATAGCCACCCTCAATTTATGGCCTAGTTCTAGAAGCTATTTGGGGTACTTCATATCTGTTTACCAACAAAACCCATACCAAGCATGGTATTAACTGAGTGGGTGAAGAACCTCTGTTGTACCACTTACCAACAAAATGATTGATTCGTCTACCTTGCCACAGTGGAGTTTGCTCATAAAGAGCTCATTGCTTCCCTTTACGCAGAACATGCCCTTCCACAGTAGCTGTGGCATGATTCTTAGCCATGCCTGCCACCCTTCACCCCCAGTGTCTTCCAAACTTTGGCAGTTTGGAGAAGGTGTAGGTTACCAAGAACATCTCCCAGCTTGCCAAAAATGGATGCAGAGTATATGCCAATCAGTACTTGACTCAGGAGGAAGGAATCCAAGTGGGTGATACTGTCTGACACACCTCCATGCACACAGTAACCATGCATATGGGAAGCTGGGAGCCTGCTGTTTGCACACTTTGAGATAATAGAGAACATCATCTGACTGTACCCTTAAGGAAAATCAGCCTGAGGCCTTAGGACCAGATAAAGAGTTCCCACTGTCACCTGAGCTCAGATCACTAGGCATATGGTCTTCTTCGTTCTCCTCAGTCTACATCTATTTGTCCATGGACATTCTGCCACCTCCACTTTGCCCAAAGTCAAATGACCAAGCTCAAATGACATTGCTTCCAGGAAATGGCCCGTCATTGCTGTAACCTGTGAGGAAGTACAAATCAGCCCCCTAGTTGAGTCCAGACTTCCAAAACTCTATGCTAATAAGGGCTTCAGTACTGCCACCTCTGCAAGTCCTCAACTGTACATGGAGAGGACCCAAACCATGCCCCACTCTGGTGGTGTCATTATCCCAAATAGAGGATGTTAGAGTGGATTTTGATGGAAGGGCAAAAGGGAAAGAGGAGGGACAGATGATGAATGAGTAGAACCAAGCCAGGAAGAAGGGGAAAAAGCAGGAGCTGGGGGAAAACTCCAGAACAGAGGTTGCATCCCCACCCTCCACCAGAGATGAGTCAGCAATCCTCAACAAACAATTTCCGAAAAGAATGGCAAACTCTGATCCTGTTCCTGACAAACATCAGTAATCAAGAAAGATAAAAATCTGAAGAGTGGGACAGAGATGCTGCTCCATGAAAACAGAAGAAGGGCACAGAAGATATCAGATGCAGAACTGGATTTCACTCTGCATCTGAGACTGGAAGAGATGAGGAAAGGGGCCCAGCCCCTTTTGGCTTGGGTGATGGATGGAACATCCAAGAGACAGAAATCTGGGAGCCACCCTAGACAGCTCTCTTTTTCTCACCTCTTCACCAAATGCGTTTTGTATATTAAATTTTTCTGAAACTCATTCACTCTTGTTCAGGAGTCTGACATGCAAGCTAAATCTAGCCCATTTAAGCAGAACATGAATGTATCAAAAAATATATTGGGAAGCACATAAAAGCTACAGGAGGAATAGAGAACCAAACTCGGTGGATAGTAACCAGAAACAATGCTCACAATCATACCACAGACTTGGTTTGGCATAAATACTACTACCTGCAATACTATGGAGGACACTGCTCGCACCAAGGATGCTGGGCCCTGAATACTGCTGCCAGAAACAAGATGCAGCTTCACTGCTACCACCTCCATCAGACTTTGTACGTCCACTGCTTCTTTGCAACCTCATCTTTGATTCAGAATCTGGAGCAGATATGTTGGGCCTAACCCAAATCCTTTGTCCATGCCCTTGCTGCAAGAGAGGCTGGGTAAGGAAGATCTGGTCTTTTCAGCCTCTATGATGAGATACATAGGCTTTGCTTTATAAGAGGTGATTCCCAAACATGATTAATGCTAGGTAGTCACTACTCTACACTACTTTTCAAGCCCCATCCCCTGTCTTCCACTTCACCCAGCACTCTAGGTTCCGAATCAAATAAATAACTCTCTGATGCCTCTATTTTTTTTTTTTTTTTTTTTGAGACAGAGTCTCACTCTGTCACCCAGGCTGGAGTGCCGTGGCTTCATCATAGCTCACTGCAACTTCAAATTCCTGGGCTCAAGCAATCCTCCTGCCTCAGCCTCCCAAGTAGCTGGGACTACAGGTGTGTGCCACCACACTTGACTAATTTTTCTATTTTTTTGTAGAGATGGGGTCTTACTCAGGCTGGTCTTAAACTCCTGGCCTCAGGCAATCATCCCACCTCGGCCCCCCAGAGTGCCGAGATTACAGGAGTGAGCCACTGCTCCTGGCCCTCGGATGTCTCTGTAGTGCTTCTAACACACTTGCATTCTGCTGCCTGAAATGCTCTTCCTGATTCTACTCTGGCCCATGAACTCCTTAACCTCCAAGACTTAGCTCAAGCATAACTTCCCCTACTAGACCATTTGAAGTTCTACAAATATGCCAATCCCAGGAGTGTCCACCCAGATAAAGGCCCTTTATCACCTGCACTAACCCTAAGTATCTGCCCAAAATCCTGTTAACACGAGGCCACTCAAAACCCAGGAGTCAGGGAGGAGCAAGACAGTGCTAAAGGAGATCTCATGATCCCCCTCCTCTGTCACAGGCATGGTGATTTGATTCCCGAGACCCTGAGAATCAGATGTGAGTGGCTAGGAGAGATCCCTGCCATGTACTTGGTTGGCATTGGAGACCAGGGAACCAGAGAAAAAAGCCATTTGCCAAGTACTCAGAACAAGTCTACTCTCATTTCAGACCAGAAGGAACCAGTGCCCACTAGGCTTCCCCACATTTTCTCAGAAGATGGGAATTATTCTGTGCACCAGAATAGCCACACAAAGTACCATGAAGCTGTACGGAAGGTGTTGTTAAAGACATGTAAGTATCTTGGAGTGGGAATCATGCTAGGAAAAGAAAAATACGTCTGAGTTCCTAAAGAATGGCTGGGATATGGTGGGTCATGGTTATAGAGCAGGAAAAAAAAAAGAGCCAAGAAGAGAGACTGAGAGAAGAGGGAGAAAGTAGACTTGAATGGTGGGTGAGCATGATAAGATAAAAATTGAATCACAGCCTGGGGAACATTGACCACTTGTTTTTCCACCATCTTAGCACTTGCAGGAAGCTCTTTTGGAGATGGGCTCACTAGCAGCAGAACAAACTCTGATAGATGCAATGACTTGTAGGAATCTCCAGGGAAGTATGCCATGTAAAGAAAGCCAGTTCCAAAAAGATCACATACTGTATGATACCATTTATGTAACATTCTTAAAATGACAAAATTATAGAAATGAAGAATAGATCACTGATTACCAGAGGGGATGTGTGTAGCTATAAAATAGTGACTCCGGGTTGGATGGTGATGGAACTATTCTGTATCAACCTGTTAATATCCTGGTTGTGGTAGCGTACTGTAGTTTTGTAAGATGTTACCACTGAGGGGAATGGGTAAAGGGTACACAGGTTCTCCTTGTATTAATTCTTGTAACTGTATGTGAATCTGTAATTATCTCAAAATTAAAGTTTAATTTAAAAAACTAAAATACTTTCAGAAACCAAAATAGCTATATGCAAAAGGAGGGGTATCTGAGTTATTTCTAATAGCAAATTTTTTAAAGCTTATTAATAATTAGGAAAACACCTAAGTCAAAAGTATAACATCTACTCAATGAATGATTAGGGGCCAGGCACAGTGGCTCACGTCTATAAATCCCAGTACTTTGGGAGGCTGAGTCAGGAGGACTGCTTGAAGCTAAGAGTTTAAGGCCAGCCTGGGCAACACAGCAAGATCCCATCTCTAAAAAAAATTTAAAAAATTATCCAGGTGTGGTGGCATGCACCTGTAGTCCTAGCTATTTGAGAGGCTGAGCCAGCAGGATCACCTGAACCTGGGAGTTGGAGATTACAGTGAGCTGTGGTCACGCCACTATACTCCAGTCTGGGCAACAGAGCAAGACCTCATCTCTCACATACACACAAAAAGAACTATTAGGGAGTTTTAAAAAATAATGATTACAAACACTATATAGCAAACCAGAGTATGAGAGTATAATTCTAAGTTTAAAAAATATACAGGCCAGGCGCGGTGGCTCACGCCTGTAATCCTAGCACTATGGGAGGCTGAGGCAGATTGTTTGAGCTCAGGAGTTCGAAACCAGCCTGAGCAAGAGTGAGACCCC
>NW_012135081.1:104552-135409 GCF_000956105.1 Propithecus coquereli
ATACACAAACTGTATACTGGTAGAGTTAGATTTATCCATATAAATATTTTTCACTGTAGGTGAGTCTGATATTATTTTAAAATTTTAAAAACATTATCATCTAGAACATGATGGGCACTTGACAAATGATATCTATTAGCAGTATCTAAATGTGAAGTGGTATCATTTTTAAGTTTCAGAGAATTACCTGCAGTGAGCAAAGGAAGGCATTATTTCAAAGCGGAGGGAAGGTAATGAGGACGATTAGCGCAAAAAAAGAAAAATAATGAATCAGTGGACCCCATCTTACACATTTCCCAAGTGGGTTGACCACTTGTTTTTCCACCATCTTGGCATTTGAGGAAAGCTCTTTTGGAGATGGGCTAACTAGCAGCAGAAGAACCAAGACTGATTCATCTGGCCATGAAGGGTGTGAGGTACTAGAATCTGGAAGTGAAGCAGGGTGTGGTGACCACGTTCCCAGGACCTCTCAGTACCTGGTCAGGCCCAGTTGCTGGGCTAGGCTTTTGCTGTCCTGAGGCAGAAAAGTGAGCAGAGACCTTGAAGGAATTCAGTAACCTGCCCTTCCCCCAACCCATTCAGTCCCCAATCAGGTCTTCAGAGTCCCCTTGACTGATGCTCAGAACTTCAGCTTCTGGCGGTCCCATGAACCAGGAGTGCGTCCAGAGGAAACCATGCCATGGATCTGGAGCCCACGCCACTGTCTCATAAAAAGCCCAATGACCAGGTTAGGCTGGGAGAGGTTAGGCTGGGGACACTAAGGGAAGTACTCCCTTCCCTCACTTAAATCCTTAGAGACTGTTTGATCTCTGCTGTTTGGGAATAGGAGAGATGTGGGTCTTACTAGAGAAAACCGGCCCCAGAATCTGGGCAGTGGTGGCATTCAAAGGAGTTAAAGACTTGTCCTTATCTTTGTGTATGACAAGTGCCTATGGTATTCCTGTGGGAGTGTGGGGATATTTCCTCTCCCCCCACCTCTGCACCCCTCCAGTCACCATCCATTGGCAGTAGCCCTGCCCTTTCTGCCCTGAGGCAGTCTTGGCAACTATTTTTAAGGACCTCTCTCCCTGCAGCCTGGCCTGGCTGAATCTGAGACCCTCTCTCTCCTTTCCAGGTTTAAGGATCACTCTATTCTCAATGACAGAACTGTCAGTCTTTACTGAGGAGGATATGGTGGCAGACGGACAAGATGAACTATGGAAGGAGTGCAGAGGGGGAAGGAGGGAGAAGGTGCTGCTTCAGATGGATGACTAATGGGAGGGCTCAAGAAGGCAAAGTAAACAGACTGGACTAGAAGTCACTTGTGTGCGCTGAGTGGGAGCAGGAGGGTGGTATTCTAATGCCCAGTTTCCTTTGAAAGCAGATGTGTAAGAGATTCCTGAAGGAGCCAGACCTCAGTGTGAGAGGTTTGAGAGGGCTCAAAGCACTGGAGGGACAACCACAGGGGTCTTGACTTCACATGGCAGGGGTCAAAGTAACAAATGTGGGAAGACACACCAGTCCTCATGATGCTGAAAAGCCTAGGGTAGTCTTGTTCTCTGAAGACCCTGCATCTTCACCTTGGCAGGGAGAAAGCCACAGGAAGCCCTCTGACCACAGACGAGAAGCCCACAGAGCCCTGAGCAGGAGGTTGCCTCCTGTACCAGGCTCTGCCACTTCTGACGCAACCCAGGGCCCAGAACAGCTGCAGAGAACAGGGAATTTTACAAAGAGTTTGATTTTATTGGTATTTAAATATATTAAATATTTCACTGAAATACATGGTACAACATCCTCCCCCCACCCCCACAGTGGTTACATTATAAAACCAAAGCCCATGGCCTCCCATCCTGACTCCTTCACCAACTGGTGAGGAAAGGGGCAATGGTAGCCAAGAGAAGGGCATGGCTGGCACTGTGGTATGGGGAGCCAGGGTGTGGACAGGTCCCTCCCAGCTGGCAAGAAGCAGAGACGAGTCACCCAAGATCTTCCCACTCTGGTCTACTTACACCCTCACCCCTACCCCATGGCACCAAGCAGTCCCTTCCTTTCCAGGGTTATGGCCAGGGACAGGGGAGTGAACTTTCTGTCTGGACCAACTAGTCTTTTCCCCTCTTTCTGCCTCAGCTAATGAAGTGCCTGATGGCGCTTTTGACTGATGCATGAAGATCCCCCAAGGCAGGAAGTACTGAGCAAAAAACAAGGCCTCTGCAGGTAGCTGGCATCAGAAGGGGATGTGGAAAGGTAAACCCACTGCCTGCCCCTTCCACTTCCGAAACCCAGTGACTCTGGGGACTCTGCCCTCTGCCTCTCTGTCACTTCCAAGACAAAGTGATCTTCAAGCAAAATTGAGGCTAGTGCCTTTGGCTTAAATAGGTACAGATAGAGAAACCAAGGCACCAACTAATTCAGGCCAGAGTCAAGGAGGTTGCAGGGAAAGGGGTAAAAAGGCAAGGATAGGAAGGGAATCTAGAGTTCAACCTCCTAACCCTTCTCCCAGCCCATGCAGGCTTCACAGGGGTTGGGGAGCCGGGAACATGCTAGACTCAGGCTGAAGGCTAGGGAAAGCCAAGTTTAAGGTTCCCCAGCCCCATCCCCTAGTACCAATATCAGGGTCCTCAGAGGGATCCCATGCTACCCTAGTCCCAAAGCATACCACATCCCAGGACACTATCTGGGGAACCCAGGAAATTCCTGAGCCTCTGCCCACCAAAGCCCATACATACAGTTCAAGTGCATGGAGCACTGGGGCTCAAGCAGGCGCTTGGGTCCCTGCCACAGGCAGGAAGACAGTCATGCTGCACATGTGGTGGCCCCCAGACGGCACTTAGGGATTTGGCACAAAGAGGACTCCTTTCCCGAGCCACCCTCCTTTTGCTACCACACCCCATCCCACTCCTGTGCAACCTGGGCATCTCTACATCCCTTGAAATAGAAACCCTGCCTTATTCCCAGAAGACAGAGGCCCACAGGAGAGAGGCAACCTGGGGTGGAGAGCTGAGGAGCAGGAGCACAAGGACACACAAAGACCTGGAAAACAGATATGCACACAAAGACCAACATGCACACACAGTTACATAAACACACAGGCCCTCCCCAGTGCTAGAGACTTGGGAGGACAGGTTTGGGATCAGGGTCATCTTCCTCCATGCCCTGACCCTTTTCTATTTGGCAACAGAAGGGGTAGAGATGCTGCATGCCCCCTTGCCAGCAGACAGCAAGAGAGTGCTGAAGCAGAGTGACCTGATCCTGACCCCCGTTGGGGTCCTCAGATCATAGTCTGGCACCACCCATGCCCTGGCTGGCCTGCTTCTTGGCACCTGCAGGTGGACTTCCAACTCCTAACATCCCTACACACATGCTTGCTTGCTGCTGGGCATTTTCACAGTACCAATGAGGCCAGACACCCTGTTCCCTGGACCGTGCAGGAACTGAGGCTAAATCTGAGCTATCAGAAGTCCCTTTGTTCCCCTTTGGGGACAGATCATGGGACTAGGATTTGGCAAATGGAAACATTCCCCTGAAATATGGACACAGCTGGGTCCCCAGAGCATCTCCCTCCTCTGCGCTGTGCCTAGGAGGAGGACCTGGCTGGAATGGGGAGGTGCCCAGGACCAGTGCTGGGGCTGCAGGCATAGCAAAGGCAAGCATGGAATAGGCACTCCTCATGCCTGCCCCCCAGACTTTGTATAAAATATTCCCAGGAAAAAGAGGGAAACGAAGGGCCCAGCCCTGAACCTGTTGCCCAGACAGACAAGGAAAGGACAGGAATGGCAAGCTGCCGTTTTAATCTCTCAGGCAGGAGGGCTCCCCTGCCACTGCTGCTGCCCCCTCCCCTGTTCCCAAAAGCTGGAAGAAAGAAGAGGGAACAGCCCTACCCCAATTAAAAAAAGAAAGTCACTTGCATAATCCTCTTGGTGTATCCCCTTGTTCACCAGCCTGAGGGCAGACGAGCATGGTCCAAGCACAGCCTGCTGAGGTGTTCCCTTTTGCAGTCAGCAGGGTCTAGAGGCTCAGTGCCCCCTGCCACAGCTCCACCCAGTGAGTACAGAGTCCACTCAATGCCCGCCTTGGTCCCTTCAGCTGAATTTGTGGCTGGGCCCTGCTAACTGCTAGGACCCCCATTGAGGAAGTAGGTGGTCATCTCCCCCTTGCCCTTCACCTTGACCACCCCTCGACACTCCAGCTGGTAGCCCTTGGCAGCTAGAACCTGGTACAGGTCCGTGGTCACCTGGGGGAGCGGGAGGGGAGCCTGCTTAGCCTGGAATCCCTTCTGCTGCATTTGCAGGGGCCCACGGGTTCTCTAGTCAGGCTAGCTCCCCTCCCCCAATCCCTGCCCCACCAACCACAGAACACTGCCACCCTATCCCCTGTCCTAGCAGACTGCAGAGACCTGAGGAAGCCCTCTGGACATACTTCACCCAGCCCCTGCTCACATCCCCCTCACCTGGATTCGGTCAGGGACCCCCGTACTGTCCATACGGCTAGAGACATTCACTGTGTTCCCCCAGATGTCATACTGTGGCTTCCGAGCCCCGATGACGCCTGCCACAACTGGGCCCATGTTCAACCCTGAGGTGGGGAGAACAAGAGATTGAGATTAGTGGATGCTTCAGGGTCAACCCAGGTAGTCATCCCACCTCCTGGCACCTTTAGAAGGACCCAGAGAAAAAAATGGAAAAAGGACAAGTCTGCCAGTTATAAACAACGGAGCATCAGCATCAGCTGAGGAGCTCCCCTGAGTCAAGACAGCTGTGCTATAACAGTATCTGTGCCAACCACTCTAAGCATTTCACATTGTTTCATCCTCTCAACACCTCTAAAAGGTAGGTATTATTGTCCCCATTTTACAGATAAGATACCTGTAGCTTAGAGAAGTAAGATGACTTACTAAATAAGCCAGTAAATGGAATAGCCATAACTCCAGAACCCATGCTATTAATCACTCGCATCCACCAGTTCATCTGAGAGGAAGCACCTTTCACCAGACTGGCCATAGATAAGGACACAAGTATTGAAGTTTAGATAAACCTGGTTTCGAATCCCAGCTCAGCTACTAACTAGTTGTTTGACCTTGGGTGAGTTATTAATCTCTCTGAGAAGTCAGTCTCTCTATCTGTAAAAGGGGATAATAATGTGAAGACTAAGATGTGCTCAAAAATGTCTAGGACAGTGCCTGATGATCTCTGTTCTAAATATCAGACTCGGTACAGGAGGTGAGAGGGAAGAAACCCCACAGGAGTGCTGATGCAGAATCTGCGATCCCATCCCTCATCTTCACCCAGAGAGGGTACTGGGAAAACCTGCCAAGCAACCAGGCCCTCTCACCAATCTTCATCTGGAAGTTGTTGAAGGAGTGCTCGTTGATGTGCTTCATCTGCTCCATGAGCCGCATGGCGTAGTCGGCGAGGGCAGTGATGTGGGAGCGGCCCACCTGATCATAGGTGCTGGCGTTCAGCCCAGAGGCAGCCATGTAGGTGCTACCAATCGTCTTGATCTTCTCCAGCTGCCGGAACCGCTCCTCACTAATGATCTGGACAGCACAAGGGGACCCGGCTGTTGAGATGAGCCCAACCCCTACCCTGCCCCAGTGCCCATTCCCTGCCATGCCTTGGCTCCCTTCCCCACTTCCCTGTCTCAAGGGCCCCCTTTCCAGATGCTGCTCTCAGGGCTGGACTGAGGAGCCAGGAAAACAGGCAGGCTAGGATCCCTGGCCAGGACTTGGGCACACAGCTTCAGTCAACTGCACTAGCTCACTCAGAACACAGAACCACAGAAAGGATGTTAAGTATCAATTATTCCAACCCTCACCTTTTGGGAAACTGAGTCCCAGGGTGAGCAAGTGACTTCCCTCCAAAACAGTGAATGGCCCATTCCTGACCTGGATATTCCAGACACTTCCTCACATTTTGCTCCCAGTTTCTCTAGTCAGAGGACCATCTTGCTTGTTTGGTCTCATGGAGCTCTGTCAATAGACTACTGCTGCCTTCTTCAATGACATCCACCTGATACCTATCCTGTCCCCCCCCAAAGATCCTCATGTTCTCTTTTGCTCCTCAGTGATGATGGCCCTGCCCCACTGGGCCTGACCCCCTTGCTGCCTCTGATGCCTTCCTGGGTTCCTGTCCCAGCCTCCACCAGACCTACCCTTACCCCTACCCTTGACATCTCTGGGTCCCATCAAATCTCCCTTTCTCCTCCCAGTCCACCTGCCCCTTCCAATCCTGGCCTTCTCTCCTTGCAAAGTTCTCTCCACTCTCTGTCAGCACCAGCCGACGACTGGACAAGTACCTCATCAAAGTCAGCGATGATTTCATTGAGCAGCCGCAGGCACTCGACGCCCTCGTTGTTTGCCTCTAGTTCCACATAGAACTCCGAGAAGTTGGCAATGGACGCAAACATAACAGCCACACACTCACACGACTGATAGTAGAGCTCATCATTTCGGCGCTCCCGGGCCAGGAAGTGGGCGGCCACGTCCTTAGGCAGGATGTTATGCAGCAGGCGCCGGTTGTATGCCTGGAGCTCCTCCATCTCCTCCTTCTCCCCTGTTGCCTGTGGACACCACACCCATCACCCATTGCCCAACATTCACAAAGGGTGGATGCCGTGGCCAAGGCTTGGGTGGGCATCAGAGGGAATCACGTGGAGGAAGAAAGGCACGGACAGATGAGGCCTAAAGAACAGGCAAAGGGGTGAAGGAGTGGGTACAGGATAGGGCACAGGGTAAGTATGGGCACAGAGAAGGCATGGAACCAGGCTGGGCTTAGGGTGGCCTGAGCCTTAGCTAGCTAGCAAGAGGTGAGTTTCTGGCTTGGCCCAGGCTCTGCCCCTAGGTTCCCTCGTCCCCCAAAGGCCCACCCAGTCACCTGCAGTTTCCAGAGAAAGTCCAAGCGGGCAGTTGACTCCACCTGCTGGGCATGCAGATACAGCGCCAGTGCAAACACCAGCAGAATCACAGGGGTCATATACTTGAGTGCCACCCTCCCTGCAGCTGGGCTGAGGGTAAGCAGAGACATGCTTGTTATCTGAAGGTGGCGTCTGGCAGCCCTCCCCTTTGCTGCTGCAGAGCCCTCCTCACTTACCAGTCCAGCCCATTGAAGGTCTCATTGGAAGAAGCCCTGGCAGGAAGATACAAGAGACAAAGTTTCCTGGGTTGCCGGGTGGAGGCGTGGAAGGGGAGACAGAGACTGCATTTACTGAGCACATACCGTAAGTCAGGCATTGGGCCAGCGGTTTTACTTATATCAATCTACTCATTAAGAGCGGAGGTTAAGAAAACCTCTACTCTTTTTTTTTTTTTTTTTGAGACAGAGTCTCACTGTGTTGCCCGGGCTAGAGTGCCGTGGCATCATCCTAGCTCACAGCAACCTCAAACTCCTGGGCTCAAGCGATCCTCCTGCCTCAGCCTCCCGCGTAGCTGGGACTACAGGCATGCGCCACCATGCCTGGCTAATTTTTTCTATATATTTTTAGTTGTCCAATTAATTTCTTTCTAATTTTAGTAGAGACGGGGTCTCGCTCTTGCTCAGGCTGGTTTCGAACTGCTGAGCTCAAACAATCCGCCCGCCTCGGCCTCCCAGAGAGCTAGGATTACAGGCGTGAGCCACCGCGCCCAGCCAGAAAACCTCTACTCTTAGTGGCTCCTCCACATACCAGCTATGTGACCTGAGACAAGTTGCTTAACTCTCTAACCCTCAGTTTCCTCATCAGTAAAACAAGGATCAGATCTAAATAACACGTGTAAAAGGCTTAGCACAGTGCCTGGCATACTAAGCCTTCAGTAAATGTTAGTTACTATAATCTTTACAACTACCTTGTCATGTAGGTGGTATTGCCATTTTGCAGATGAGTAAATTGAGGCTCAGGGAAGTTAACTCACCTGTCCAAGGTCACACAGCTAATGAGCAGCAGAGCAGGGCTTCAAACCCAGCAGACTCCAGAGGCTACCACAAAAAGCTATGGCCATATATCACAGGGGTGGGGTTTTGCAGAGAAAAAGCCAGTGTGGTGTCCCAGGCAAGGCCCTCAAGCAGAAGTCAGAAGTTTTGGTTCCTAGCCAGAGCTCTGCCACCAAGATGTGTGACCTACAGGCGGTTTAAGCCAGTGACTATAAAAGCACCATACAAATGCAAGAGGGAATTTTTTTTTTTTTTTTTTTAATGTCTAGCCTAAAGACAGGGATTTCCCAGGACTGGAGTTTCCTTGGGGAAACTATCTGGGGTCATGTGCTGGGAGCTCGTCCATCTCCTCCCTTTCCCCCACAGGTGAGTTGTGGCATTTCAAGGGCATAAGGGCAAAGGCTCCCAGGGGTATTAAAGGGCCTGAGAATAAACTCACAAGCCATGGACGCCAAGCAGTAGGTCATAGTTGTCAAAGATGGTAGCTGGGGGACCCAGCAGAAGCAGCACCAAATAGATGAGCCCCAAGACAAAGATCATGGCCAACTTCCCGATGCTGCTGATGTGCAGGAAGACAGAGCTGGCCAAGAGACTCAGCAGCATGTTCCCGACGAAATACTGGGGGGGATGGCAGAGGCAGCGTTGGGGGAGGGCAGAGACCATGGCACCCTGGCAGGGAGAGCCCTGCACTCCCCTGCCTGACCTAGCCTCCCCTCCATGACCCTTGAACCCCAAAATCTTTCATCCTCCATGCCCAGCCCCTACACCACACCAGGATCTGTGGTTACTCCTAGACTTGGAGACTCTGATGATTTCCTAGGTCCCCAGGACCTGGCACAGGAGGGCCAATAGCTGTGCCAGGACACCCGCCCCTGCCTGAACACTGCTTGGACACCTCAGGGAAGCTGCAGGTGGGTGCGGTGCCCTCACACAGGGGAGCATCCAGGCCCAGAGAGTAATTGAGCTGCTGCAGGTGGCAGGCAGTGATGTCGGCAGGTGTTAAATTCAGCATCCGCGCTGCACAGGTCCGTATGGGGGTGTGGTTACAGGTGTACTGCAAAAGTCAGCAGGTATATCACAGTAACCAAGAAGGGGAAGGGTTACAAGGTTCATGCCCAGGTACCCCAGAGGCCAAAGTTCTCACTCAGGGATGACAAGAGGTGGAGAGAACAAGGGGGGGAGAGAATGAGGTGCTCCCTGGGGGCAAAAATGTGTCTTACTCCTATCTGTGTCCCCAGTACCCAGATCAGTACTTGGCACAGAGCAGAGGTAGGAGAATTCCCACCAGCTCCTTACCATGTTGGCAATGGCAGAGGTGAACACAAGCAGGACTGAAAAGATGCCAACTGCAGTGCTGTGTGCCCGCGAGCGGACGATGCTGCGGGACAGACGTTGCAGGGCCTTAGGAAACAGCTGGAGGCAGCAAAAGACCGAGAGTCGGAGGTTGTATTGGCCGAGGAGGAAGGCCAACCAGGGACAGGGCCCAGCAGGAGAGGCGTGCCCTTCTCCTCCCTCTCCCCATGGGACCCCTCCTTGCCCTAGCCCAGCCTGCCCTCCCCAACAGCCCCGGAAGGCCCCCTACATACAGAACCACAGGAGTACACGGCGCAGGTCAGCACAGTGATGAGCAGCAGCAGGAAGATGCTGGCATAGATCCCAAGCATCAGGGTGGAGCTGGGGCAGAACAGGGCCAGGGAAGACTTTTAACCCTGAGCATCCTTGTCCCACCCTCCAGAACAGGCAGGGGTGCAGGTTCCAGGGACTGTGGGTTTGTGGGGGTGTTTAGGAAGCTTCTGGGAAGTGGAGAAGAGAGAAGCTGAGTGGGGAAGGGCAGGGCTCTCACTGTGGGAAGACGAGGAGCTGGATGAAGCAGATGAAGCAGAAGACCAACAGGGCACAGGCGACATAGGCTCCAAAGCGGGGATCCACCTTCCGCGAGTACTGAGGGAGAGGAGGCCAAGCTGGGTGCTGGGCCTTGCCCTGGGGGAGTCAGGTGGCAAGGGCAGGGGACTGCCAGGGGCCTCAGTGGGGAGAAGTCGTTGGCCCAATTGATGTGAATCCCTACCCTGCTCTGTGGTCCTCTCCTCATTGCCCAGAAATATCTCCTGCTCCCTCATCTGTGCTCAGCCTTCCCTGCCTCCCCGCAGCCCATCCTTCTGCCCTTGTAACCCCCAAACCTTCTTCTCCAGATCCTCTCTCTGGAAGGTGAGCAGGAACCGGCGCACGTGGTCCTTGCGCAGCTGATCAATGCTGCGGGCATCAATGGCACGGCCCAGGAACTCGTCCACCTCATCCTCAGGGTTCAGGGCGTCCTGGGCGCCCCGGCTGAGGGCAAGGGACATGGCTTCACCAGGTGCATAAGCGTGACCACGTGAGAAGCGATGAGGAAGGAAGGGCATGGGCAGCACCCAAGGGAGGAAGGGAGAGCTGGGGCCGTGGCTCATGTTCCCACACAACACCTCTAAGGTCCAGGCAAGAGGGGATCCCGGCTTCCCGCAGCCCTATGCCAGGGTACAAGTGCCTCCCCCTCTTTTCAGCCCCTCCCCAGTAAACTGACTTACTTGTCTTTGCTGGAGTCATCGATGCCCTGGAGAAAGGGACAGCGTGTGAGAGAGGTGGAGGGCCCCAGCCTTCAGCCTGCAGTCCCTCCCCTGCCCCAACACTGTGCTGGGGGTGTCTCCACCATATACTTTGAGGAATTTGGGACCCCTGGGATGAGACTGTCCCTTCTGCCCCCACACCAGAAAGTATACATGGAGACAGCAACCAGAACACGAAAGGAAAGGGACAGAGTGTCAAGGGAGACAAGGAAATGGGGCCTAGGTCCTGGTGCTGAGGGCCCCTCACCATCTGGCGGAAAGCCTTGGAGTCCTTGGTCCGGGAGAAGGCGCGGTCAGGCACCCAGCGTGGCATCAGCCCTTCCATAGAGTTGGCCCGTGTCCGCTGCAGCTTGGCCAGCATGGCCTTCTCCTCTTTCTGCATCAGCAGCATAGGTACAGGCTCAGAGGAGGGGCCCGAGGCCTTTGCCTGCTTTCTTCATTTGTCCCTCTCCCTGCCTGCCCCTCCCCCAGGCCCTGCCCAGGCCCTGACCCGTTTCTGGCTGGCACCCAGGATAAGGAAGGTCTCAATGTGCTGCTCCTTGAGGTATGCATTGCGCTCGCCGCCACGGCCTGGCTCCACCTCGTAGTCCCCGTTCAGGTACTGCAGCGTGGCCCGAGTGATGTGGATTCGGCTGTGTGGGGCCAGCAGGGTGAGACCCTGGCTTTCCCACCTCGCTCCCATCCCCACCACCTGGGCTCCTCCACTCACCCGGCCCGGCCCCCTGCCTCCATGTGGTTGGCCAGGGTCACGTCGTTGGACCACACATCAAACTGCCATTTCCGCAGGCCAAGGACACCACAGTGCACGCGCCCACTGTGGATGCCCACGCGCATGTTGACATTCACACCTGTCACCTCACGAACCAGCCTGGGAGGATGCAGCTCTGGATAAGCTCCTGGCACTCTTCCCCTCCCCCAGCTCAGAGCCTAGGCCCTTCGCTCCCCTTGGCACCCAGTGGGCAAGGACAGACCCAGATGCAGGGAACATGAACACAGCCTTAGATGGACATGGGCAAAGGCTACATGGGGCTCCAGAACAAATGTCTGAGAACTATGTTTGTCAGCAGGGGCCCAGCAGCAACTTGTGGAACTGAGCTAGGAGGAGGAATCACTGCTCTCACCTCCAGCCTGCACAGCTGGCGTTCTCTCTAGCCCCAGTCCCCCACCACCCCAGCGCCCCCTGCCCCACCCAGGCTGGCTGGTGTGTAAGTGTGCACATGGGTCTTTGCTTAGGCTGGAGAAAAATCCATTCCCTTCCCCAGTGACAGACAGATCTCAAAGACAGAGAAACAGCCAAGACAGAGGAAAATTCCTGAGGACACATTAAATAGTAGGAGCAGCCTAGGGCACCGATAGTTCCAGGAAGGCTGGGATTGGGGCACTGCTTACGAGATGGCCTCGATCATGTCCACCCCCATCTCCACACAGCAGTGGGCATGGTCTGCCCGCGCCTCCGGCAGCCCTGACACACAGTAGTAACAGTCCCCTAAGATCTTGATCCTCAGGCAGTGGTTTTCCTGAAAGGAAAAGAGTTGGAGGGAAGAGTCACCTTTATTCTCTCACCCTCCCAGCCTGCCTGGCCCACCACCCTGTCTGCAGACTCTATCTGCCCCACACCCTCAGCTGTCACCAGCAAAGCTATGCTCTTACCATGGTCAGCACCACCCCCAAACCCCAGCACCCTCACCGCAGCCAGCTTGTCAAACCGGGCAAAGAGCTCATTCAGGGTCATGACCAGCTCCTGTGCAGTGCACTGGGATGCCAGGCTGGTGAAGCCTTCAATGTCTGCAAACAGGATGCTGTAGATGACAACAGAGGATGGATGGGCCATATAGCCCTCAAAGACTCCCAGATCCCCCACCCCTCTTGGCTTCCTGCCACCCCCACCCTACCTGACGTTGTCATGCTTCTGGATGTAGATCTTGTGGAACATCATGTCTTCTTTTTTTGTGTTGATGTCTTCTTTCATCTCCATGGCAACGTGCTGGGGCAACACCGACAGCAGCAGCCGCTCCTAGACCGAAGGGTTCCAACAGGGCATCACTGTCCTCTTGGCTTCACATTTCAATACCTCCTGGTCCCTCCACATCCCCAGAGCCCTCCCAGACTTCTCTGGAGACGTGAGCTTCCCTTCTGGACTGTGCACCCTCCCCCATTAAAGCTCTCTGCACACATACATCCCAGCCCTCCCTGACCACTCCCCACTGAGCCTCCAGATGTACTCCTGTCTATTCTTTCGCATCCCTCAGACAGGACAGAATCCCAGTGTCACAGGGCCTCTGCGATGCACAATCTAGGGGAACCATTCACATTGTGTTCCACAGAGTTGGACAAGGCTGCAGATCCAAGCTACAAGTTATTTAGGGGTAAGGTTGGGGGAGGCCTTGTCGGGGAAAGCAGCCCCCACCTGCTGCCGATTCTCATGCTGCAGGTGCAGCCGGGCCTGGATGTAACCGCGGGTCTCCTGAAAGGCCTGGCGCTGAGACACCTCAGCGGGGTAGTGTGTGCAGATGCCAATGACGTTGGTGCAGAGGAACAGCAGCACATTGGCACCAAGCTGCAGGAAGGTGTCAGAGGAGACAGGTGACCACCCACACACACACATACGCATACATGCACGCAGCTTGCTATGCTCTCTATGGATGCGTGCCTTTGGGAAGGAAGCCAGAGTTCTGCACTCTGAAAGTCCCCAAGCCGTCCCTGCCCTTGCAATGTTACCCACAGGGCTTTCTGCCTGGATCACTCCAAGACTAGAAATGAGATCTTTTCACAGCTGCTGGAAGCAGAAGCACCAGCTAGGGCCAGGTAGATCATGGGGCCCAGCCCCACAAACAACCCAGACAAAAGACAAATGCTGCTCCTTCTGCACATGGTTCTCCTTAAGGACAGCACCCAGGTGACCTGAGCTCTATGCCCTCCTGTAAGTGACCCAGGACAAGTCACTTCATCTCTCTGGGCCTCTGTTTGCTCATCTATAACCCAAAGAGCAGGGATAAGATCTCTAAAGTCCCTCCCTTCCCTGATATAACTTATTATTTTTTAAATTTTTTTTCTCTAAACAAAGTCGTTGAGACCTGATATAACTTAATAACAATAATTGGGCCGGGCGCGGTGGCTCACGTATGTAATCCTAGCTCTCTGGGAGGCCGAGGTGGGCGGATTGTTTGAGCTCAGGAGTTCGAAACCAGCCTGAGCAAGAGCGAGACCCCGTCTCTACTAAAAATAGAAAGAAATGAATTGGACAACTAAAAATATATAGAAAAAAAATTAGCCGGGCATGGTGGCGCATGCCTGTAGTCCCAGCTACTCGGGAGGCTGAGGCAGGAGGATCCCTTGAGCCCAGGAGTTTGAGGTTGCTGTGAGCAAGGATGACGCCACGGCACTCTAGCCTGGGCAACACAGTGAGACTCTGTCTCAAAAATATATATATATATATATAACAATAATTACTATTCTTATTGTTATGGTAGCTAGTTTGTTGTTGGCTGCCTACAATGTGCCAGGATTCTATGAGTGCCTTCTGTACGTTGTCTAATATCTTTCTTACAACTCCATGAAATAAGTAACAATATTCCATTTTAAAGGTGAAGGACTCAGGCAGAGAGAAACTAAGTAACTTGCCCAAGATCACACAGCTGGTAGTGGCTGGTGTGAGACTTGAGTCCAGCAGGATCAGACTCCAAAGCCTATGTCCTAATCCTGATGTATGGTGTTTCCCAGGTTTCCAATATTCCAACTCACTCCATTGACAAGCTCTTGAGGCCCAGCCTCAGAGCCAGGCTGGAGAGTCATCAATTCTACTGACGCGAAGAACCCTCCCTAACTGGGGTTGGGGTCCACCATGCCCTGGTTTGACCACCCCGCCAGGTATAACTCCCCCCAACCATCAGCCTCACCAAGCCCCCTGTCTAGGGCCCCCACCCTAGGGGTGTTCAGCCCCCAGTTATCATCAGTATTGGCCAGAAAGCAAGTCTAAGGAAGATGGCCTCAGTGTTTCCGGAAACTCAGGAGTTAACCCGACACTTGCAGCTCTACCCCAGAGTTGGATAAGGCAGCTCCGGTTTGGGTAGAAGGGAGGGAAAGAGCATTACCTAGAAGCCAGGGGTTCTGGGCTCTGCCCTGAACCAGAACTAGTCCTGCAAACTTGGGCAGGTCGCTTAATCTTTGGGACCTCAGTTTCCTCTTGGGTAAAATTGAGGGTTAGGTCTGGCTAACCATGTCCAGCTCTGATCCTCTAGGATGGGCCTCCCAGCTTCCCTTCCCAGTCCAGCTCAGAGGCCCTGGACCGACTAGGCTGAGCTCCCCCTTCCAGCAGCAGGGGTGAAGAGGGGGGCACGCTATGTCCCTTAGGGGTTTCTAAGAATAGCCCCCAGTGGGAGAGAAAGAAAGGGGGGCAAACCAGGCAACTTCCCTTCCTGGCCCCAGGAGCCCAAGAGGAAAATGTGAGTCACAGACAAGGGAAGGGGAAGGGGGATGAGAGACTGAAATAACTCTGTATACACACATCCCTATCTAACTGTGAGAAAAAATGGATGCCAGGGGACCACAGGAGACACCAAGCTGGGCCGGGTGTGTCTGAATGAGTGGGCCAGTGGGGGATGAAGACTCCTTCCTATGAGCATGAGCAGGGCTGGCTCTGGGAAGGGCCTGCCCAGGGAGCTGCACAGGAGGCCACAAGCCCCCACGCCATCCAGACACCCACAAGCACAAATGGGCACAGAGAATTTTTCTCAGCTCAGAGGAGGCTGTATGGGCAGCTCTGGCCCCAAGGACTGGTATAGTGGCAGCAGCGACTTTCTCCACCAACCCAAGAATGTGCCTTCCAAGACCCACTGGGTGAGGCTGTAGTCAGGCACCCCTCAGGAGGCAAGAGGCTGGCACAGTCCTGGCCTCCCTGGGGCTATACCCCCCAAATCAGGCACCAGACCTGGCTCTGGGCACCATGCCAGCCGAGGGCAAGAAAGAAATGGCCACCCTATCCCACCCCCTGCCGGCCAGACAAGAAGAAGAAAAGGAGGCAATATCCCTAAGCTCCTTCCCCCCCAGCAGGGCAGTCCAGCCCCAAAGTCCAGCTTGACAGCCAACCTGGAAAAGCAGCTCAGGGGCTAGCAAAGGCAGAAAAGGATCTGGCCCTTTAAGAGGTCTGACAGTGCCTTGTGGGCACGTGCTCCACAAACAAACGGGCTATAAAGTTACTTTTGAAAAGGTACGTTCTGTTCCGGAGCACAGGCTGGGCGGGGAAGGGCATCATGCCAGAGCACCCAGGTTTTCACCCTGGGAGCCCTAGGCAACTTCCTCTCCATGGGTGGGGATAGGGTGGGCTACAGGCCACAAGCCTTTGCCAGGCAAAGGCTAGTCCCTCAAACCTTGACCAAGACAGGACAGCACTCTCTAAAGAAGGGTGCCAACAGATGGCCCATGAGTTGTGCTTACTGCAGCTCCTAAAGGACCAGTCAGGGAAGACATCCTGGTCTCTGCTCCCTGGGCAGGGGGATGACATGAGATGCAGACCCCACCAACTCATGTCTCTCCGAAAGTGACTTCCCAGAAGCCCTCCACTGGGTACCATACCCTACAGCACTCCCCACACCTCCCTGCCCAGATGAGAACACTGCCCTGTTGGGTTCTATTCCACTCTGGGAGAGGGTGGGACCCTCACAGCAACTTCATGAGGTATATACTATTTTTAGCCCTGTTTTACAGACTGGGAAACTAAGGCTGGGAGAGGCAAGGTTAGCTGTCTAAGATCCCGCAGAAAAGAATGCAGCCCATTGGACAACCAGGACTGCCTGCGGCCATGCCCTTATTTTTCACTCCACACAGCACTGCTGGCACCGCCTCACACACTCACAAACCCAGAGGCAGCAGCCGGCACCGGCAGACAACCCCAGGGCAGGGCTGCTAGGCACCTGGTGCCTGGTGTTGAGGAAGAGGGAGGGGGTTGAGATCAGACTCTAAAGCTCTTGTCTTCCATAGTCCAACCTCATTCCAACTACTCCCAGCCCAGGGGAAAACTGACCCAGCTCTTCACCTTTCCTGTCCTCTCAGAAATGGCCTTGGTCCAGAAGAGAGGTGACTCCTCCCTTGCTGACTCCATCCAAAACCTGCTGAATCCCTCCAGATCACCCTCTAAAGCTGCTCTTCCGGGATGGCACCAAGGCCTGAGTCTCGGATGTCAACTTAGGGACAGAGATGCCCAGACATGGACACAGCCTACACAGCCTTCTCTGCCCCACCACGGCCTGGGGCTAAACACCACATCCCTCCAGCCCTACAATATGCCTCTACAGACTGCACTACTGCAGGCTCAGGCCAAAGAGACTGCTGCCCAAGGTGACAGAGTACAGGCTTGGGTCTTGGGGCCATCCCTCCCATCAGCAGTGCCATCTGCCCCAGATCCCAAATGGAGGTGACCCCTGAAACCTGGCTTCTCATCTCTTGCCCCACCTCCCAGATGTAGCCAGATATCCCTGCACCCAGTGTCCACCCGTGACTACCAAGCCCCTTCTCAGTCCCTGCCTGGTGCCCTCCACCCCTACCTTCCCTGACCACCCACCTGCTTCCAGAGGAAGGCATCACCACGGTTGAGTTGCCAGGCCAAGATCAAATGTAGGGTGGAGAGGCCCAGGCCGCTGAGGACGGCGGCTCGCATGCGGATGGGGAGGAGCGTGTAGATGATGTAGACGAAGAACACGGGGCACCAGAGGCCTGCAGAGGGGCTGTGCGGGTTGGCTGCCAGGGCGCCCCCGACCTGCACAGCCGCCAGGATGCCCAGCACCACGTAGCTCACCACCCACATGGAGTCCTGGCGGAAGCTATGTCGGTTACACACCACCATGAGCGCCACGAAGAGGGTGGCGGCGCAGGCCAGCAGGGCCACGTAGGCAGGCTGAGGGCGGGCGGGCGCGGCGTGGAAGGCCAGCAGCACGGCTGTGAGCAGCACGAGCACCGCCATCAGCAGCGTTAGGCTGCTCTGGTTCATCTGGAAGAAGTACCGCTGGTACAGGCGCTCCAGCTTGGCCGAGCGAAACTGCTTCGACCGGAACACCTGCACCAGACGGCGCCAGCAGGATCGGCTGCGTCTGGGCGCCGCGACGGGCGCCACCTCAGCCGTCCCGACCGCCGCCGTCACCTCAGCGTCCTCAAAGCCCAGAGCCACTGCCCGCAGCCCCAGATCCATGCCCTTGCCTGGGCCGCCCCTCCGGATGAAGGCCTCATCCTGCCAGGGGCACCGAGGGGGGGCCACAGGGGTGGGGCTGGGTGGCTCTGCATCCCGCAGGCAGCTCATGTAGCGGGGCGTGCAGAAGCCACTGGCCCGAGTCCCGTGGCGTCGCGGACGCTTCTGCCCATTGCGTTCACCCCAGGCCGTTTTCCGTTCATCCACTTTCGGGACCAGGAGGCCACTAAACCAGGACATGCTGCAGTGAGGAAAGGAATGAGATGGTATTAATTACCACCATTACAGCCACTGCCAACACTAGTAGCTCATTACCTGAGCACTTCCCACTGCCACGCTATGCTTCACACACATCGTCCTCATAAAATTGAGGTAGGCAATGGTATCCCCCTTCAACAGATGAGGGAACCAGCACATAGGGAGGTGGAGAAACTTGCCCAAGATCCAGCATCCACGTAAGTGTGAAAACCAAGATTCTAACCCAGATATGTCTGACCCCAAAGCAGTACACTTGAAAATTCACCTCTTCCCTAAAAGGCACTGATTTCTTGGTGATCACAAACTCAAGTGCCTGTGTCAATGAGCGAAGCAGCCCACAGTTCAAGACAACTAGAAAGAAAGGGTTCACACCCTGAGTCTGGGGCAAGCACCACCCAGCACCAGCCGACTATTGCCCGTGGATCCCACTGGGGCCTGATTTGATTTTTTTCAACAGAAGCTAAAGGAAAACTCTGGGTTTTAATGCAACATCTCCCGATTTTTAAATGTTGGCAACTAATTCACATTTTTCAACACTGCAAGCCAAATAAATCACGTCTGTGGAAATAGTTCTGCCTGTGAGCTGCCAACCAGTGACCTCTGTACAAAAGGGAATCTCTTTCCACATCCTTCCTCATCACACTCACACACAATGCACACTTCACCAAGCTAAATTCAACTTCTCCCTCAGGTCACAGCTTAAATGTACTTCCACAGGGAAGATTTCCCAGCTCCCCACCTGGACTAAGTTTGGTCCCCTTTATCCTCTGGACATTTCCTCCATAGGACCATGGCAATTATACTGAAATCTCCCTTCTTTAATGTGTGTCCCTGCCCCTCTGACTATAAGCTCTGTGAGGGTAGGCATTATATCTACTGTGTTCAGTACTTTATTCCCAGTGCCAAAGACTGGGCCTGGCTTATAGCAGGGACTCATACGTTGAAAAGACAGAGGGAAAGCAGGCACTAGGGCATTGGCATGGGGCAGCTAACATGAAATGATGGCTAATACTGATAACCCTACGGGTCTTCATCTTCCTCACTGTCATGGGCCTCTTGCTATTCCCCACCACACTCGCACAGGCCAGGCAGGGACCCCAGTGCCTGCTGTTCCCTCTGAACAAGAGCTCCTCCAGGTCACAGCCCAAATGTCCCCTTATCAGCAAGGCTTTCCCTAACCATCCTATTAAAATAGTAACCTCCTTTCCTGGGGCTCCCTATCTCTCTTCCTAGCTTTATGCTTTTTTTCTCCACAGCTCTTATCAGCAACTGCCATTCTATATATTGTTCTTATTTGTTCATTGGCTCTTCTAACTAGAATGTCAACTTCATGAGGGCAAGGATTTTGGCCTATTTTGCTCACTGCTATATTCATAACACTTAATAGGATTTCAGTAAATGTCCATTGAGTGCATGGATGGCTATTTGGATGGATGGATGGATGGATGGGTGGGTGGGTGGGAGAGTGGGTGGATGGATTATACTCCCATGCACTTTCTCTGTGCTTTAAACTTTTCAAGGTCTTTTCACATGCCTAATTCCATCTGATCTTCACCAAAACCCTGTAAGGCTGGTCCTTTGGCCTCCTGGGATAAAAAAACAAAAACTGAGGTCCAAGGCAGTTTTATATGGCTGGCCCAAGTTATAGAGATCATGGGTAACCAAATCAGTCCCAGATCCCAGGTTTGCTGGAAAAAGTATCTTGAACTGGGGTGGGAGGACTCCATGACAATACTTTTATTGTGTCTCCTGGCTGAGCCCAGGCCAGGAGAAGATGAGGATGAAAGCACTGTCATCCATCGATGCCTGGGCCCCCACCAAGGCCACACTCCTCCATGCCCATAGGGCACCCTGAGGGGCTCCTTGTATTTAACCTGCCAAGCTAGCAGCACTGACATTTGTATTCACTAGGGGACAAGATGGGACAATACCCAGCACTTGCTACAGATGCCCAGAGAACCAGACGCTCAAGCCAGATGAGCAGCTCTCAAGCTAACACTCAGGGACCCGCAAAGCAGAAGGCAAGCTGGGGACTTCTCTGTGCACCCCCAAACTCCCATTCCTGGGTCACCCTCAGCCAAGTTTTATGAGCATCCCATCTTCTATATCCTACAAAGCAGCATGCCCTTCAACCTCTTAGCATCACCATCTGGGGCCAGGCGCAATGGCTCACGCCTGTAATCCTCGCACTCTGGGAGGCTGAGGCGGGAGGATTGCTTGAGCTCAGGAGTTTGAGACCAGCCTGAGCAACAGCGAGACCCTGTCTCTACTAAAAATAGAAAGAAATTAGACAAACAACTAAAAATAGAAAAAGAATTAGCCAGGCATGGTGGCATGTGCCTGTACTGCCAGCTACCTGGGAGGCTGAGGCAGAAGGATTGCTTGAGTCCAGGAGTTTGAGGTTGTTGTCAGCTAGGCTGACACTACAGCACTCTAGCCCAGGCAAGAGAGTAAGATTCTGTCTCAAAAAAAAAAAAAAAATCACCATCTGGAAGGACAGATCAGGAATATAAGACTTTTGGTCAGCCTGGTATTTGGAAAAGGTCACCAAAGAAAGCTTGGCTCTTCAAAATACTTCATTAGAAGCATCTTTGGCGTAAGACCAGGTTTCAAACCTTAGCAAGATTATTTGCTACTGCACAGCCTTGAACAAGTTATTTAACCTCCCTATGTCAGTTTCTTCATCTGTAAAATGAGGAATAATAATGGTCCTCAGGAAAGAATCTAGTCACACCTGTCATAAAGTACATATTTGATAAATATTCTTTCTTCTCCCCACCCTATAACGCTTGAACCCAAACCTCAGCCAGTGTCCAAGAGATGGAAAAATGAGAAAGTCATGAGCAAGAATATGCATCTCTCTTGCCAGTCAGATGCCTGGTTTTATCAGTCCTGTGTCCTCAGCTGTCAGTCCACAGAGCTGCTGGCGACATAGCCCAGAGCGAGGTTTCCAACCACCCCCCGTGACATTTTGCCTCAGCTTCCTCCCATTTGCCAGTCCCCTGCCTTATTCTTATCTTTCCCCATACCCCACCCTCCAATACACACACCACCACCACCACTGTCCCAGACCTCTGTTCCCAAAGGTCATGTTCCCAGCCCCCTGGAAGCACATCCTAGCATCTGGCTGAGACCCACAGAGGAAGGGACAGACACTGTCCAGGAGAACGCATGACCCTCTCAAGAACACTCTGACCCCCCAGGGGATAGCTTCAGAGCTCTGTAATTGTCCAACTGCAACTATCCCACCCTGGGCTGCACTCCAGGCACTGCCCATCCTGGAGAATTCACCAGGCTCCCAACACTCCTGGCACCCCGTGCCAAACTAGTATAGCAGGGAACAGGGGAGGGCACTGTTCCAAGCCACAAAACTTCTCTGTATGGTCGTCCAACCATCACTATGACCACCTCCCTCTTCCCGAGAGTCCGGCTCCTAAGCCTTGTGCCTCTGACCCTCTCCTCCCCTGAGTCCTGGTCCCTTTGCTCTCACTCTCTCTCTCTCTCTCACATGCACACAGATCTGCTGCTCCAAGCACCTCCTGCTCCCACAGCCAGAGCCATGTCCCATTCAGCCTGGCAGTCTGAAGCCCAGTGCCACCCAGACCTCAAGTCCCTCCCAAACCCTGATCCTTCAGTCTGAAACCAGAGTCTGGAGCAGGCCAAGGCCCAACCCTAAGAATGGATCTGCCCACTGCTTCACCAAACCCTCTTCGTGGCCACCTCCTGTCCATCCCGTCCCCAGGGCCCATCTGCCCCTGCCCTCTTTGGCAAAAGAAAGCTCCAGGGGATTTAAAACGACTTCAGAAAGTTCATGGCAGAAGGCACTGCCCAGGCGGGGCCCAATAGTGCCAACACCACCCACCATACTGGGACGTGGGCCTCAATGCCTCAATTCCCGGCCTTTCCAGATGTAGAGGAGCCTCCCCAGGGCCTGTATGTGTAGGTTCAGCGCCTGCTGCCTCGCCCTCCCTTCCCCAGTCCCCATTCTCCCTAAAGACTACAGAGGGCTCCCAAATCCACCCCAACCAGAAGACCCCCGACCAGGTTCCTCCAGCTCACAAGGGCACTCTGGTAAGGGGAGGGTATGGCAGAAGAGTCTCCCACCGCCCGATTTCACCTCTGGCTCTTCAGTCAGGCCCCAGAACCTGCTCCCTTGCCCACCCTGCAGCAGGCCTTGGGGCAGGGGGGTGCTGACACCACCCCTTCCATTCCAAAGGTTTGGATGAGGGGAGAGAGGGGGGCTCCCGCGGAGGGCATCCCTTCCTCTGCTCAGGCTGCCTCCCTCGCCCCTAAATACAATCACACTCTACCCCAACTCAGACACTCGGAGGCTCACCCCACAGCCCCGCTACAAGCACCTCAGGCCAGCCCCTCCCCCAGTACGCGCCGTTCCCCTCCTCTGGGCAAGCCTGGGACTCGCATCCAGTGGAGGAAGGGAAGCGTGCTGCAGGCGGGGAGGGTGGGGAGCCTCGCGCCCGGACCTTGGAGTCCTCGATCCCATCTCCTCCATGACTTCCTTCTGCCAACCTCAACTGCCTCAGGCTCCCCACGAACACCGTCGAGACTACCCATCCCGGGCGCCCGTGCCACCACCAAAAAACTCGGCGGGAGCCGCGCCGGTGTGTCCCAGCCCCGCGGAGACCCGAGCGCCCCGCGCAGCCACTTCCCCAGCGCTCCCGCCGCGTCTCACCTGCCGGCCAGGGTCGGCGCCTCCCCCGGGCCCCCGCCCCGCCGCCCCCGCGGGCTCCGGCCGGCCGGCCGGCCGTCCCGCGGTCCTTCTCGGTGCCCGCGCGTCCCGGCCGTCCCGCCCGCCGCCCCGCCGTCCGTCCGGCCCTCGCCCCCTCCTTGTTGTCCAGCGCAGCCGCCCTCTACCCCGGATCCAGAAGTCCCCTCCCCGCTGGCTCCCGGACTCCCCGCCTTAAAGGCACAAGCTCCTTTTGTCTGGGCACCCGCTCCTCCTCCCCAGGAGCGGGGGCAGAGTTGCCCACTCGGGCTCCGAGGAATTGGGTAGGGGTGGAGGAGGCCGAAGAATGGGACCCCTCCCTCCGCACGCCCCCTCCTCTCCTCCGGCCGCTTCCTCCCCCAGTCCTGGGAGGACAAGCGGCTACTGTTCTGGGATCCAGACCCAGGGGGTGCGGGGGGGGGGGAGACCGAGCAGTCCGCCCCCCTCCCCTTCTCCCCCGGGCCGCATCCTCCAGCATTCCCCTCCCACCCTCACCCCAGGGGTCCCCAAGCGTGCCAGCAAACCCACCCCTTACTGTGATTACCCCCCCGCCCCGCCCACCGAGGGTCGGCTTCCTTCCTGTCAGGGTCCCCAGGGGCTCAGCCGGCGCCCAGCGCCCACTCCTCACCCCTCCCGTCCTCCCTGCCTCAGGCCCAGCCCCCACCCTGCCATTCCCGCCCTGCCTGCCACTGCCGCTCCCTCCCGCGGGAACTCAGTTTAATAATTAATTAAGATTTCATTCCACAAGGCGCCAGGTGTGTGCGGCCTGCTTGCCCGCACACCACTTCTTTCCTCTTCCCCCCACCCTCTGGGGCACCGGTCCGACTCGAACCTGCTGCACCCAGAGCCCAGAAGGAGGGAAGGGGCACTGTCCCCGCTGCCCTCCAGCCCCACTCTCTCTGTGGAGCTCCTTCCCCCGCACCTGATAACCCGCGGAGTCCCTCCCCCAGCACCTTTTACCCAAAGGGTTGTGCTTCTCTGCTGGGGGCTGGGAGGGGTGCAGCTGGAGTGCATTGCTAGGTACACTAACTGAGAAATTGTTTGGGACTTTTATTTATTTCCAGCAGGAAGCAGCCTCCAGAGTTACCTGGGAGATGGGAAAATCATGTGAAAGCTGCTTTAACCCCTTGAGGATTAGAATGATGGTGGAACCAGAAAGGAGAAGAGGGTTAATTCCCAAGATGTAGGTGAGTCTGACGCTAGAGGAGGTGCCATTCCAGAACTTGGAAGAAGGCAGCCTGCCTTGCCTTCCCTTTGAGGCCCCTTCCCCATGCCCTCAACCAGACCTGTAGCTCCTCCTTCCAATCCAGCCCTTCCCCAGGCAGCCCCTTCCTCAACCAAGACCCCACAACCCTGATGTCTGAAGCTGCTTTCTCCTCAGCCCCAGGCCTCCCTGCAGTCCCATGCTTCAAGGCCCAACTCTTTCCACTCCAAGTCCCCACTGGGATTCCTGAGCCCAGGACAGAACTTGAGGCAAGGAAAAGAGGGGAAGAGTTAGGAAAGCCAGTTTCCAGCACTTGTCAGCCATGTATGACTGCAAACTCTATACCCTGGGCAAATCACAATTACTCTCTTGGAGCCTCATCCATGACATGGGAATAAAACCATCTGCTTTGTCTTTCTTATAGGATTTTTAGGATCAGAGCAAGAAATGTTGGTTATAATGTTTAAAAATGGGAAAGTGATAGTTTATTCTGTGTGTATGGTTCTCAGTTGTGCAGGCCTGGCTTGTAATTTGACCTTTGGGGCCTCTTTGCCTGACTTCTCCCTTCAAGCAGCCAGTGGTGAGAACTCTCCAACTCGGATCAGGTATATCTACAATTTACTCTTAGAAGAATGTGTTTATGGGAAAATGCAAAAGACAATTGAAATAGATAAATGTGTGCATTATAAAATGAATTTTTTGTTTTGGAATAGAAGGCTTTGTCCTTCATTTTACTTTGGAATGAAAAAAAATTTGGACAACAACCAAGTTAGCTGGAGAAATATGCTAGGGGTCCTTCTCGGGGCACTTTAAGTCACACTGGCCGCCTCTACTCTAGTGGCTGGTGTTAGTCTCGCCCCCTGAATTCCAGGGGCTGCCTTTCTTTGATCCCCACCATCAAATCTATTTCTAGCACTACAGAATACTAGGACCTTAAAAATGATTCTAGTCCCTTATTTTATAGATAGAAACACAAACTAGTGCTAGACATGTGGGAAATGCTTGATTATTGAATTTTAAAAGTTGTAGGATATTAGAGCAGGAAGGGGTCTTAAAGATGATCTAATTACACTGCCAGACTTTTAGTAATTATAATAGCATACATTTCTTCAGCATTACTATGTGCCAAACATAAGCCCTTGACATAAAATAACTCATTTAATCCTCACAACAACTTCATAATGCTATTACTATCACTTCTCCCATTCTCCACTTTGGAAATGGGAGAAATAAGGCACAGAGAGGTTCAATAATTTCTCCAAGGTCAGTAAGTAATTAAGTACGTGGTAGATCCAGATTGTGAACCCTTGCAGTCTGGCTTCAGGGTCTGTGTTTGCAACCACTGTGCTATACTGATTACAGAGAACCAAGACCTTGAGATGCAAGGTGACTTACCCAGTCACACAACTGGTTGGTGACAGAAGTGGGACCAGAACTCATAGCCACTGACCCCAATGTATTGTTCTTTCCACTCTTCCTTACTTTGATTGTATCTGTATATATCACAGACATGAATTGTGCCAGTCCTTTCCCGATATTTCCTCAGAAGCACAGACATTCTTCTGCTCATGGGGTGGGCTTTGCTCCCATTTGACTATGGGGAGTACATTGACGGGTAGGGGCAGTGCGCCCTTAACTTCTAGCTTCCATGACCCAAAAAGTGTGAAAACTGCTGCCACTGACCAACAGCAAAGGGCCAGGGAATCCTTAGACCAGCAGGTTAAGGTCTGGGCCTGCTGCCAGACCCTTCCATGGTGGAGGATTGCCTGTTCCAGACAGGATTCAGTCAAATTATGTCTCTAAAATGCACCAAGGCTGTTTAAAAGAGTTTGTAGGGGAGCAGCTAGGTAGGAAACATGGAGCCTCTAAGAGAGTGGTTCTGAGACTTTGACCCACCTGAAGAAATGGTACCCACAGCAAAACATGATGAAGTATTAATATATTGAAATAACTCAATGCATATATTTTGTGCTACACTAGATCTAATAGAGTTGAGAATAGCAGACACCAAATGTTTTAGAAAAAAACATGGAAAAACCTTAAAATGGAGAAAATTCTATCAATTTTTTTCTTTGAACTGGAACAAGATGGTTATTCAATTTTCATGGCAGAGCACGTTCATCTAGCTTGTGGAATACCAACCCTGCTGAGCCTAGTTTGAGAACACTGCAGTAAGTAAAATACTCAGAAAGGACCTCCTTATCCCAGAGTGGAAAATAAATACAAATCGAGGATTAACTGGAAGGTTTTAACCCTGACAGAGAGAAGAAAAAGAGAGAGAGGCAGTCAGCAGAAACTGTCTCTACTTTTCCCAAGCCTAGCTTGGTCTCAATAGCCTTTTTAGTTTTTATAATACAGACCACAGTCACAAGAGTGATGTATTCTCAACTTCTCACTTTCAGGAAGAGGAAATTCCTACAAGGAGTTCCATACAGCCATATGTGCATTCGGACAACACTGTAAATATGCAGTGTTGGCCAGGCACAGTGGCGCATGCCTGTAATCCCAGCACTTTGCGAAGCCCAGGTGGGAGGATAGCTTGAGGCTGGGAGTTTGAGACCAGCCTGAGCAACATAGAGAGTCCCCATTAGTCAGGGATGGTGGCACATGCCTGTAGTCCCAGCTACTCGGGAGGATGTGGCAGGAGGTTCTCTTGAGCCCAGGAGTTTGCGGTTGCAGTGAGTTATGATGACACCACTGCACTCTAGCCTGGGCAACAGAGTCAGATGCTATCTCTAAATATATATATATATATATATATATGTAATAAAAATAAATATGCAGTGTTAAAAACATCCTGTAATATAACTAATGGATAGGCTGAGTCCCCTGAACCTTCCGTGGGTTGTTTGGATAACAGTTAAGCTAACCTCTGCCTATGCCGTTTTACAAAGCAAGGACTCCTTTTACAGTGCAAATAACCATTCCCTAACCTTTTGGTCTTAAAGATCAGATTTCTGCACATTTTATTTTCTGAAAGTAAGAAAAAAAATATAACAACAACCTACATTCATTCGATGCAGCAAATCTGCCCTGTCTGTTTCACTACCCTTGACATGATTACTGCTACCACCACCACCAACCCAGAGGCTCACAACTTCCTCCAAGTCCCAGGGTCGAAATAGGCCTTGGCCAACTCCAGTCCCACAGCCACTACTACCCATGGGAATGGAATGATCAACTGTCAACTCCAGAGGCATACAAACTTTCCTTCCCCATCTCCTTAGATCCTCATTGTTCATTCATCCCAAAAAGATTTATTGAGTGCCTACTATGTGTTAGGCACTGTTCTATTAATAGGTGCTGGGGATACAGTAATTGAACTTAGCGGTGAGGGTCCCTATTGTCATGAAGCTTACCTTCCAGTGGGAGGAGACATTAAATAAATGAATAGATGAGAAGATAGTTGATGATGATAAGTGCAATAGATAGATACAGAACCAGGAATGGATAGGCAGTGGCTGGGGGAGAATCCTAGGTTGGGCTGTCCAGAGAGGTCTCTCTGAGGGAGTGCTGTTTACATGGAGACCTGAATGACAAGGAGTCAGCCATGCAAAGAATCTGGGTAAAGAGCATTCCAGGCAGAGCGAACAGCTAATTCAAAAGCCCTAAGGCAATAGCAAGCTCTCTGTGCTCAAGAAACAGAAAGAAAGTCTTCAGGAAGAAAGATGAGGTCAGAGAGGGAGGCATGCCCTAGCTAGTGCAGGAGCTCATAGGCCAGGGAAAGGAGTTTGGATTTCATTCAAAGTGTAATGAGAAGCCTTTGGAAGGTGTTAAGCTCGGAAGTGGCATGAGCTGATTTATGGTTTTAAAAGATCATGCTGGCTGCTGGGTGGTGAATAAATTGTGGGATCAAGGGATGCAGGGGAAACCACTTAAGAAGCTATTATAGTGGTCCAGGTGGAAAGAACAGTAGCTTGGATGAGGATGGTAACAGTGGGCTGTTGAGAAGTGGAAGGATTCAGGAAATGTTTTAGAGTTGGAGTACCCTAATGACCTGCCTTAGTTCCCTCTGTGTGGTTTATCCATACCAAATAATTATTGACAACCAACAAATATTTATTGAGCACCTACTATGTGCTGGGCTAAGCACTGGAAGTTACAGTCCAGAGGAGAAGACACACTCCACCTCCTCCTGCCCTACTGCCGTAGGAAGCTCTCCACTGGGGAAGCTACTGCCCATCCCAATCCCATCCCATTTGCAAGGCCAGAGGCACACCCCCCCCCCCCCCCTCACACACACACACACACACACACACACACACACACACACACACTCCAATGCTCACCTGGGGTTGATGGCATGGGAGAAGTGTTTACAGTTGGAGAATTGATGCCATAAAAGAGAGTCCAAAGTCCTCTCAAGATCACAGAGCAAAGACCAGAGGAGCTCAAAGCTCCTAGAGTGAGGAGAGGATGCTGACAGGGCCATGAGGAAGAGAAAATCCTCTTGGCACCCACACCACTGCTAGTCCTTCTCTGGGTGCCCAGAGCTCAGCCTACCAGAGCCCCAGTCAAGCCAGACTTCCTCAGCCTTCTCCACCACCCCATCTGTGGCACCAATTTCCTGACTTTCCCCTTACTAAATTTCTGAGTCTCTTTTGCCCTCTGGTGGCACATTCCTGGCACTGCGACCCATAGTTGGCTTCCCCACTAGACTACAACTCAAGTCTAGAGTATTCAATCTAGTCATCTCTGGCTCACAAGCTCTGGGGCAGTATGGGAAATTCTGGAAATCCTGGAAAGGGCTGGGACTGTCCCTGGTTTCTGAGCACTTAAGGCATAAGCTAGCCCTCCATCTAGTCTGTACGCAATTCCAGATTCAGCTTTTGTTTATGAGTTGAATAAACCATCTTGAGCACCTATGATGAGCTGATCCCAGTCACCGACATGTGTGTAATTGACCCACGCTCAGATGGTGGGGCACTCCCACCAAAAGCTTTCAGTCTGGAGCTGGGGATGTGAAGAAGTGAGGGCAGTTTAGAATTCATTCTGCTGTCTGCAGTGGTGGCAGGAGCCCCCAAACCTGGCCCTCCTGTCATTCCTGTGGCCTAATTTGCCTTTGTCTTGCCTGGCTTTTAAGTTTGGACTCTGGCCTTTACATCAATTCTGTGAGCAAGTTATTCACTATCCTTCCAGCAAATGTCTTTTATTTGGAGTCTGTATTTTTGCAGCCAAAAAGATGACTGGTACATGGGACAGTTCATCAAACCTCTCTGAGCCTTAGTTTCTTCCTCAGTAAAAAGGGATGAGAACAATGACTTTCCACAGGCAAGGCTGTTTCTATTCAATGGCTGTATTAGTTCGCTATTGCTGCATAACAAATTCCCACAAATTTAGTAGCTTAAAACAACTCACATTTATTATTTCGTAGTTTCTGTTGATCAGGAGTCTGGGTGTGGCTTAGTAGGTGCTCTGCTTTAGGGCGTCACAAAGCTACAAGCAGAGTGTTAGCTGGGGCTTCAGTCTCAAATGCGGCTGGGGTGAGGACGATTCCATTCCAAGCTCCTGTGGTTGTTGACAGGATTCAGTTCCCCGTGGGCTGTTGGACCGAGGGCCACAGCTCCTTTCCACATGGGCCTCTCCCACATGGCAGCGTGTCTTCATCAAAGTCAGCAAGGGGGGAATCTGCTAGTAAACAGAAATCACCACCTCTTGGAGCCTAATCACAGACTCGCCATCCAGTAGCTTTGCCTGTGTTCTATGGATTAGAAGCAAGTCACTTAGGGGCCAGCCCACACTCAAGGGGAAGGGATTACCCAGGGACACGAATACCAGGAGATGGGGATAATTTGTGGCTGTCTTGGGTCTGCCTGCCACAGTGAGGCAGCTATTAGTCATCCTTCAAGGCCCCATTCAAAACCCCCCTTCCTTCTTGAGGGCTTTTTAAGTTCTTCCCCCACCTAAACCGATCAAAATTAACCCCTCTTACAAATGGGGAAGTTTGAAGATGTACTCGAACCATTTTAATTGTGTTAGGAGAATGTTATTTTGGCACTATATGAAAATGGGCTTTTTCCTCTAATTTTAACATGTATTTATTTATTTGTTTATTTTAATTGACAAATAAAAATTGTATATATTTATCGTGTACATGTTTTATAATATGTATACATTGTGGAATGACTAAATTGAGCTAATTAACATATGTGTTACCTCATATACCTTTTTTGGTAAGAACACTTAATGTCTACTCTATTAGCAACTTTTAAAATTTATTTATTTATGTATTTTAGAAACAGGGTCTTGTTCTGCAGCCAGGCTGGAGTGCAGTGGTGTGATCATAGCTCACCGTAACCTCAAATTCCTAGGCTCAAGTGATTCTCCTGCCTCAGTCTCCAGAGTAGCTGGGACTATAGGCACATGTCACCACATCTGGCTAATTTTTGTATTTTTTAAAGAGATGGGATCTCACTGTGTCTGAAACTACTGGCCTCAAGAGATCTCCCACCTTGCTGGGAGATCTCCCACAGTGCTGGGATTACAGGCTTGAGCCACTGCATCCAGTCCGTATTAGCAATTTTTAAGAATATGATACATTGTGGCCAGGCGCAGTGGCTCATGCCTATAATCCTAGCACTCTGGGGGCCGAGGTGGGAGGATCCCTCAAGGTCAGGAGTTCAAGACCAGCCTGAGCAAGAGTGAGACCCCGTCTCTACTAAAAATAGAAAGAAATTAGCCGGACAACTAAAATAATATAGAAAAAATTAGCAGAGCATGGTGGTTCATGCCTGTAGTCCCAGCTACCTGGGAGGCTGAGGCAGGAGGATCACTTGAGCCCAGGAGTTTGAGGTTGCTGTGAGCTAGGTTGACACTATGGCTTCAGGCAACAGAGTGAGACTCTGTCTCAAAAAAAAAAAAGAATATAATACATTGTCTTTTTGTTTTGTTTTGTTTTGTTTGAGACAGAGTCTCCTCTCTTGCCCAGGCTAGAGTGCCGTGGCATCAGCCTAGCTCACAGCAACCTCAAACTCCTGGGCTCAAGCGATCCTCCTGCCTCAGCCTCCCAGGTAGC
>NW_012135081.1:135459-218840 GCF_000956105.1 Propithecus coquereli
CGTGGCATCAGCCTAGCTCACAGCAACCTCAAACTCCTGGGCTCAAGCGATCCTCCTGCCTCAGCCTCCCAGGTAGCTGGGACTACAGGCACACGCCACCATGCCCGGCTAATTTTTTCTATTTTTAGTTGTTTGGCCAATTTCTTTCTATTTTTAGTAGAGACGGGGTCTTGCTGTTGCTCAGGCTGGTCTCAAAACTCCTGAGCTAAAGCAATCTTCCTGCCTCGGCCTCCCAGAGTGCTAGGATTATAGGTGTGAGCCACCGCGCCCAGCCTATGATACATTGTTATTAACAATAATCACCATGATGTACAATAGATCTCTTGAATTTAGTCCACCTGTCTAACTGACATTTTTTATCCTTTGACCAACCTCACCTCAATCCTCCCATTCCCCAGCCTCTCGTAACCACCATTCTACTTTGTTTCTGTGAGTTCAACTTTTTTAGATTCCACATGTAAGTTAGGTTGTGCAGTATTTGTCTTTCTGTGCCTGGCTTATTTCACTTAGCACAGTGTCTTCCAGGTTCATCACTATTGTTGCAAATGAAAGGATTTCCTTTTTTTGTAAGGCTGAATTATTCTCCATTATGTATATATACCACATTTTCTTTATCCATTCATCTACTGATGTACATGTAGGTTGATTCCGTATCTTGGCTACTGTGAGTAGTATGGAGTGTAGATATTAATATCTCTTCAACACACTAGTTTCATTTCCTTTGAATATATACCCAGTAGTGGAATTGCTAGATCACGTGGTAGTTGAAAATATTCTTCTTGAGAGACACTACTGGAGTATTTCGTAGTGGAATATCATGATGCCCACACTTTTCTTTAAAATATTTTAGAATAGTAAGGAGAGGGTCATAGGAACATTCTCCCTTTTGTTCCCAATCTCTCAGGCTAAGTAGTTGCTATGGAAAAATTTAATTTTGCTCTTACCAAAAATGGTCCAAGCAGCTTTGTATATGTGTATAAAAGGTGACAGGGACTGAAAGGAATGACGTTTAACAAATATCCATCTTCCTTATCTCATAAGCCTGTGTCTGAGTACATATAACTGAAACCAGTTATCTCCCTGCTCATCGCCAGCACATCACACAGATGTTAGGGATCAGACACATGGGACAAGGATCCTCTTTTAATTTGGTTTTGACCCAGATGGATCTCAGCCCTTAGTTTAGAATTTGGGTGACAAGGAGGAAGATGAAAGATTTTTCAGTTGCTGCTGGGCTTGGCTCAGACTGGATCTGAGGCTGGCCACCTTTGTGGCAAGGAGCAGGAATCACTTTGTTACTTCGGGCAGTCTTGGCCCCAGGAATCATTATGAACAACCACAGCCTTTCCTTTGTGGTCCTCTCCTCTTTAGTCTCCTCATTTCTATCCTTCCTGATTAAGAAAAATGCCATGGATGCCAAGGGATCATATTTAAGAATACCAAAGTGGGGCAAATTGCTATGATATGCCCCCAATGTGATGTACTAGAAGGACACATGTCACCTGTGTTGTAGTCTTACCAAAAATGTTTAACCTGAATCTATTCATGAGGAAACAAACTGAGGGACATTTCTAAGATGGCCTACACTCTTCAAAAATATCAATGCAGCCAAAACCAGTGGCTCATGCCTGTAATCCTAGCACTCTGGGAGGCTGAGGCAGGAGGATTGCTTGAACTCAGGAGTTCCAGACCAGCCTAAGCAAGAGCAAGACCCTGTCTCTACTAAAAATAGAAAAAAGTAGCCAGGTGTGGTAGTACAAGCCTGTAGTCCCAGCTACTCAGGAGGCTGAGACAGGAAGATCGCTTGAGCCCAGGAGTTTGAGGTTGCAGTGAGCTACAATGACACCACTGCACTCTACCCAGGTGACAGAGTGAGACGCAATCTTAAAAAAAAAAAAAATCAATGTTATGGAAGAAAAAAAAGCTGGGAAACTTTTTTTTTTTCAGGATATTATGGGGGTACAGATGTTTAGGTTACGTATGTTGCCCTTGCCCCCCTCCCCGACAAAGCTGGGAAACTTTAATGAGACTAGAGAGACATAACTAAACATAAGCCATGATGCTTTATCAGATCCCAGATTTTTTTTTAAAAACGCCATAAGGACATTATCGGGACAATCGGGGAGATTTAGATTAGATAATTATGTATTACTGTTCAATTTCCTGAGTGATAACTATCATGTGGTTATGTAGAAATGCCTCTGTCGTTGGTAATACATGATGAAGTATTTAGGAGCAAAGTTGATGTGAGCAACTAACTCTCACATGGTTCAGCAAAACACACATCTGCATAGAGATAAAGCAAACATGGGATAATGTTAACCGGTGACTCTAGGTGAAAAGTTATGTGTTCATTGTATTATTCTCACAACTTTTCTGTACGTTGAAAAATTTTTAAGATAAAAATTTAGGGAAATGGCAAGCCTTCAGAGTTTTTATGGCAGCAGGAAAGTGCTCCAAATGAGGAAAGCAACAAGGTATTGTGGTTCCCCTAAATTTCACAATTCCCATGGAGGTGGGGTTGAGGGTGCAACAGTGAATATCTACCTGATAGGCATTGTGAGTGCTAGGTGCCAGCAAAGCAGGGGCACTGAACAATATTTATTTGGAAATAATTTCATATTTGACATTTTCCCAAAAATATAAATTTGTCATGGAAATTGTCAGAATATTGTTAACCTACTTAAATTTTTTTTACGGTTGAATTAAATTGTTTTTCACTGCATGAGGATTATTGTAATTTTTTTTCATGCTTAGGGCACCTAAAAGTCTTAATGTGTCCCCGTACCCACACCAGGCAAGCAAGCTGGGAGCTGGGAGGCAGGGAAAGGAGAAGACTGGAAAATTGTCAAAAGCCCTTTGGAATTGGGTAGCAGTTATCTCGGAGGCAAGATACGCAAAGGACCCAAGTCTGGGAGTCCAGGGATAAAGCCAGCTGTAGTGAGAATGGAAACTTTATACTTTAGTCTACCCTTGGCTGTTTTCGAGTTCATGTATTTTCATTATTTATTTTCTTTTTGTGCTTCCTTAATATGAGGTAGTTTTTTGCTTGCTTGCTTAAAGTGAGCCTCTCTCAGCTATATTGAGAAGAAGCAAGACGAGAGGACTATGCCCACTTCGGGGCAGACCTTAAAGGGGAACAGAGAGCCTTCTGAGCTGTCCCCTTGGCTAAGTGTGTTTTGCAGAAAAGCCATTGCCCTCTATGCTCCTCCTATCTGCCCCCCACTCCTCCTGCTCTTTCCTTTCTCTGGGCTGACTGCCCCCCATTCTCCCATTCCCCTACATCCCCACCACCAGACCCATCACACACACCTTATTTCCTTCCCAGTGTGGTATAATGAACAGATCAGTCTGGGCTTTGATGTCAAAGAGACCTGGAGTCCAGCCAATTCGAATGTGACATGGGCAAAACTCAAAGCTTATTCTTCCTTTCAACAAATGTCCATTAATGCCTACTAGGTGGCAGGCACAACAATTATAGGTACTGGGGATACATACTACTTACAGAAGGCAGACAAGGTTCCTGCCCTCATGCAACTTACATTCTAGTTCAGGGAGGCAGATAATAAACAAGCAGACACATGAATAAGAAAATTATAGATCATGAAAAGTGTGTTGCAGAATGTGGCTACATACTACATGATTCCAACTATTAATAGAAGACATTCTGGAAAATGCAAAACTGTGGAGACAGTAAAAACATTAATGGTTGGCAGGAGTTGGGAGGAGGGATGGATGAATAGGAAGAGCACAGAGAATTTTTAGGACAAGGTGAAACTGTTGATACGGCAATGATACGGCAATGGTGGATACATGTCATCTAGCTGTCTGTCCAAACACAGAGAAGGTACAATACCAAGAGCAACCCCCAGTATAAACTGTAGCACTTGTGGTTCACTGGTAGAATTCTCACCTGCCTCGTGTGAACTGTGGGCTTTGGGTGACGATGATGTGTCAGCGTGCATTCATTTTAACAAATTTATCACTCTGCTGTAGGAGGCTGATGGTGGGGGAGGCTGTGCATGTGTGGGGGTAGGGGTGTATGGGAACTCTCTGTACTTTCTGCTCAATTTTGCTGTGAAGTTAATACTGCTCTAAAAAATAAAGTCTATTTTTTTAGAAGTGTGTTTCAGGAAATTAAAATGTGATAAGGGGCAACTGGAGGGACTTGCTTTAGGTAGGGCGAAAAAGGAAGCTCTCTCTGAGGCTTTCTCATCTATAGTATGGAAGTAAGGATATTTGCCTTCACAGGGTTGTTTCAAAGTTCAAGTTTTACACACACACACACACACACACACACACACACACATATATCCCTTTAAATATATATATATATACCTTTAAATAATTGCTATATCTCTTCCTATGGATAAAATATGGGAGATTACTATAATGCACTGGTAGGCAGCTCTGAAGAAGTGGCTTCCAGTGATCCCTGCCTCCTAGTACTCAGGCCCTTGTGTAAGCCGCACACTCAGAGCATGGGCTGGACCTAGTGACTGGCTTCTAAGAAATAAAATGCAGCAAAAGTGATGAGATGCCACTTTCAAAATTAGGTTACAAAAAGACTGATTTCTACTCTCTCTCTCCCCCTCCTTCGCGTGCGCTCTCTCTCAGACACAGACTGCCCTGCTGTGAGCAGCCCTGTGAAGACGTCCACTTGGAAGGAACTGATATATCCAGCCAAGAGCTAGCAAGGACCTAAGGTGGAGTCTCACAGGATACAGCTACCAGATGCAATGTGCGTGCAATGTATAGTTCTCAATTGGATACTGCTTGGAATATATCAGCTATAAAAGACATTTTGGGGCCAACTGGGGAGATTTGAATATTGACTAGGATTAGATAAAATTAGAATTAATGAAATGGAAAGGAGGAGACTGTTGATTAAAAAAAAGCAAATTCAAAACAGTATGTTCATTATGGATCTCATTTTGCTAAAAAAACAAAACATTCATTTGTATATGTGTGTGCTCATAAGAAAAGTTACAGCCTATCCTATAAACCAGCAATTCCATTTCTAGGTATACATCCAAGAGAAAAATGAGCTCATATGTCTGTCTACCACAAGACATATTCAAGAAGTTCATAGCAGGCCAGCTGTCATGGCTCACGCCTGTAATCCCAGCACTTTGAGAGGCCAAGGCAGGAGGATCACTTGAGCGCAGGAGTTTGAGGTTGCAGTGAGCTATGATGATGCCACTGCACTCTAGCCGGGGCAACATAGTGGCTCTGTCTGAAGAAACAAAAAAAGGAATATTCATAGCAATTTTATTCATTATAGACAAAATTGGAATCATCCTGAATGTTCCTCAACAGGAGAATGGATAAATACATTATGGTATATTCTAACAATAGAATACTACACAGCAATGAAAAATGCAACAAGGATGAATCTCAGAAATGTAATGCTGTGGGAAATAGGCCAGATACGAAGGCGTACACAATGTGCCCTCTCATTTATATGAAGTTCAAGGACAAGCAAATCTAATCTATGGAGATAAGGGCCTGAATAGCCCTTACCCTTGGGAGGCTGGATACTGACTGGGAAAGGGAATGGGGAAAACTTCTGGGGTGAGGATAATGTCCTAGATCTTTATTTGGGTGTGGTTACACAGATATAGATATATAGGTATAAATGCAAAAATTCACCTATTCAAATATTAAATTGTGTATTTAATATTTATGCACTTTATACAATTGAGTTATATGTCAATTTTTTAATGTTTTTATGGAAAAAAATTCAGAGAGATTACACCAAAAGTGTTAATAGTGTTCATCTCTAGGTGGTGAGACATATAATGTTTTGATTTGTTTTGTTGCTTATTTTCTACAATACATAGATACTGCTTCTATAATAATAAAAGGTTATTTTTAAAACTGCAGTCCAGGCCAGGCGCGGTGGCTCACGCCTGTAATCCTAGCTCTCTGGGAGGCCGAGGCGGGCGGATTGTTTGAGCTCGGGAGTTCGAAACCAGCCTGAGCAAGAGCGAGACCCCGTCTCTACTAAAAATAGAAAGAAATTAATTGGACAACTAAAAATATATAGAAAAAAATCAGCCGGGCATGGTGGCGCATGCCTATAGTCCCAGCTACTCGGGAGGCTGAGGCAGGAGGAGGATCGCTTGAGCCCAGGAGTTTGAGGTTGCTGTGAGCTAGGATGACGCCACGGCACTCTAGCCCAGGCAAGAGAGTGAGACGCTGTCTCAAAAAAAAACCAAAAAAAACTGCAGTCCAAATACTCAATAATATTATTCATGCTGCCTCTGGAAAGTCAAGAAATGTACTTACAGCATTATTCCTGAAGGAGAGAGGGGGTGTGGCCAGGCATAATACAAAGGAATGAAGTGGTAATTGCTGTGGCTTCCAGGTGTGGGGACTTTTTAGGGGACGTCTTGCAGTGCTGAGCACATGGAAGGTCAGAGTGGACCACGGTATCCAGCTGGTGGCTGTAATGGAAAGAACCCAGGAAGTAGAATCTGAAGATCTGGGTCTGAATCTATATCCAAGGGTTGACTAATTGCACCCTTTGGCAAATCATTTAATCTCAGAGTAGAAGGAACCTTAGAGGTCCTTCTGTGGGTTACTCACAGGGCAGGGGCTAAAACCCAGGTCACTGACTCCGTGCAGGTTCTTTCCACTACGTGCTGCTTCCCTGTTTATGGTATTCTTACCGCCAATAATAACTGCCTTTGATATGGCAAATTACATTTTATGAAACACAAATGTTGCTGTTGAATTCTCAGGGAACGTCTTGTTAAGCAAGCATTGTTCTTTCCCCTCTTTAAAGGTAAGAAACTGAGTTTCTGAGATAGTCAATGACTTACCCACAACAAGTAAATGGTAGAATTAACACTTGCTTTCTGGTCTTCAGACTCCAAATCTTCCATTCTTTCCAAGATGCCAGACAAAGGCTGTCTAGGATCCTGACACTTAACTGCATCTCTCCTTACACGGCACATGCAGGAACTTATTTGCAGGGAAGGGACAGAGGCCCCTACACAGAGAATCCCTGAATGACCAAATGCCCTTACTGGTGCTGACTTCCAATCAGTCAAAGAAGAACCCAGAAACCCAGACTGCTTCTGGCTCTGTGTTACCCAGAGGAATATGGGAATCCAGACTCCAGCCCTGTGAAACCACTCTAGTCAAGGGTCTCCCAGTCCCACTTCCCAGCCTTGTTCCAGCCAGGGTGGCTGCCAGCTCCCTCTGTCCTAAGACTACCCTCCTGATCTGTGACGACGGGCCACACTCTTTACCAGCTTCTCCCCAAGGCCCGAGGCCCACTTCTCCATCCCTCTCCAGTTCCTGCCTCTCCTTAATACCCCCCTTCCCAGGCCCCAGCACTCATCCCCCTCTCCGCAGTGAGAAGCAGAGTGAGAGGCAATGGTGGGCCCAAGGGGCAGCAGCTGTGAGCAGCTAGTGCTACACTCTCTTCAATAATTCATTCCCGGGGAGGCTGCAGGCACCATGCCCTCATTCTGAGCTGAAGATGGCTATCACAGCTCAGATCCTTAAACTGAGAAGGGAGGGGCAGAGGGCTAGTGGGAGCAGGTAGAAGGGTACCCAGCCTCCAGGCCAAACTCTGACACCTCTCTCCACAGTCTTTGTTAAAGAGGGGCTCTGATCTGGGCTGAGAGCAGGCATCTGCTGAGACAGAAGGGAGCCCATGAACTGCAGGGAGCCAGAGGGGCAGAAAGGAAGGACCCAAACATAGTGCCTCATCCCCACTCCCTCCAGCTGCACATGTCAGGGTCAGCCTCTTCCCCCAAGGCTCTGAGCCTTCTCCATGCCACCCTCGGCCTCTTGTCAGCAGCCCCACCCTCCTAAAGGATGCCCCAGTCCCCTCTTCCAGGTTTTTAGAAGCCCTGGCATATATCAGCTGCCCCCAGTTGGGGAACTCTTTCCCCAAACAGCTCCCACCAGTTGGGCCTGTGATCTGAGTCAAACATCCCAGCATCTCTTCCAGGGATCCCTACCCCCACCCCATCTCTTTTCAGCCCCAGCTTCCCTGGTTAACCTCTGATGTTTATAAATCTTGTAAATGCGTGGGAGTGGAGGAAGGACTTGAACTGACCTCTTGGGCTGTGCTGTGATTCAGAGTCTTAAAGTGTCAGGAGTTTGGCAAGAGCGGTTCTTTGCCTCTAGTGAAGGAGAGAAGGTGAAGTCCAGGCCAGCCCCTTCCCATCCTAGGGATCCTGCCACCAATACCCCTTCCTCCATCTGGGGCAGCCCTAGAGTTCCACTTGTGTCCCGGGCTCATTCCTCACTCCAATCCATTCTGTGGAATTGGAGTCATCTATCACACGCAATGAACCCAGAGGGGGAACTGGGATCTAAGACTAAAATAAACATATTATCAAGCACCTACTATGTGCCAGGCTAAGCCACACTCTGGGCAGCAAGAACATGAAGCCAAGCATCTCAGCCCTCTCACCTTCCCCTTCTTCCTGGGTGCCAGGAGGAATCCCCAATCCACAGAGCAATCACAATGTCCCCAGTCCCTCCAGAGGCCTGATGCAGGAAGGAGGGTGCAATATTGCTGGGCATTGTCAGCAAGAAACTCTCAGACATATATAGCAAATGCTGCGTCAGGGAATGGAGTTTGAAAGTGCCTTGAAGCATCAAATAACACCATGAGTCTAGAGGTGGAGCCCAGAAAAAGAAGACAGAGATTGCAGCAGGAGGGATTGAGGTTTAATGTCGGAGGAACTTCCCCCAGAGTAATATCTGGAGTTGGCAATTGGGGATTCCCTGTGGAAGCTTCTTCTGCAGAATTTTCTCAGAAGAGGAGGGGTAGGCACCTTTTTTTGGTCTGGATAGAAGAGATATAAAGGGATGGACATGGTGATCTCTGTCCTCATGATGCACGGATTTTCAAATGCCAGGGCCACTAAGCAGTCGTGTAGGTTATAGCTTGCTGAGGAGGCAAGTGGAGATTGAAATCCAGCCCTGGGTCGATAACCTCCTGGTGCAGAGCTGCGTCTCCACAAAGGCTTGCCAAAAGGGCTAGCAGAGGCCCTGCCAAATATCCCGAGTCCTGACAACCTGTGTGTCTAGGGGGTCAGAGGACAAGGTGAGAAGGGGAAAGGGATAAAGGCTGCCTGGGAACCCCTGAGAGCCTGAATGCTAGAGCCGAGAGTATGAGTGGGCCAAGCTAGGGCATGGCTTCCAGGAATGTATCCCTGCTAGAGGCCCCTCTTAGCAGGGTGCCCTGCTCAGAGCCAGAGATGGGGGACCTGAGAGAGCTCAAGTTGGGAGGAAGAGGGTGTGTGTCCTGGGAAGGTGCTAGAGAGGGATAATCCTGCCAGTCACCCACCTCATACGGAGGGGCCTGGGAGAGGGCAGTTCTGGGGACCTAGAGGCCAGGCTCCTGGCTCTAGCTCTGAGGTTCCTACCTCCTCTGCTTTGCAGGGTGAGAAGGGGTATGTGATCCAGTAGCTGGGGTGGAAATCAGGAAAAATGAGGGGCATGGAACTGCCCTTATGCATCTCTGATAGGCTCAGGGGAAAGTAATTGATATTTCTATTTTAAAGTAGGAGGTGGATGGCCGGCTTGGTGGCTCAAGCCAATAATACTTGTATGAGCCACCGAGGTAGGAAGTGGGAGGCTGAGGCAGGAGGATCGCTTGAGGTCAGGAGTTCAAGACCAGCCTGAGCAAGAGTGAGACCCCCGTCTCTACTAAAAATAGAAAAAATTAGCCGGGCATGGTGGTGCATGCCTGTAGTCGCAGCTACTTGGGAGGCTGAGGCAGAAGGATCACTTGAACCCAGGAGTCTGAGGTTGCAGTGAGCTAGGCTGATGCCCGGGCACTCAAGCCCAGGCGACAGAGCAAGATTCTATCTCAATAAATAAATAAATAAATAAAGTAGGCGGTGGAGAGATGGTTTCTAGGCTATAGGTTCAGACAGAGAGAGTGGAAGGAGGGAAGGAAAGAAGGAGGGGGAAGCCAGGGACAATTGCTTCCCTGGGCTGGCATTCCCTCCCCTGCCGACCTTCTCCTATGGAAACTTAAGCTGCCCCAAGGCCCAGAGGAGCTAGTCCATTAGCCATGGTCAGCAGGGGGGTAGGTAGGAAGGGGGGGCTCTCTCCCTTTTCAGGTCTTATTGCCAAATGAAAGGCAATGCTTTGCTCCCTCTATTAGAGCCAAAAACCAAAAACAAAACAAAAAACCTCCACACACATTTTTCTCACACACACACACACACACACACACACACACACACACAACCTCTTTCTCTCTTCTGAATGGTTGGAGCTGAGTAACCTGGGGTGGGGGGGAGCGGTAGGGACTAGACCACAGAGGGAGGAGAGGAGGTGCCTTCCCAAAGCATTTTCCAGGTGAAACCCAGCCTAAGGAGGACCTGGGGGTGGAGAGAGGAGAATTCATTCTCCTCCAACTTAGCTCCCTTTGAAATGGGGGCAAGTGGAGGGTCAGCTGAGCTGAGAGGGAGGGACAGTCTCCTGAGATCCCCAGGGGATGTAAGGATTGAGGGGAGGGGTCCCAGGAACGTCCAAGGAAAGTGGGTTAAAAGAAAGGCCTCCATCTGAAAGAGGAGAGTTCTAATTGGCTCTGGGGGGAAGTTGGGGACCAGGGTCATTTCGTCTCAGGGTGTCTATTTCCATGAGGGGGTCCGTCGTTTCCTGTCCCTAGCCGCTGTCTTTGGTCTGGAGAAGGGTCCAGACTGGAGGTGTTGGGGGATGTGGAGCGACCAATGAGACGTTGGTCCGCTCAGGAGGGTGCAGGGAGAGAGGCAGCTGGGACTACACCCCCACTCCCCCCTTCCCCCGCCAGAACTTGGGCTTGTCCTGTTTGACGTGCCCGCAGAAGGGGGCGGGAGGGGGTACTGACCCGAGGAGCGGTCCCACGACTCCGTACTCCCTGCTGCCCAGTTCCGGCCGGGACGCTGCCCGGCTTAGCGGGTCGCCCCTCGAGACCAGGATGGAGGTAGGAACGGTCTAGGGTTCAGGAGGACTCAGGTGCCTCAAAGGAACCCCATGGGGCTGAGGATAAATAGAGTACAGCCTGGGGTCCCCTACTGGGGATCTGGACATGGGACTGCAGTTCCCGGGGAAAAGAGACGGAGAGGGGTTCGTCCTAGGCTTGGGCGGGGTCTGGATCCGGGCTGCACCCCCTTTGCTCCTGCCTCGGCAGCGCCTCCTGCTGGCAGGGTCGGACCCTTGTGGCCCAGGGACTGGACCCCAGGCGGGTGCCGCCACCTGGAGGGCGTGTGCGGCCACCGGGCCAGCGAGGCCAGGGGGCGCTGCAGCCGATGGGGAAGGAGCCGCCTTGCTTCTCCTCGCCCTTCCCCTTCGCGGGGCTGAGACCTGCGGCGCCAAAGCCTGGGAGAGTGGGGTGACGGTAAAGACTCCCCAGCGCGGGCCGCGTTGGGGCTGGGCTCTCTCCAAATGGATCCCGCATGAGTCCAGGGTCTGGGCCTGGGAGGGGTGGATGGACGTGGCTTTCCCAGAACCCAGATGAGGGGGCGCCTGGACGCTTGGCTAAGTCAACCAAACACGAGCATTCTTCCTTTTCTGTCCCTTCCTCTGCTGAGGTCGGGGTCGAAGCCGCCGCCAGGGCCGCGGCGCCTTTCCTCCTCGGGCGCCAGAAGACGGGCGCCGGGCGCGCAGAGCAGGGCCGGGAGGGAGCAGAACCGTCCACCCGGAGGTCAGGTGCTGGGGCAGGCTTTGAGCTATTCCCGCCCTTCTGCCTGCGGCGGAGGGAGCTTCCGAGTCCCTACCTTTTCTGGGGAAGAGGCTGAAGCAGCAGCGGAGGGGTAGGGGAGTACGGGGGAGGGAGGGTGAGAGATGGGAATTGGAAGGACAGTGGGAGGCACACATAAAAAGAGAACAGGGATCGCACAGAGGAGAGGCGAAAGTGGAGAAAGGCTGCACTGAAAGGCGAAGGGAGAGCGAGAGAGACTGACAGAGGCGGGGAGAAAGGAAGGGAGAGGGAGGGAGGGTGGAGGAAAGGAGGAGGGAACCAGGGGAGAGGGAAGGGAGCTGGCGGCAGAGCCGGGCGGGCGTGGGGCGAGGCCAGGCGTGCAGGCGGGAGCCAGTGTGCAGAGCAGCGGCCGGGTCCTGCTCCCGCCTCGGAGCCCCTGGCCCGGGGGAGGGGGAGAGGCCGCTAGCCCGGTCTATGTCTTTTTCTGACTCCAGTGCAACCTTCCTGCTGAACGAGGTAACCGCGGGGGTGGGGAGGTGGGGGGCTCCCCAGTGGGTTGGGAGGAGAGCCCGCTCCGAGCTAGGAAGAGGGTCCGTATTTGGGGGAGACTGCAGCGAAGGGGAGAGAGGGAAACCAGAGGAACCGGGTAAGAGAGAAGGGAGCGGCCAGAGCTGGCAGCTTCCAAGTATTGGGACTGGGATGGGAGGGGAGGACTGACTGGGGAGCCAGAAAAGGGGCTAGATGAGGAGGGCTCTGCCAAGCTTCTCCGGCTCCCGTCCCTGAATTCCCTGGGGATAGCCTAGCAGCTAGAATGCTAGGGGCCTCCACCTGGTCCAGACCTTAAAGACTGCTGAGGGGAGAAAAGGAGGCTTTAAGACTTCCCAGAAGTCCTAGCTCCTGCCTCAGTTTCCCCATTCAATGCCCAGGGATTCGGATCTGCCCAGCTTCCTGGTGCACTTAGAGGAAAGGCTAGAATGTATTCAGGAGGCTCCCAAGAACTCCAACTCCTAAACCTGATTATTCAGGCTTTTCCTCTTATGTCTTGCTTCCATGATTTGGGTACCTGCCAGCTGCCTGTCTAACAACTCTCTCCTAGAAAGAATCAGCAGGAGGAGTCCTCTCCTCTAATCCTTTCTTGCCCTCAGCTCTCTCCCTTTGTGCTAAGCCATGGAAAGGAAAAGAGGTTGGGACCACATGGACACTGACAGGCACATGTCTTGTAACAGGACAGGAAGTCGCTAGGTTGGCATGAGAACTAGGGTGGATGGGTGTGGGTAAAGTGAGAATGGAAAGGGGCATTGGGGGATAAGGGGGAGAGGAAGGGAGGCTCAGAAGTTCCAGCGAGGCCCTGGGGAGAGGCCCAGGTATGAGGAACTTGAACCCATCTCCTGGGGGTGGTTGGCATGGCTACTCATGCCTCAGGAGCAGACTTATTCACCATTGTCCCAGGTGGGAAGAGGACAACAAGGTGTGTGAGGAAGGAGTGCTGCTGATGGCAGATCCAGTATCACCTGCAATCCCCAGGACCCACTGTGGGTGGGGAGAGTCCCAAAAGGAGAGGCCAGGAGGGTAGATTCAGGGATGGGGAGAGAAGCAGCTGCCTCAGTAGCTGCTTTCTTCATTAGAACCATCTCCCAAAAGAGTACCTTGAGGGTCTTATTCTTTCACCCCTCTCCAGCCCTCTGGAAGACAGAAGGAATTGAAGAGACAGAATAAAAAAGGAGACAGAGGAATACTGAGGAACTGGGAGGGGGTACAAAAGTGAGAAGACAGTGTCTGGTAGCTGCCAGTATAGAAGAACCCAATATATAATCAATCCCCAAATGGTGCTGGACTCAGGAGAAGGAACTGTGAAAGCTGACTGCCACCCCCAGTAGTGACTGGTCCCCTCAGACATAGGGGCTCCAACAAAGTTGTTCTTAAATCCAACACGAGGAAGATGAGGAGCTGGGCTGTGCTGAGCTACCCAGAGGGGTAAACAGAAGAAAGACAGTCTTAAGATGAGGCCCCTTGTCTATTTTCTTCTTGCCAAGGGAACACAAACAAGTGACACGGGGCGGGAAGCCACTTGGTTTGGGTGATCTCTCTCCCATGCACAGTGCCTTCTACCATAAATCTCATTAAACCATATCAGAGTTTTGGGGTTCTGATTCTCCTCTATCCCAGGAAGGTAAAGGGATAAGCAAACTGCTGAACTCACCCTCCTGGTGTGAGAAACTGGAAATGGAAAAGGACTGAGCTCAGGGACAAGAGCGGAGACACCAGGAGGCCTCCAAGTACACCCTATTTAATCTCACATTCCCTCTAGGGCCCCAGGTAGGCAGTCAAAATTCAAAGGAATAATTTTGCTCTTTGCTCGGGAGATGAGAAAAGGAGGGAGCTCAAATGGGTGGATCTTTGGGGAAGTTTCCTCAACATGAGGGCTTCTGCTCCGTCTCTTACCTCAAATCTCAGTGTGCCTTTGAAGGAGACTGAGTGAGGCAGAGTGGAACCACGGCTAAAACAAGGATACTGCCCCTGCCCCCGTCCTTCTGACTGGGGGGCAGGAGTGGGGAATCTGGCCTTACACTAGTGACTCTGAGGAGACTTGCCCTTTCCCCCTCCCAATCTCAGTGTAGCCAGGATCCCACCTTCTGTCCCACCCCATCTATCCCAACCCCCGGCCCCCACCCTATGGTTTCTTTCCCCCTCCCTTTAGGCTCACCACAACAGCCCCTTTCTGCCCCCGTTCCCATGGATGCTTTGGCAACGTCTGGCAATACTTGGCGGGGAAGTGAGGAAGGGAACCCCCAACCTGGCGGGGCTAGGAAGAAATCTGCCCACGCAACAGGTGTGGGGAGGCCTATCCAGCTCACCGAAACTTCCCCTTCTCAAGGGTTGGGCAACACCGTTCTTTGCTGCAACGTCCCAGTGCTGAGCGGGGCGGGCACCTGTTGGGGCAGAAGCTGCCTTCACGGTATCGGCCTGGGGTCTCCAAACCCATTCCTCCCCAGTACCATGACGAGGTTTGTTTTTGGAGTCTCCTGGACCCAAGGGCCCAGACACGCCGCGCTCTCACCTGGGACCCCTTCCGCGTCGGCCGCCCGTCCCCCGCCCCCGCCTCTTCTGTCTCCCTCAGTCTCCCCATTTTCCTGTCTTCCCCCTGCCTCCCTCTGCCTCTCTCTCCCTGCGCCCTCTCCTTCCTCCGCTCGGGTCGCGTCTCCCTCCGGGTCCCCGCACCCCCTCCGCTCCCCTCCTCCGCCACAGCCCTTTGTTTCCCGGCGGAGTAGTTCCTGGGTTGCGGAGCGTCTCTGTCTCCGCATCTCTCCTCGCTCCGCCTCCTCCCTGCCTGGATCCGCCCCGCCCGCAGCCTCTCCGCCCCTTCCTCCCCGCCGCCCCTGCCCCATAGGTGCTCCAGCACCCACCTTCTACCCAGCTCGGGTCTGCTACCCTCTCCCGGCCCAGTCCTGGGCTCCCCCGGCGGCCCGCGCCCCCGCCTTCTCCGGGGAGGGGGGCAGGTGGGCGGGCACTATTGTTGTAGGAGCCGGCGCCAGATTCCTCAGCCGCGCTCGGGGTGGGACCGGCGGGGTTCGGGGGGTGGGGTGGGGGGAGCGGTGATTTGAGCTCGGAGCAGCTGGTCTTCGCGGCTCGCTCCCTCCTTCGCGCTCCCTCGCTCTCCGCCGCCGCCCGCAGGGCTGCGGGGCTCGGTGGCATCTCCGGGCGCGGCCCGCTCTCCTCGCCCCTGCCTCCCGGCCGCTCCCGCCCCCGGCGCCGCTCGCTTCCCCCCACCCGGACTCCCCCATGTATGACGACTCCTACGTGCCCGGGTTTGAGGACTCGGAGGCGGTGAGTGCTCACGGTGCGGGTGGGGGCGGGGAAGTTGGGGTGACATCTCCTCTCCCTTCAACCCTTCCCCCAGTTCAGGACTTTGAAAAACGCTTCGGTGGCGGGGCAGGGCGTGTAGGGGGGCGCTCTAGGAACGTGGGGAGATGGATTTTCGTGCCAGCGGCTCCCCAGTGCCCCACACCTAGATCAGGGGCATTGGGTGTGTGTACAGAGGGGACAGTGTAGGGGAAGGGCTCAAGCAGGTGGCTCCAAAGCCCAGGACAGAGGGGGCAGAGGGAGAAAGGCTGGAGGTTAAGGGCACGGAGGCTTTAGAGAGGGAACACTCAGCGTCTGGAGTTCTAGGTTCTGGATTTATGGAGTCTGAACACAAGAGCTAAGAGAGAAGCTTGGGCTCTTGGGGAGGGGGACATTCCAGACCTCCTGTGCCTCAAGCAAATGACAAATTAGGGAGCTGGGAGAACATCAGAGAGCTGAGCTAGGTATCAGCCTCTTCAGACAGAGGGATCATAAAACTTGAGAAGCCCCATTATTCCCTTCTGCCCTCCATCTCTGCATCGCCTTATCTCTTCAGCCTTCCTCCGGCCCAGTCTCTCCCAGACTGAGGTCTGGGCACCCAGCACATGGGTGGGCCAGCTGACTGAGCCTCAGCCATTCCACAGCCCCTGCCGAGGCTTCCTCTGAGCAGCATCCTGGCTCCTGCTCAGCATGCAGGGCCTGGAGGTGAGGCCAGAGGAGCTGAGGGCCTGGGGATGGAGAGGAAGCTCTTTGCTCAGAGAACCAGGCAACCAATAAATATTTAATTCTCCTCTTTGCTTTTATCTCCTGACCCACTGAGACAAATCAGCTCATTAGGCAGTGATTCCCGGAGCTCAGAGAGCAGGGAGAGTGCCTGGAAAGATGGGGCAAGAATGGGGAGCAGCTTCTCAGCCCCTTGGAGCTGCCAACCTTCCCTCAAACATTCTGCAAGAAGGTCATCTTCGGAGAGGACCGCTAGATAGATGGCTTGGAAGGGGCCCCAGATAGGTGGGAGGGTAGAGCACCTCTGGGTCTGAAAGGGGAATATGTTCAAGTTTTCTCCCTGCTCTTGCTGCCAGGCCCAGGATGGGTGAGTGCTAGCGCTCGGGACAGGCAGCTGTCAGTCCTTTTCTGGGCCTGGGCTCCCTCTGCGCCCAATTCTCCATGGGGCCTCTGAGGCTAATTACATTGCAGCTAGAGCAGATGATTTTCAAGGCTCTAGTGGACACCTCTTTCTGACAGTTGAAGGGACAGCTGGCATAGCCCAGGGTGCCAAGGTGAGCTTGAGAACAAACCTCTCTGTGGGGCTGGAGGGCCCTAGGAGGTCCTTCCCATCCCTAGTGAGAAGGCAAGTACTGTTGCAAGGAGAAGACTGACCTGTGGATGGTGCTGGAGGGCAGCCTGCTGACCCATTGCTCCCTCCCATCCCTCTCTGGCTCCTGGATCACCCTCCCCCCATTTCCCTTTCTCTTGCCTGGCTCCTTGCTCTCCCTGAGGCCCCCTCTGAAGCAGTAGGAGGGAGATCAGGCTCTAAATAAATCCACCCGGCTCATCTCCCTCCTCTCCTTCCCCCGTGCCAGGCAAGAGAGGAGCTGCAGCCTGCCCACACAACTCACCAGGCAAGGGGGGCACCACCAGGGCACTGTGCCAACTTCTGGCTGCTCCAAAGTTCTGAGACTATGGCTATGTTAGCATAGCAGGGGGTGGGAAAGGTGAGACCCCAGAATATGCTTGACAGGGCAACCTTGGCCTCCCCAAGTAATACCAGAGCATAAGGGATGGGTGAGCTCTGAGAACTTGGGAGTAATGGAGAGGGGCTTCCATTCTAAGCACAATTCATTAAATATTTAGGAAGAGATCCTATCATTCCCATCCTAGGGTGGGAGGCCAGGTAGCACAGATGCCCCAGGCAGAGACGTTAAGATTACTAAATTAGACTGAGCCCCTGAAGAGCAGGGAGTAAGGATCAGACTCGCCTCCCAACAGAGTGCTGGGCATCTGGGAGGTATCTGTACCAGAGTGAGTGGTCGTCCTGCCTTGCCTCCTGCCTCCCAGCCTGTTGGCCCCTATCTACTTCCGACAGCAATATCCCACAGAGGTATCTCTTGTGTCCTAAGACCCCTGGGGAGGTCCTTCACCCCATGCAGAGGTTGTTTCTGGGGCTCAGCCTCTCTTTATCCCGCTGCCAAGCCAGCCTTATTTTGTTCTCAGGAGAGATGGGGAACAGCAGGCAGGCTCTACTGTTCTGTAAAATAAAAGGCCTTTCCCCTCATGTTGTCTTCGTGCCATTGGTCTACCATGGACACTGTCTAGCTTGGGCTCTAGGGCCAAGGCAGGGGTGGGGCAGAGGGTGGGGTGGACAGCAGGTGTGCGATTTTTGCCTTCTCCTCTGACATTCTGGCCTCTGCTGCCTTCTGTAGGTGGTCAGGCACAGTGGGCTTGAGGGGCAAACTGTTCCTCAGCCTGAGGCCATTCTAAATCCCCTTCCCCTGCACACACACACACTGTCTCTTTCTCTCTCTCTCTCTCTCTCCTACACACTCCTGTGTGAACCCCTTATCTAGGCTTGTACCTTCTCCCTGCCACTGGCATCTCAAAGTTGAGGGAAGCATTACTTCAGGCTTCTGTCTAGAAAAAGGGGAAACTGAGGCAGAAAACAAAAGATTCCCTTTTCCCTAGACTGAAGGGAAAACCCAGACATCCTAACTTCCAGCCTCTTGTTTCAAAGTCCAGCTTCCCTCACTCATTTGTGCATCTCCCTCACGGCCTTGAAGGTGAGCTCTGCCACCCTCCAAATGCACCGTTGTTGCCTAAAGACCCTTCCTAGGGGCAGGACTCAGAGACTCTCCTTGCTCACATTACCAAAGACCCCTTCCTCACATCCCCAGGGTCTGCTCCTCGCTGGGTTGCCTGGCACCAGCATGGCCTTCCTCCAGGGCCTGATATCCCCTGGGGCCTGGGAAAGGGGTGGGGAGATGTAGGCCAAGTGGTGGGCGTGGCCCAGTGTCACCAGTGCCCAGGGAGATAGCTTTGTGTTGCTCTCTCAGTCTGTCTTGTTTGCTGCCCTCACCTGGCAGTTTGCCCCAGCAGGTGTGGAAGCAAAGAAAGTGGGGGGTGGGGAGCGTAAAGGGGAGGTAACTTCCAGGAGTTGGCAGCTCTGCACCCTCCTCTTCACCTTGGATGGGTAGGGACTCACCATTTGGGAGCCTTCCAAGCCCGCTGGAGCAGGGAAGGTGGGATCCAAGGGGGCAGATGGCTAGATCCTGACGCTCAGGACCAGTGCTGTGCCAACCAACGTCTCTTGACTATTGCCGACTGGCTGTGCTCCTGCCAGGCATCTTAAAGGGATAATGTCCAGGCTGCTTTTTTAGGCTGGTGTGAACAAGAGGGCTGGGTCTCCTGGATTAAGAATCATCTCTAACATATCATCTTCAGTACACCTCCCTTCCCTCTGCCTCAGAGGACATGGTAGAGGGGAGAAAAGGGAGGAAAGAGAAGTGAAGGCTCTATTCAAAACTGCAATATTAATAGGCTTGGGGGAGGAGGGGCCCAGATCTTTGCACATACGGATTGGGCCAACTTTCCTGCAGCCTCAGAGGCACTGGGCCCTTCTCAGGGGATAAGAGGGACCATAGGGATCCACCCAGCCACCCCCTAGGAGACGGAGAGGCCAGGGGTAGTAGAGGCACGACTCTGAGGCTAGGAGGGAGGGTGTCTCTACGATATCTGTCATGCCTGAGCCTGAGGGTCACAGCCTCTCTCCCATCCCAGGGTTCAGCCGACTCCTACACCAGCCGCCCATCTCTGGACTCAGACGTCTCCCTGGAGGAGGACCGGGAGAGTGCCCGGCGCGAAGTGGAGAGCCAGGCTCAGCAGCAGCTTGAAAGGGCCAAGGTATAGCTTCTGGGCATGGGGCAAGACAGGAGGCCAGACTGTGTGGAAACCTACATTTGATCCTAAGTACCAAGAGGCCATCAGGCAGGATGTGCTTGAGTGTGAAAGAGCGTGCGTGTGACGGGCAGTGGCAATGGCCGACCCAAGCTCCTCCACTGGGGGCAGAGGCTGATGGGGCACTGAAGCTGGAAGGAGTGCTCTGAGGCTCCTCTCATTTGCACTGATGGCCAAATTCTGCAGCACAAACCTGTGGCATTTGCGGTGAGGACCAATGTCAGCTACTGTGGCGTACTGGATGAGGAGTGCCCAGTCCAGGGCTCTGGAGTCAACTTTGAGGCCAAAGATTTTCTGCACATTAAAGAGGTGATCGACCCCTCTTCTCCCAGAAGCCTCTACCTCCTAATTTCCTTGCTTCTGCCCCAGATCCCAATGCCTCTTACTTCAGTCCTCAGTCTGTAAATAAGAAGTCCTCAAACTCCTCAAATCTTATCCTTAACACACACCTGTACACCCCTCATGTCTAAGACCTGATCCCCAGGGTCTCCATCCCTGCAAGACCTGGCTTGGGCCTCAGTCTCCTTATCTGTAAAGCAAGCAGTCGGATTAGCTGCCTCTGAGGTCCCCTGTGACTGCAGTGCTGCCTTACTCTGACATCCTGGGTGGCTGAGACCTGGCTGCTCTTCCCTCTGGCACCTTCTCCTGTCCACTGTCCCTTGTGCTGCCCTCCTCCTCCTCAGACCAGCTCACTGAACACCTCCTTGGCTCCTTCACATTGGAGAGCCAGGACTGGGGCACCGCAGCTCCTCTCACCACCTCTTCCTGCTCCACCACCCCCAGAAATACAGCAATGACTGGTGGATCGGGCGGCTAGTGAAAGAGGGTGGGGACATCGCCTTCATCCCCAGCCCCCAGCGCCTGGAGAGCATCCGGCTGAAACAGGAGCAGAAGGCCAGGTGAGGGCAGTAAACACAGCCCCCAGAACATGTGCACTTTACCCACAGTACACGTCACCACACGCACGTGCACGCACATACACACACATTCCCCTCATTACACTCACATGCCCAGCTCTACGCATTTATACCACACAAATATACGAGCACACGTGCACAAATGCGCATACCGCAGTACACTTCTCTAGTTAGATAAAGTGTATGGAAATTTGTACAGCTACTAACTAATGCACAGGACATACACATACAGAGACACATTCTCTCTCTCTGACCTCCCGTTCTTCTCTCAGGAGATCTGGGAACCCTTCCAGCCTGAGTGACATTGGCAACCGACGCTCCCCTCCTCCATCTCTAGGTAGCCTCCCCCCAACCCACCCATCTTGGGTAGGTGGGTAACTAGGGAAAGGGGGGAACCCTACCCAGGTGAACTGAGTGGGAAGGGGCTGGCGAGGGATCAAAAGGGGTGGGAGAAGCCCAGTGTCTGCCCTGGGGAAGGGGATCCAACAGCCCCAGGGACATTTCCCCCGTCACCAACGTTAATCTTTTATTTCCTTTTCCAAAAAGCCAAGCAGAAGCAAAAGCAGGTGAGTCAAGGAAGGAACCTGGGCTGGGGGGCTCATGGCTTATGGCTCTGGGGACACTTTTCTGGGCAGTCATTTTTAGAGGTGCAGAACAGAGAGGGGAGGGAGCCTGGAACTTCTGAAGCTGTCCCCACACCAACCGGGCATAAGGCAGGCACCAGGGCTATGGTTTTGTCTGACCTTATGTCCATTCTGCAGGCAGAACACGTTCCCCCGTACGACGTGGTGCCCTCCATGCGGCCTGTAGTGCTGGTGGGACCCTCTCTGAAAGGTTATGAGGTGAGAGGAGATCCCTGACCCCAAAGAGTCACCTCTACCAAGCCTGCCACAGGAAGGCCCCAGGGACAGTGGAAAGGAGTGTTCTCCCTCGAGGGTCTGTGTGTGGAGGGGGTGGACTCTGGAGCCATGCATGGGGATACCGCCCCTCTCCAAAAGGGCACTCCGTCAGTTCCATGCTCTCCCCCTTAGGTCACAGACATGATGCAGAAGGCTCTCTTCGACTTCCTCAAACATAGGTTTGATGGCAGGTAAGCTGCCCTGGCCTGGGGTGGCCCGAGAACCGAGGAGAAGATCATGGCCTACTTTCAGATGCCTGTAGCGAGTCTTCCCTAAAGGGAGAGCTAGCGGGAGCTGGGAAGGAGAGCCCTAGGCTTTAGGTGTGGCAGCGAGCTGGGATTCTCCACCCCACCCCAGGATCTCCATCACCCGAGTCACAGCTGACCTCTCACTGGCAAAGCGATCTGTTCTCAACAATCCTGGCAAGAGGACCATCATTGAGCGTTCCTCTGCCCGCTCCAGCATTGGTGAGACGTCCCCATCTCCTGCTTTTCTGCCCACTTGAGTGCTTGTGAGAACCTTCCCCCTCCTTTTTCTCGTCCCCAGCTCCTTGTCTTTCTGCCCAACTCTCTACCTGCCCCAGGATCTGCAAGAAACCACCGCATTCTCCTCAATTCTCCATTCCTCTGCCTGCCCTGGCCTTGATGAATACCCTTTCCCTCCAATTCCTTCCCATCCACCATGTGGGAGCCCTCAAAGCCCTGCTGGAGTGAGCAGTGGGCAGAGCCCTGGTGAGCTCTGTGCTCCCTCCCTCCATAGCTGAAGTACAGAGTGAGATCGAGCGCATATTTGAGCTGGCCAAATCCCTGCAGCTAGTAGTGTTGGATGCTGACACCATCAACCACCCAGCACAGCTGGCCAAGACCTCTCTGGCCCCCATCATCGTCTTTGTCAAAGTGTCCTCACCAAAGGTAAGTCAGCCAGGGTCATGGTGGCCCACAGGGCTGCCCCCTAGAATGTGGCATGACTCTGCTTGGTTCCTGCCTGGGGCACTGAGTTCCCTTTTCCTGCTTCCCTTAACACCATTCTGAGTCATCCTTCCCTGCAACTGATGCCATGTCACCAGTGGGGAACATGCCCAGTTCTTTCCAAGCCCAGCTCTGCCCAGGGCCCTGAGAGACTCCAGGCCTAGCTCTGCCCTTCCCCATCAGGTACTCCAGCGTCTCATCCGCTCCCGGGGGAAGTCACAGATGAAGCACCTGACTGTACAGATGATGGCGTATGATAAGCTGGTTCAGTGCCCGCCGGTGAGTGCCTGGGTCTTCCTGTGCCCACTCCTCCAGGGTTGTGGGAGTGATAGAGATGGGGGGGCGGGCTGCTGCTGAGAGGAACCAACATTCCCCCTTCACCCTCCCTCCCCAGGAGTCATTTGATGTGATTCTGGATGAGAACCAGTTGGAGGATGCCTGTGAGCACCTGGCTGAGTACCTAGAGGTTTACTGGAGGGCCACCCACCACCCAGCCCCCGGCCCTGGACTTCTGGGCCCTCCCAGTGCCATCCCTGGACTCCAGGTAACCATTTCCAGTGGGCACAGATGCTCAAGCTAAGCCAGCCAAAGCACTGCCCCCCCGCCCAGATCATCCCTGGCCTGCAGTTCGGAAGGCCAAAGGATGGTGGAGCTCAGCTGTGCTGTACAGAGCTAGTGCAGATGGGCAAAGGAACTTCCCAATGACAGAGACAGGCTGTCAAAGATTAGCTTTCTAGCGGTCAAGAGAAACACAATCTCCAAACCCTTCTCCCAGTTTGCCTTGAAGGCACAACCTGAATTTTGTGGGAGTCAAAGCTCCAATTTTCTTTGTCTGAAGAGGAAGAATGCTCCAGCGTGTTTCCTCCTTGCACTATTTCCTGTACTGGGGAACTGCAAGCCTGGGGGGAGGAATCCCTCACCCAACCAGAGGCCAAGGTGAGGTCTGTGCTGCCTCACTGAGAGCTGTCGTGTGGCCCCCAGAACCAGCAGTTGCTGGGAGAGCGTGGTGAGGAGCACTCACCCCTCGAGCGGGACAGCTTGATGCCCTCGGATGAGGCCAGCGAGAGCTCCCGCCAAGCCTGGACAGGGTCTTCACAGCGTAGCTCCCGCCACCTGGAGGAGGACTATGCAGATGCCTACCAGGACCTGTACCAGCCCCACCGCCAGCACACCTCGGGGCTGCCCAGCGCTAACGGGCACGACCCCCAAGACCGGCTCCTAGCCCAGGACTCGGAGCACAACCACAATGACCGGAACTGGCAACGCAACCGGCCTTGGCCCAAGGATAGCTACTGACAGCCTCCTGCTACCCTACCCTGGCAGGCACAGGCACAGCTGGCTGGGGGACCCACTCCAGGCAGGGTGGAGTTAGACTGGCATTAGGCTGGCACTAGGCTCAGCCCCCATGACCCTGTGCCCAGCCCCAGCTTCAGGGCTGCCTGTGGTCCCAAGGTTCTGGGAGAAGCAGGGGGCCCCTCACCTCCTGGGCAGTGACCCCCCCTTTAGGCTCCCATTCCAGGTACTAGCTGTGTGTTCTGCACCCCTGGCACCTTCCTCCTCCTGCACAAGAAGCTGCCGCACTGGGCAGTGCCCTCAGGCCAGGATCCCCTTAGCAGGGGCCTTCCCACCAGACTCAGGGAAGGGATGCCCCCTCAAAGTAACAAGAGGGTAGGGGTATGGGCAGCATGGCATGAGGAAGAATAAGGTCCGAGCAGGCACAAGTACTAAGAGTCAAGGGACTCAGGGATTGTGGATTTGGGATCCAAGGGCCTCCACTCACCTCACTGCCACACATTAGGAATGAGACAATCAGAGCCCACCAGGGTGGCATGCCCATCCATTAGCTGGGGTGGGGCATCCACGTACAAGACCAGAGCAGCAGGCTGGCTGGGCTGGGGCCAGAGAACAATCTCAAAGCTCTTAGAGGACAGGGCTCTCCTCACCCTGCCAGGGAGCTTCTTAACATCTGATGGGACCAGGGACCAGAAGCATGGTCAAGCCAAATGGCAGACGGGAGCCAACCCAGATTGGGGGTTTGGGGAAGGAGGGCGGCATGTATAGCAGAGAACTTGTGGAACGGCTTTGGGGGCCTCCTTGCCTTTCTTATTCTTTTGCCCTTGCATCCTGTCATTTCTGTTCTTGTCCCTCATGCCTCCTGGGAGATATAGGCTCCAGACTTTGTTCCCTGACTCACAGCTACTGCTTGTTAGGTTAGGGTTAGATGGGGAGAGATAGGACACAATGGACAGCCCCTAAAGGCCCTGTCTACCCAGCTACTCTTGCCTTATGGCTCTAGTGTGTGACCTACAGAGCATGCTCCACAAGACCCTGCCTCACCTGTCGTCACTAATAAAACACCATTCACAGTCCCTCAGTCTCCTGTTCTGTGTCTGTGGCCCAAGTCTGGAGAAAGTAAAGAAGTATTCTGGCCCCTTCTCCCTCCCAAGACCCACGGAGTGGGAAGGGGAAAGGGCAGAGCTGGGGGAGGCACTGTACTCGCAGGCCCTCACCCCTCATGCCCAGATGTCTGGAGGGAGACATTCAACAGGGGCTTGTTTTGGGAGATGGGGAAGAGGAGATCGCAACTTTACACTGTCCCTGCCTCAAGCCAAAAAGGCCCTGGAAATAGCTGCAACTTGAATTCCATGTACCTTCCCAGCTCTTTCTGAGGGGGAAGGCAGAGCAGGTGAATAAGAGGCACGTGAGGGGAGGACCGAGGCCCTGCATTCCTCTCACCACAACCTAACTCAGTCGGCCTGTGATGCCTCTGGTGCCCACCCCTCCTTCATCCCCTCCCATGAGCAATGGACCCAGCAACTAGGGAAACAAGCACAGTTACTGAGATCAAGTGTCAGGCTATAGCGACAGCATGAAAAAGTGGTTCCAACTGTGCCTCACCTGCCAAAATCCCACAACGGCTTTCCTTTCTTATCCCTGTGCAAAGCTCCCTAGAGCGTGTCAGGCCAGGGCCACAATTATGTGAGGCTAGGGCAGGAGAGGGAAGATGCACGATGGTTCTGCTGCCATGGCTTTTCCATCTCCCGTCAAGTGCCACCTGTGGACTTGGACTACCAGCTGAGACCCTAGGCTCTTCTCTTGATGTGATTGTCTTTCATTCTCCAAGCCAGCCACTGTGCCCAGTGCTGTCCCTCATGTCCTCTGCCAGGGACGACCTAGGAGATGAGTTTAGCTGGAACTAGATACAGCCTGAATATTCATCTATTTATTCTCAGAACATACAAACTTATCTTCTTAGAGAATAGAAAACAGAAATTTCACTCAGTGACTTAAAGATGGACACAGCCAGCTCACCCTGTCCCCACATCTACTAAAAAAAATTCCCTGGGGAGGATGCCTAGAGTGCACAGCACCCCTTGGCCCGGGGCCACGCACAGGTCTAAAGGCTCTCAACATATTTTGTAATCCAAATGGGCAAACAGCTGTCCAAATGACAGTAAGATTCCACGGTCCAAAATCCTCATGGTGCCAGATCTCCTAGGGCATCTGGGGCAATGATGTTGCTGCGGTTTATACAGTTACAGTCAAGTCTGAGCTGGAGAAGGTCCCACATAGGCAGCCAGGTTTTTGTTCAGTCCAGGGGGTAATGCCAACTAGCTGCCCCCATAAACTGGCAAGAGTCCTCGGCCCAGTGCAATCCCAAAGCCCCCCAGAGGGACAGAGATGGGCCAAAATCCGCAGTAACCTGCTTCCCCTGCCTCCTACAAGCATCTTCTTTTGCAGCCCCACACTCAGGCCTCAAGCCCTCAGAGTCTGGGCCAGGGAGTCTGACTGCTTCCTAAGCCCCCATAACCCAGGAGTGGGGACCTGGAAAGGGGGATGTGAGGGCTGTGAAGAACAGGCATCAGGCAGCTTCAGAGCTTGCCCTTGAACCCATGAGAGAGTGCTGTCAGGCAAAGATGGTCTCCTCCCGGCGCTTCTTGGTGAGGATGGTGCCTGGCTTATGTTGGGCATCTGGGTGGTTGGCCAGCTCTGGGGGGCAGGAAGACACCGGGCTTTCCAGGATGGCCTGCTTCAGCTCATAGAACACAGCAGAGTCCTCTTTGGTGAGGAAGGTGATGGCCACGCCACTCTTGCCAGCTCGTCCCGTGCGGCCAATGCGGTGGATGTAATCTGGGGAGTAGGAAGAACATCACTCGCACCAGGCCAGATGCCCTGGTGAGCAGTGCCTAAAGCCTCCGCTTCTAAAGGCGCCCTCCCCACTGCACCTCCAAGGGCAGTAAATATGCCTTGTGCTGCGTGAACCTGAAGCACCCACGGCCCTCTCCACAGTGTCTATCTCCCCATTACTGCTACTGACTGTGGTCATCTTACCACACCAAGACCCAGGGTTCCCTGGCTTCATCCTTCTCCATACCTGAGGCCAGAGTGTGTTATCCCAGGTGCTGGGACAACAAACCCAGGTGAGATAAAGGACAGGAGATCTTCTCACTGGGGCAAGCAACCCCAGACTCAGAGCTGTGGGAGACGGGAGCAGCAGCCTCCTAAGTACATCACCCTGACTTCAAGTGGGACGACATAAGGAGCCTGACTGCCCTGGCTTAGAGCTGTTTTCCCCTGCACTTACCTTCAATATTTTTGGCCATATCATAGTTGACAACCATAGACACATCTTGGATGTCAATACCACGACCAGCCACATCTGTAGCCACCAAAATATCCTTGGCCCCGGCCTTGAGGTTGGACAATGCAAATTCTCGCTGCTCTTGGCCTTTTCCACCGTGCAAGGTACAAGCGTTGTACTGTTGGAAGAGTGGAGAGGTGAAGAAAGAGCAATGGGACCACGAAGACACAGAAGTTAAGAGGGAATGGGGGCAGAGGTAGGGTTGGAGAGAGCAGAAGGGTAGAAGAAAGAGAAAGAAGCAAGAGAAAGAATGAGCACAATTGAAAGTAGAGAGGCCGGGCGCGGTGGCTCACGCCTGTAATCTTAGCTCTCTGGGAGGCCAAGTCAGGCGGATTGTTTGAGCTCAGGAGTTCGAGACCAGCCTGAGCAAGAGCGAGACCCCATCTCTACTAAAAACAGAAAGAAATTAATTGGACAACTAAAAATATATAGAAAAAATTAGCCGGGTATGGTGGCACATGCCTGTAGTCCCAGCTACTCAGGAGGCTGAGGCAGGAGGATCACTTGAGCCCAGGAGTTTGAGGTTGCTGTGAGCTAGGATGACGCCACAGCACTCTAGCCCAGGCAACAGAGTGAGACTCTGTCTCAAAAAAAAAAAAGAAAGTAGAGAGAGAACAGGTGAGCTGAAGAAAGGGGTGAGAGAGAACGGAGTGTAGTGTGGCAGGGATAGACAGAGTAAGGTCAAAGGCAAAGCAGTCAGCGAGATGTGGAGCCAGAGAGATGAGTACTCAAAAAGAATAAGGAAGAGAGACCAGGGTAGAAAGCACGGGTCAAGAAGTTTAAGGAAATTGAAGAGTTCAGTGGCAAAAACACGCCCTTCCCCCCAAGCACCAGTACCAGGAGTAAAGGACACTGTTTATCAACAGTACCTGCCTCTTGATCCCATCATCTCCTCTCCCAAATGTAAACACAAACAGCTCATCCCACTCTATTCCACATCCTCACACTGCCAGGATGTGGGTCCCAAAACCTTTCCCTGGCCCCTGCCCCACCCAAGGCAGCTTTGGCTGGCATTACTGGAATGGACAGGGAATCCTAGCAATTAACCCCGTTCTCCTTATCCCCTCAAACCACCCTTTTCCCTCTGGCCCTGCCTTGTAGAATACTGGAGAGGTTAAAGAATGGGTGAGAATTGAAAGCAGGAGCCCAGGGTGCCCTGACAGTTTCAGAAAGCAGTGCCACAGAGGCCAGATTTTGCTCTCTCCTGCAAAACACACCCCCATCTTCTCCAGGGATTTGGCCAACACATCACAGCCCTTCTTCTGGTTGACAAAAATGATGATGGGTGGATCAAAGCCTTGCTCCAAGATTGCCAGCAGCTTTTTCCTGGGGGGAAGAGGAGAAAAATGAGATGCATAAAACCTCCCACTCCAAGAGAAATGCCCAACTCTGACCTGTGAACATCAATCCAGGTTTTTCAATGCCCACAGCATTCTGTTTAAGGAAACAGAAGCTCTTCAACACGGCAGAGCAATCGCCCTGCAGCCACTGCTTGCGTCAAAAGAAGTTCTCAAAGCCCTTTCTTTCTCCACCCTGTTTCCCTGGCTCAGCTGCCCCATACCTCTTTTCTGACTCTGACATGAGGAAGACCTTCTGTTCCACACGTTCATGGGGCTTGCCTGCAGAGCCAATGTATACCACAGCAGGTCGCCGAAGATAGCTCCTGGCCAGACGCTCCACCGCTGGGGGCATGGTGGCCGTGAACATGACGGTCTATGAAAACAAGAGACTCAGCTCTGTGCCCACAGAGACACAATCACATGCCCACTGTCACCTCAGGCAGCTCAACCCAGACTAAGCAATATAAGATATGCCGTGGTTGTAAGCTTTGATAGCCACCACGTCAGGAATTAAGTGTCCTCTGCCTTCCCATCTTTCCCCAGTACCTGTTCATCACGGCACTTTGCATCTTATGATGACAGGAAGGGTTGAGAGCATTTGCTAGCACCTGTGGTCCAGGTAGTAGCAAGATTCTTTGGAATCATTTTTCTAGGGCTAAGCCAAATGGCTCCACCCCTAGGATTGTCAGAAGACTGTACCTAGGCACATCTCACCATTCTGGAAACATGTAGTCTGGGCCCAGCTAAGACAAGAAGGGTCCAAGAGCAAGTCTGGGAACTTGTCCAACTTTTCCCAACCCAGAGAAGCAGCCTTACTTGGCGGTACTTATGTTTTCCTGACTCAAAGTTAGCCAACATCTTCTCAGGGTCCTCAGCCTCGTCCGTGTCTGGCTTCTGGTTGCTGACAGGCATGTGCTCCAGGATCTTCTGCACATCCGGCTCAAAGCCCATGTCAATCATCCTGTCTGCCTCATCCAGAACCACATAGGTACAGCGGCTCAGCACCAGGTAGCGGTTCTCCAGCACATCAATCAGACGTCCGGGGGTCGCAATCACAATCTGGGAGTACAGTATAACCATAAATGGCCCCAGAAGGTACCTTCTTCTTTTCTCTCCCATGAACTATCCACCCACTTGGACAACAGACCTCCAATACTAATGAATTTGATTAGTTACATAACAACCTCCAGTTATGTTTAGCAGTGAAGGTTCTTGAGAACTGGTATGAAATCACTGCTACCTTGGATTTTCTTAGGAATGCAATGAGGTCTCTGAGTAAGGTCCAGGGGTTAGACAGTGGAGGCCAAAATCAGAAGGAACTTTCTTAGATGGGAGAGAGACAGGAATACTGTGGAGATGGCTGCCTAAAGGGATTATACTGATTCAATTCTGATTATACTGATTATAAGATTCAATTCTTATAGCAGACTTCTCATAAAAAGCTTTCCTCTCCTTTCCTGAGATGAAGGCAATGCACAGAGTCAATGACACAGTCTGGCAGAGCAATTAAGAGCACAAGCTTTGGATATGAACCTCAGTTTTACCCATTGCCAGATGTGTGTGACTTCAGGCAAGTTATTAACCTGAACCTCAGCTTCATCTATAAAAAGGAAATATTACTACCTATTCTCATATGACTGCTGTGAGCTATATGATATATATATTGTGTGGCATAAACGCTGGTACGTAAGTTCTCAATAATAGCACACACATATATAAACCAAGCCCTTTCTTCATTTTGCTGCACATCTATTCCAGAAACTAGAAACAGAGCCCCAAAGCCTTCCCAAACAGCAGGTTGGCTGTTGGCTAAGGAAACAAACCTCACAACCCATGCGCAGCCTGAAGCCCTGGTCTTCTCTGGAGATGCCACCGATGACAGCCACAGTGCGGATGCCTAGTGGCTTCCCAAACTTGATGGTTTCTTCCTCAATCTGCTGAGCCAACTCGCGAGTGGGAGCCAGGATGATGGCATAAGGGCCCTGGTCTGACTCTTCGATCCTGTGGTAAATGGGGCATTCCACAGCTTCGTGAGCTTTGGTTCTTATCCAACCACAAACAGGAGCAAGACAGTCAACTCTCAAGGGGAGCTATGGGAATGTAGAGGGTGGGAGGAAGAGGATGCAATGATCCCATCTAAAAATCAGAAACTCCAGGATAGCAAAGTTCTCCAAGGTGTGATCCTTGCCAGCAAAAAAATCATATACTACTTTGATATGATAATCCAATTATTCCCTAATATCCAACCCAGAATAAAGAAGTGAGCTTCTGATTGTAGACTTAAAAAGAAAACCAAATACTCATTTGCCACTTCCACCTTTCCCACCCAGCCAAACCCACTCCAACTGGTGCCAGCTGATACTACCTGTCAATTTTGGGAAGTGTGGTGATCCAGACCAGCAATGGGATGAGGAAGGCTGCTGTCTTGCCACTGCCAGTCTCAGCCACACCAATGATGTCACGATTCTGTAGCCCAATGGGAATTGCCTGACGCTGGATGGGTGTTGGTTCCTGCAGTGACCCAGAGAAAGAGTAATGGGTACAGGTAGAATTATACTACCTCAGCTACTGATGACTAAGTGGGCACATATGCTAGCACAATGAGAGGACACCAAGTATCGTTCACAGGAATGGGGACCCAAGAAGAAACATAATCACTAAAGGCCAACACTTCTACCAAAAAGTGATAGACAAAGTCACTTTTGGTGCCCACTGGCACAGAAGGCACCAAATAGTCAAGGAACAAAGTTCTCTATTCTCAAACTAAGTTTGTATTCCCTAAAATGCAGGAACATGTCAGGTCTCCTGAGCCAATCTGCCCCTTCTTACCTTGTAGCCACACTTATCAATGACCTCCAAGATGTGTGGGGGCAGAGAAGAGTCTTTCCAGGATCGGATGGGATTGGGGATCTTGCCACCTTTGGTGGTGATGCTGTAGTCCTCACGGAAGATCCGCCAGTCCCTGTCTGTCATCTCATCTAACTTCTTCTGGGACCAATGACGATCATCCCAGCGCTGCTTGGCTTCCTTTTTACGAAGTTTGCGGAGTCTTGCCCTACAGCAGGATGTGAGGAATAAGTGGAATCAGTACCCTCCAACTCCTTTCTGTAAAGACTCTGGGCTCTGCCCAACCACCCCTACCCACGCTCACTCACTCCTCTTGCTCCTTTTCTTCCAGTGTTCGTCTCTTCTCCATTAGGTCTCCATAGAAACGTGACTGCTCTCGTTTCTGCTGCTTTAGGTCAATGCCTGCAATGAAGCCTCGCCCCAACAACTGTACCTGGTGCCGTTCTTTGTACCTGGGATTGAGACAGAGGAAGGAAAAAGAGAAGGAACTGTTACAGCAGTAAGAGCCAAGGGCAGACTACCAATATGTAACAGTTGTCCTTCCTGGTCGGGGTCTTTCCTCACCCAGAGGGCTGGCTGAATACTAGTCTACCTATTTTCCCATCCCAGCTCTCCTTACTTCTACCTCTGTAGTCACCAGCTCTCTCTAGGATTGCCTAATATAAGACTTAGCACTCAGGCTGGAAGCCACTCACAGGGGGTTGTAGTCAATGGATGTGTCCTCAGATGCATCCCACTCAAAGACAAACTTTCGGTCATTGAGATGCCTCGTTCGGCGCCGCTTTTTGATGCCACCGAGGTAACGCTCCTGCCCAGGGAAAGAACACAAAGCACATCAACCTCTAGGCCTGACTATTGCATGCAGACATCAGAATGGCCAAATAACTAAAGCTCATTTTTTTGTATGTGGGAAAGTGAAGACAGAGCCGAGGCCTGCACCTTAATGGCATGCAGTTCCTTGCTCTTATCTTTCTCCTCCCGGATCTTCTGCCGCCCTTCCTCATCCTCATTTCCATTGGTCTCCCGCTCCATTCTCTCCCTGCGTTCCCGACGTTCCCGTTCCTGAGGGTCTTCTGCAGACCAAAGAAAGCAAAGCTGCAGAAGAGCTCAGTGGAAATAAAAAGGAAAGGGAATGGAGGGAATCCAGACAAGGGACACCAAATGAGGACAAAAAAAAAAAGAGGTAGATTTATGACACAAGGGAAATGGAGATCTAACAGAAAAAACCTTCTGTCACGCCTCATCCTTCTCTCTTCTAAACTCCACAGCAAACAGGTTTCTGTATCTCCTGCGTGACACTATAATCCATCCCACCCTTTCCTACCCCATCTAGGGACTATATGGGGTAGAAAAACGAACCCAACATCTTCCTGCCCAAGTCTTGGAACTGTTTCCTTTTCTTCCTCTCTTCTTCAAGCATCCTCTGCCGCTCTTCCACCTCCTGTTGTCGCCGCTTTAGAGCTTCAGCCTCCCGTTCTGCTTTGGAGAGGAACTTGGGCTACAAAGCAGATTGAACTGTAAACAAAGGATCTGGGAGCAGGGTACAGTCACATCATATACGGGGTGAGGGTAGGGAGCCCATACTTACTCAGGCATTAAACTTGCTGAGAAAAACACAAATAGGCCTAGGACCCTGTTATGGGCTGAACTATGTGCCCCCCAAAATTCCTATGTTAAAGCCCTAACCCCTAACACCTCAGAATGTGACTGTATTTGGAGACAGGGCTGTAAAGAGGTGATTAAGTTAAAATGAGGCCATTAGGGTGGGCCCTAACCCAATCTATCTTTGTAAGAAGAGGAGATTTGGACACACAGAGACACCAAGAACACATGTGCACAGAAGGAAGACCATGTGAAGACAGAGGAAGAAAACAGCCAAGGATAGAGGCCTCAGAAGAAACAACCTTACTGACACCTCGATCTCAGACTTCCAGCCTCCAGAACTGTGAGAAAGTAAATTTCTGTTGTTGGAGCCACCCAGTCTGTGATATTTTGTTATGGCAGCCTGAGCAGACTAATACAGACCCCCAAGTTCTTACCTTAGCCTCGGCTTCTTCCTCAGCCTTTTTCTTGGCCAAAAGTTCCTCCAGGGATAATGGCTGGGCCTGAAGATAAAACACAGAACTTCAGTCCATAAAGGCTCTCTCCCTTTAAAGATCAACAAAGCAGGCCTTGAGTTGAAAAGGAAGATGAAACAGTCCTTCCTCTCCTTTACCTTAGGCTTCTTATCACCATGTTCATCCTCTTCATCCTTCTTAGAGTCTCTGTCCTTCCGAGATTTAAAATCTTTTCCTCGGCCAGGAGATAAGCTTTAAGGAAAAGGAACAAGAAAAGCCCATATCGCTGTCTTAGCCCAGCCCCAGGATGAGGTTCAGGCTGAGCCCCAAAAACAAGGTGGAAGTTTTCCCATGACTCAACAGGACTGACCCATGATGATCCACCATGTCCTGAAGCTCCCTTAGCAGGCATGGTCACTCTGCCTGCTCTGAAACCTAATTATGGCCCTGTCTTGGCCCCCTTCTACCCAAATCTCCTTTTCTGAGACTAATCTCCTCTTCTGGCAAGTGAGACTTCACTACTGATGTCAAAAATATTTCCTCCATACAGCAAGTGCATATTGAAAGAAAAATCCTCCTTAACTGTACAATACATAATGAATTTAGCCCACAGGGTCACACCCACAAGCCAAGAAGATACCACTGTACATATCCCCCACCATTTGTCCTTCCTATCAGTCCCAACAATTCTTTCCCCACACCTGCTGTAAGCTTAATATACAAGAGATTTCAAACAACCCCACCAAGTTTCTGTTGTGAATATTCTGTCCTTTGCCTTGAATTCAACCTACACTTTCAGGGACTGATAAGAACTTTGCATAGAAAGTTTCCAGAGGAAAGAGATCAAGGCACTGGGACATTAAGTTATTCCAAAAAATATATGTTGTATATGCTGGATAGGAAACTCAATGATCCAGTAGAGCTAAAGGAATATTTTGTAGCCTAGTAACCTTTCCAAACTAATTTCTAAATTCTAAGAACATTCCATATAAAGTGCCTGGCTATAATAAGGTCTTAACAAATGTCAGTTATTTCAAAAAAATAATTAATTAATTCTAAGAACAAGTTGAGCCTCAAAGGGTTTCGACTTCAACAACTGTCATACTTTCTAAGAAAGATTAGTGCTTTCTAAAAAGGACAGCTCTGCAATAACTACCAACAGGATCAGTTAAGAGAAATTTACTTTCCTACGAAGCTGAGCAGTTCAGATGCAGAGAGGAAGAGATGGGAGTATTCCCCTAAAGTCCACTTTCATTCCCTCCGGTACCTGGATCGTTTACGGTCCTTGTCCCGTCTGTGCCCATCCTTGTCTCGATCTCGGTCCTTCTTATTCCGATCCCGCTCCTTATCCCGTTCTCGTTCTTTGTGCCGTCGTTCTCTGGAAGAGAACAAATTTAAAAAAATCACTTGATATTTCCAGTATCTTGCTTCAGCGCAGCCCTGAGAAGGTTCCCATGTTGTCTTCTCCCCAAAGTAATGTTTTATAAACTGGGGAATGTGTTTCCCAGGAAAGTTACACAGGAATTCTGAGGTCTTACAGATCAGAGGTGTACTACTAAGTATTAACAGCAGTGATAAACCATGGACTGTATGAAGAGATGAACTACCTTCCTTCATCATCTGGACCTTCATCTTACAAGTTCCCTCTTAATCTTTAAGAGCTGGGTCACTGAGGAAAACTTAAAACACCTGCAGGTCCAACTGGGCTAGGGGTAGATCAATGTATGATAAGTAGATGTCTAATACTGGAGGCATCAGAGAAACCAAGAATGAGTAAGTTTCAAATGTACACTCCCTTCCCATGTAACAGACATGCAAAGTTACTTTACCTTTCTGTAGACTTAGAACGGGAACGGGAGCGGGAACGGCTGCCTCCTCGACGCCGATCCCTGGAACGATGCCGCTTCCTATCTTTGGATGGGGAAGACTTCCGGTCCCGGTCTCTATCCCGCTCTCTGTCAGGAGTCCGAGATCGCTTCCTTTCCTCCTTGGAGGGTGATGCATCACGGTCTTTTTTCTCAGCCAGCTCTCCTGCCATCTGTTATGGGTAAGAAGAGTACTTATGTACTCAGTACTCCTCTAGACTGTTTATATATAATTCCTTAATCTCAAAATGACCCTGAGGAAGATATATTAGGATGCCTACTGTATAGATGAGAAAGCTGAAGCTCAGGTATATAAAGTAATGTGCCTGAGGACACACAGGTAGTAAGTGGCAGAGTTACAGGCAGTCTGGCTCCAAAGGCTTGTTGTTACTCACTATACTATACTGTCTCTCTGTGATTCCTTTTTATGTATTCATTTCTAAATATGTACAATGAATATACCATATTTTTTTGTAATTAAACTGCAAAAGAGTATTAAAAGAAGTGTTAGTAAAGCCAGGTGCAGTGGCTCACACCCGTAATCCCAGCACTTTGGGAGGCTGAGGCAGGAGAATCATTGAAGCTAGGAGCTTGAAACTAGCCTGAGCAATACAGCAAGACCTGGAGACCCCATCTCTAAAAAAAAAAATTTTAAATTAGCCGGGTGTGGCTGTGGTCCTAGTGATCCTAATACTTTGTGAGGCTGAGGCAAGAGGATCCCTTGAGCCTAGGAGTTGGAGGCTGCAGTGAGTTATGATCATGCCACTGTACCCTAGCCAGGGCAATCGAGTGAGACCCTTCTCTTAAAAAAAAAAAAGGAGGCCAGAGGCAGTGTTTCACACCTGTAATCCAAACACTTTGGGAGGCTGAGGTGGGGGGACTGCTTGAGGCCAGGAGTTCAAGACTAGCCTGAGCAAGAGCAAGACCCCATCTCTACAAAAAAATAGAAAAAAATTCACTGGGCATGGTGGCACGTGCCTATAATCCCAGCTACTCAGGAGGCTGAGCAGGAGGATTGCTTGAGCCCAGGAGTTAGAGGTACAGTGAGCTATGAGGATGCCACTGCACTCCAGCCCCGGTGACAGAGCAAGACCCAGTAGTAAAAAAAAAAAAAAAAAAAAAAGGAAGTATTAGTGAATAGTGTACCAACTATTTCTAGAAATATCTTATATTCCTTATCTTAGAAGTCTATTAGGCCTGCTCGCTAAGCTCACCAAAATCAGTCAACACACGTACATCTAAGGGAGATAAATTCTCTTGAGCTCATAAAGAAAGTTCAAAGGACTATTATTGTACCACTGCACTCCAACCTTGGAGACAGAGCAAGACCTTGCCTCTTTAAAAAAAAAAAAAGAGAAATGAAAGCAAGCTCAAAAGAGGAAAAAGAAGTTTAAGATTTGGATTATAATCAGCACCACAAGGAAAAAATTAATTTAAATGGAGAAACAAACACACTTTTACTCAGATTAAAAGAAATTCCTGCAAATCTATAATTATTTCAAAATAAAACATTTTTTAAAAGAAATGTACCAAAAACTAGAGGCTGCAGAAGTCCTGACATTCCCTACTCAGATTTTCACAGCCTCGATCATCTATATTACCCAGCCTCATGAAAGGTTTGAGCAGGACGCTGAACACCACTGCCACACTGTCAACTGTGCCTTGGACTAGGAAATCTAATTCAGCCAGGAGCTAAAATGACAGCAACCTATGATCCCTAAGACTTGGGATACATTTCTCAGAACTAATTTTATCCCCAAATGGTTCTGCTGGAATGGTCCCTTATGTTTAGTTTACAACACCCCCTTCCCATGCCATTCCCTGCCATATGTCTTTAAGAAGAAAGAATGTATAAAGTGAGAAAAGAATGAACAAGAAACACTTTCAAAATGTGGTGACAGGCCAGGAGACCTAGCTCATGCCTATAATCCTAGCACTGTGGGAGGCCGAAGTGGAAGGACTGCTTGAGGCCAGGAGTTCAAGACCAGCCTGAGGAAGAGTGAGACTCCATCTCTACGAAAAATAGAATAATTAGGCCGGGCGCAGTGGCTCACACCTGTAATCCTAGCACTCTGGGAGGCCGAGGCGGGCGGATTGTTTGAGCTCAGGAGTTTGAAACCAGCCTGAGCAAGAAGAAATTAGCTGGACAACTAAAAATATATAGAAAAAACTAGCCGGGCATGGTGGCGCATGCCTGTAGTCCCAGCTACTCGGGAGGATGAGGCAGAATGATTGCTTGAGCCCAGGAGTTTGAGGTTGCTGTGAGCTAGGCTGATGCCACAGCACTCTAGCCCGGGCAAAAGAGTGAGACTTTGTCTCAAAAAAAAGAAAAATTAGCTGGGTGTGGTGGCTTGCATCTGTAGTCCCAACTACTTGGGAGGCTGAGGCAGGAAGATCCCTTGAGCCCAGGAGTTTCAGGTTGTAGTGAACTATGACCCTGCTGCACTCTAGCCCACACAACTGAGAGAGACCTTATCTCAAAGAAAAAAAAAGGTGGGGATAACCCATTTCATCTCACGATTACCCCAAGAAATGACTGTCTGTTTTACATCAGTACATCATGCATATGACATAGAAATACTCATATGTCTTCTACTTATAGCCCTAAGAAAACAATCCAAAAGAAAGGTTATTTTTCCTATAAACCATCCTGGACATCATTTATTCCTCCAACAAATACTCATTGAGCACCTGCAATGTGCCAGAAATTACTGTAGTTACTGGAGATACAGCAGTAAACAAAGTCTCTGGTTTCATAAAGCCTAATTCTAGTGTAACAGAGAGAATTTCAAATAGTAATGAACACCAACGAAAAGAATAAAACAGGGTGATAGGATGGGTAGAGGTATGAACGAGAAGATGGCTCGGGGAAGAATTTTTAGTTGACATTTAAGCTAAAACTTAAATGATGGGAAAGAGAGCCATGCAAAGATCAGGGAAATACTTATTAGGTAGAAGGAGCAGCAAGTACTAAGGCACTGGGGCAGGAACTAGCTTAGCGAGTTTGCCAGATTTGTGTGGTTGAGCAGCACAGACCCAGGGTGAAGACTGATTCAAGATGAGTTCAGTGAGGTACGCAGAAGTCAGATCATGAAAATGTGTTACAGGCCAGAGTAAAGGAACTTGGATTTTAACTGCAATGAGGACCTCAGAAGGGCTTTAAACAGGAAGTGGGCCAGATGCAATGCCTCACTCCTGTAATCCTTTGGGAGGTCAAGGCAGGAGGATCACTTGAGGCCAGGAGTTTGAGACCAGCCTGAGCAAATAAGGAGACCTCATCTCCACAAAAAATTTAAAAAATTAGCAGGGCATGGTGGTACACGCCTATAGTCCCAGCGACTCAGGAGGCTGAGGAAGGAGGATGGCTTGAGCCCAGGAGTTTGAGGTTGCAGTGAGTTATCATGATGTCACTGCACTTTAGCCCAGGCAACAGAGCAAAACCTCGTCCTAAAAAATAAATAAACAGGCCAGCCATGGTGGCTTCCACCTGTAATCCCAGTACTTTGGGAGGCAGAGATGGAAGGATCACTTGAGGCCAGGAGCTTGAGACCAGCCTTGGCAACATAGCAAGACCCTGTCTCCACAAAAAATTTTCTAAAATATTAGCTGGGTGTGGTGGTGCATGCCTGTAGTCCCAACTACTCGGGAGGCTGAGGCAGGAGGATCGCTTGAGCCTAGGAGTTCAAGATTGCAGTGAGGTGTGATCACACCACTGCACTCCAGCCTGGGTGACAGAGCAAGACTCTGTCTCTAAAAAGGAAAGAAAGAAACAAACAGGAAGTGATATGATCTAATTTTACATTTTAAAAGAATTACTTTGATGACTTGCAAGAAAATATATAGTAGGGAGGCAAGAGTAAAAACAACCACTCAGAGTCTTTTATAGTAACCTAGGCAAGAGATGACAATGGCTTATTCTAGGAAGGTGGCAACAGAGATGAAAAAAAGTAGATATCTTCAGGTATATTCTGGAGGCAGAGCTGACAATACTTACTGATGAAGGGAGAATGGGAAAGAAGGGACACAAAGACAGCTCCTAAGTTTATGGTTTGAGAAATCTAATAGTTTGTGGCATCATTAGCAAATCAACTGGAGAAGACTGGGGAAGGGAGATTTATTTATTTATTTATTTATATACTTTTTGGAGACAGAGTCTCGCTCTGTTGCCCCGGCTAAAGTACAGCATCATCGTCATAGCTCCCTGCAAGCTCAAACTCCTGGGCTCAAGCAATCCTCCTGCCTCAATGTCCCAAGTAGCTGGAACTACAGGCACACACCACTGCACTCGGCTAATTTTTCTATTTTTAGCAGAGACGGTGCCTCACTCTTGCTCAGGGTGGTCTCAAACTCTTGAGCTCAAGTGATCCTCCCAACTCAGCCTCCCAGAGTGCTAGGATTACAGTCCTGAGCCACCTCGCCTGGCCAGGAAGGGACATTTAAAGGCTAAAGTAACTCCATCTTGGATGCTAATCCATCATGCTGACTTCTGATTAACACCAGTCCTAGGAATGCCTCAGATTACCAGTTTATCTATTGTTCCTTGTGTAAGAGCATGTAGTTACTATAAATCCTGTCCTCAGGTCAATTATCATAAATGCATACTTATCGTAAACCTGCCCTTAAATAAATTCTTACATCTTCCCTCTGAAGCACTTATAACCGTTTGCTATAGTATATAAATTCCAGGTCTGGTGGGGTAACCGCGCAGAAATCCACCTCTCCTGTGGCTGTCCAAGACCACACTTCTGTCCTTCAGTTTCCCAGTAAAATACCCTATACCAACAGACTGGATTTGTGTGCCTCATTCTTTGGCTTCTCAGTTCCTTCTGCATTTGGGGGTTGCTTTGCATATATGGCTCCTTTGTGAAATAGAACAGATTTACAAGGAAATCAAAATTTCATTTTGGCCACATTGAGTGTGAGATGTCAATAAGACAACCAAGTGGAGATTCCAGGAAGGCAGACGGAAATGCAAATCTGGAACTCAGGGGAGAGGGTCTAGAGACAAAAATTTGAGTCACTAATACACAGATGGCTTTTGAAGCCATGGGGCACTAAATGATATTACCTAATTAGGTAGAATAAAGGAAAAAGCAGAAGAGGATTCAGGATCGAGCTCTGGAACATTTTTACAGGAGTTAGGCACAGGATGAGCCAGACAAAAAGCCTGGAAAGCAGCAGCAGCCAGTGGGAAAGGAGAAAGAGAAGTAAAGTATGGCAACACAGAAGCCAAAAATGTGTTTCAAGGAGGGAGTGGTCAACTGTGTTAAGTACCGCTAAAATGGAGAAAGACCAGGGGATAGAGAAGTGACCACTGCATTTGGAAAAAGATTATTGGTGACTTTGATAAGAGCTGGTTCAGTGGCATGAAGGGAGTAGAAGCCTGAGTGGAGTGAGTTTGGAAGAGGATGAGAAGTGAGAATAACAAAAAGGTAAATATAGGCAACTTTTTTTTTCTTTTTTTGAGGCAGAGTCTCACTGTGTTGCCCCGGCTAGAGTGCCGTGGCGTCATCCTACCTCACAGCAACCTCAAACTCCTGGGCTCAGGCAATCCTCTTGCCTCAGCCTCCCGAGTAGCTGGGACTACAGGCATGCGCCACCATGCTCGGCTAATTTTTTCTATATATTTTTAGTTGTCCAATTAATTTCTTTCTATTTTTAGTAGAGACGGGGTCTCGCTCTTGCTCAGGCTGGTTTCGAACTCTTGAACTCAAACAATCCGCCCGCCTCGGCCTCCCAGAGAGCTAGGATTACAGGCATGAGCCACCGCACCCGGCCTAGGCAACTTTTATTACGGGTTATACTCATCACAAGGGCCAAATAACCAGGCTGACTCTGGCCATGTTTTCCAGCAGCCTTCCTCTCAAATCTCCGGATCTTTGAATTCTCAGTTCTTGTAGGATAGGGGCAGATTCTTTTTTTCATTCAATAAAGTATTTATCAAGCATCTACTATATGCAAGGCACAGTGCTGGTGCTATGTGAGTTACAAAAGGAAGCTTTTAGAATAGGGGATATGAAACATACCAACATGTGTACCAAAGCTCAGATGAAGTATTACACAGAAGTTCAAAGGAGTTTCCTTTCATTTGTAAAAGGTGATTTGGAAAGCTCCATAGAGGAAGTGGCTCTTGAGCCTTTAAGTATAGGTAGAATCTGAAGAGGTGTAATTGAGGATACGGAAAACAAGTCATTCTAGCAAAAGAAATAATACAGGCGGCGCAGAGGCGGGAAAGCACGGACTGGTTCTGGGAGAAAAGCCAGAGTTCCAGGTTGGCTAGAGCAAAGGCCACCTGAAGCATGAAAGAATAAGGTCAGACTGGGGATATCACCAACACTGTGCCATGGGCAGAGGCCTGGGAGAGCAATACCGTCCAGGGACGTGGCCTATGCCCCCAGGAGCCAACACTCCCCCTGGGGCCCGCGCCCCTTCGCTCCTGCCCGTCACAGCTCCCCGGGTTCATGCCCCTTTCCTGGAGACGTCCCTGCCCGCCTCGTCCCGGAGGCAAGGGCCACCGCCAAGCCCCGACTCTCGCCCTCTCTGCAAGCTCCTAGGAACCGCCTCCACCGCCCAGGACTCACCACCCTGAGTCTGAACCGCCCAACGCGGCCTCAACGTCGCCGAGCAGTCGCCATCTTTCCCGTTTCCTGATCACCAAGCTGCTCCCCCGGCCGCGCTGCAAGCTGGGAAGGCGAGTTCCTGATGTTGGGCGGCACATGCCGACAGTGAGGCCCGAGAACTACCAATCCCAGAATGCACGGCGCGAACGCCGGTCCTCACGCCGCGTGGTCTGCTGGGCAATGTGGTTCAGCAAAGGTTTGCGTCTGCGGGAGGAAGAGTTTTCCGTGGGCAGGTTTCCCGCGTGAGGGCCTCCCGCTGCGCAGTCTTCCGGGAATCTGCTGGTCCTAGAAACTACAGTTAATGACTGTCGTGGCCCGTGGCTTATAGCGGAGGAATTTAAGGGCTTCTTTAGATATCTATAGCACGTAATTATAACTAACAACTGCAGTTAACAACAATGAATACCGTTTGTAGAAAAGAGTTTTTACAAAAATACTTTGAGATAGAATATTAGCCCCGCTTTACAGCTGGACAAAGTGAAGATTAGGTTACAGAAGAAGCCTAGTATTTAACAATGAGGGTGGTATAATTCTCCATTGTGCAGAACTATTCCAGGCTTAGGAGGACATTTAAGCAACCTTGGCCCCATAGCGAGGTGAATGCCATAACAACCTCTAGTTATTGTGACAACTCAGAATGAGCCCACACAATGGATTCCAAAGTTTTCCGGAAGGACAGTATCTCCTGGGCTCTGACACCTGTTTTCTCAACATTCCAGATGAGACCCTGGCTTTCTCAATTTCTTGATCTTTGGAATCTGGCCAGTTGTTGAGCTGTTTTGATATTTTTGCTTCTTTCTTCTTCCTGGTTCCCTAGTTCAATCCTCCACTGAGCTTTTTTACCCCAAGTCATATGTTCACTTTGTTTCTTCTTGGTCTTGTGGGCTCATAATTCTTCCCCTCAAAACAAACAAACGAAACACTTCAACTGCTAGAATGGTTTAGTTAACCAGAAGTATCTAGTGCCTCTCTTCCCATTTTTCCATCATCTGCTTTGTTGTCTGGATCTCACATGGATGTAGGTCTGGCTTTTCTCTCTGAATGTGCCTTCAAGTCTCAAACAGAGCGTCGGGATAGACTCAGATAATCTTAAATTCCTGAGCATCATGCACAATGGCCCAAAGTAACCCTAAGAGACACATGCTTCTGCTCTTAGAATTCTGCAACTTCTCACCTTCTCACGTCTACAGAATCCAGAAGGAACTGCGGGGGAAAAAAGTCTGAGGTCTATTGGGAGTAATCCACCAAGTGAACACTAGAGGGCTCTCCACCCACAGAATGGAACCCCAACTAACTATCAGACCCACGGTGGTAGGCCAGAATCTTTGAGCTGCAGTTAGTTACTCTACATTGAGAACCTAAGTGCCCAACTCTTGGCTGGACACTTAACTTACGTTATTTTACTTATTTCTCATAACAGTATGAGGTGGATATTACCTCCATTTTACTAATAAGGAGATTGTGACCCAGAAAGATTATGCCTTTAAAGGCCACATAGTTAAGAATGGAACCAAAATTCAACTTGCAGGTTCATTTAACTTCAGAGTCCATTTTCAGGCTACCATCTTCAGTGTCTTTAAAGATGAGTAAATTGAGATCCAGAAAGGTGATAAAACTTGTCCATGTTCGTAGTGGCAGAGTTCCTGTAGTACTTGTGCACACCTCTCTCATGACACACGTAAGACATTGAGCTTAAAGGATGCTTATTCGTCTTATCCCACTAGTTCTCTCACAAACATCTTTGGAGATGGAAACAGGGAGACTATGCTCTTATAAGGATCATAGGTAGAGACTCCTTTTTAAGTACAACATGCCTAGCAATAAGAGGTCCATGGGATTTTAGTTAATGGTGAGACCTGGTTTGAATCTTGACTTAATCACTTACTAGCAGTAAGTAATTGCTTGAGCCCAGGAGTTTGAGGTTGTAGTGAGCTATGATGACACCACTGCTTGCTAGCCCATGCAACAGACTGAGACCCTGTCTCAAAAACAAAGAAAGAAAACATATAAAGACCTCATAAGTGCCCCTGACCCATAGAAAACATTTTTTAAGAGATAAGGTCTAGACTGGGCACAGCAGCTCACGCCTGTAATCCTAGCACTCTGGGAGGCTGAGGCAGGAGGATAGCTTGAGGTCAGGAGTTGGAGACCAGCCTGAGCAAAAGTGAGAACCCATCTCTACAAAAAAATGGAAAAAATTAGCCAGGTGTGGTGGCACGTGCCTGTATTTGTAGCTACTACGTGGAAGGCTGAGGCAGGAGGATCGCTTGAGCTCAAGAGTTTGAAATTGCTGGGATCTAGGCTGACACCAAGGCACTCTAGCCCAGGCAACAGGGCGAGACTCTGTCTCAAAAAAAAAAAAAAAAACATAAAGTCTAGGCCAGGCATAGTGGTTCATGCCTGTAATCTTAGCACTCTAGGAGGCCGAGGCAGGAGGATCACTTAAACTCAGGAGTTTGAGACCAGCCTGAGCAAGAAGGAGAGCCCATCTCTGTAAAAAATGGAAAAAATTAGCCAGGTGCGGTGGCATGCTTCTGTATTTGTAGCTACTACTTGGGAGTCTGAGGCAAGAGGATTGCTTGAGCCCAGAAGTTTGAGGTTGCTGCAAGCTATGATGATGCCACTGCACTCTACCCCAGGCAAAAGAGTGAGACTCTTCTTCCAAAAAAAAAAGAGACAAGATCTAGCTCTGTCTCCCAGGCTAGAGTGCAGTGGCCCAATCACAGCTACTGCAACCTGGGCTCAAGCGATCCTCCTGCCTCAGCCTCCCAAGTAGCTGCAAATACAGGCACATGCCACCAACCCTGGCTAATTTTTTTTCATTTTTGTAGAGACGGGGGTCTACTATGTTGCCCAGGCTGGTATCAAACTCCTGGCCTCAGGGGATCCTCCTACCTCAGCCTCCCAAATTGTTGGTATTATAGGCATGAGCCATCGTACCTGGCCCATAGTAAACATTTAACAAATGTTAGCTATTATCATTTATGAGGTTAAATGTGAAAATGTAGGTAAAGCCCTCAGTGCAGTGCTGGGCACATCGTAAGTACTCAATACATGGTAACTTTTTATTTCTAGCACTGTACTATGAAACTTGGGAAACAAGAGCTGTAAGTCACTGAGGAGAAGGGAAGTTAAGGCCCCCGAGCTGCCATTAACAGACACTGGGATTGGAAGGTCATGAAGGCAGATGTCTCTTCTCTTTAAACTCAGAGGAGACTGGAACCCAGAAGCCTCTCCCCAGCATCGGCTTAGTCTGTCCACTAAGGGGTCCCTGGCTAAGTTTGTCCCCTGCAGCAGGTGGGATCTCAGCAGCTTGGATACTCTACTGTTGATTTCACCCAACTTTGTCTCTCTCCATTAGACTCTCCAGGGCAGTGGTTCTCAACTAGGAGTGATTTTGCCCCAGGGCTCATTCAGCAATATCGGGAAACATTTTTGGTTATGATATTGGGAGGTACTACTGCCATCTAGTACCTGCCAGATGTCAGGGATGCTGCTAAACTTCCTACACTGTATAGGACAGCCCCCCACAACAAAGCATTATCCAGGCCAAAATGTCAACAGTTCCAAGGTTGAAAAACCCTGCTCCAGGGCTAATGAGTTCTTTCTTGGCTTAGTAGGACTTGGCAGGGGGACTGGGGGAGAGGGAGGAGTTCCTTGTTGGAGGTGCTAGGAAGCTGTGGAGGCAGCCAATCTGCAACCCACAGAAAGGGCCCCAGGCCAGCTTTTCCCTCATTACCAATGACCAAACAGAGGAAGAAAAACAACAAAAAAAATAGAGTCAACTTCTTCATATGCGTTATATATTTCATTAATAAATAGGTTTTCTTCTTTAAACACAGAACATATAACATATTGAAACACTCCCCCCTCCCCCCAATTCCAAAGACAAGAGTCTATAAAACAAATGCCAGCTGTACTGCCTAAGGGCAGAAAAAGTCTGTTGACCCCCACCCAGCCCTGCCCCTGCAGCACCACCACCCCCACACTCTGCAAGAGAAGGGGGTCTGGGGCTTCTCCCTTGGACCCTGGGGACTTAGGTGAGAAGCATGTGAATGTATGATGTCACCTCTCCACGAGGCATGGGCTATGCAAAGATGAGGTTTCCTTCTTATTGGCTCTGACCAGCTCCTGCCCTTCTGGTTTCAGTTATGAAGCACCTGGGCTAAGCTCCCAAGGGACCTGCCTCTTGGCTTCCGCACTCTCCATTCCTCTGCTGCCTCCTTAGTGGGGAAGGGAAGGGCTCAGGGGCCCCTCCCATCCCCTGGCTGCATGGAAACACTGTGTGGAAGAGGCATGATGCTGAAGGTGAGGCTGCTGTAGGCCCCCAAGCCCATGAGGCCAGCATGCCCCCCGTACCCCGACACCTTTCCTTCTTCTGGAGTGGAGGGCACTGGGGCAGCTGCCCCCTCCACAACCTCGTGCCTGGCTTGGGGTATGATGGTTCTTTCAGTGTCAGGTCTTCATGCCGGGCCTGGCTCCTTCCTCATCCCATTCCTGTCTCCTTCCAAGCCCTCACCGTGGCCATCTGAAAAACTCATGTCCAGTGTCCTAAATTGTTTCATCCTCCCTTTCCCCGTGCCTCTGCACCCCAAGGGAGGAAGTGGGGGGCTGTCTCCCCCCTCCAATTCCCACTTCACATGATGGAACAGCTTTTGGCCTTTTCTTTCTTGAAGGTAGAAGAGATGAGTTCAGAGCGACTGGGGAGATGGAGCAGTCGTTTGGAGAGGCTTCGGACAGGGCTCTTCGGGGGCATTGGGCTAGGCTTGTTCAGACACACCATGGATGCTGTCCGAAAGATGCTGTGGATACTCTTTTCTGAGGTGAAAGCTGAGCCTTCCAGGTAGATTTCTGCACCCAGCTGCTTGGCTATCGCACAGCCCTGCAGAAGGAGGTGAGGTCATTAATGCAGTGGTCCAAAGTGGCTCTGCAACACTGCCTTCTATGTGCCACTCCCCAGAGCTACTGCAGATGGGACCCAACTGCCAGTCTCTACCACCACCCTCTGCCGATTAGTTTTCTTAAGATGATGCCTAACTGCACATTAGAAATCACGTGGGTTGCTTTTAAAACTATACTGATGCCAGACTAAGTAAATCAGATTTTAATGGGAAACACTGGCTTAAAAGAGATGGTCTTTATACTCCCATGTGCATAAGAAATTATCCAAGGGTCTTGTCAAAATGCAGATTAGATTCCCACCCATATCCTTCCCCCAGAGTGATTCTATAGGTATGGAGCCAGGAATTTGAAATTCTAACAAGCACCTCTAATGATTCTAATGCAAATGGTCCACACACAATGCAATCTTCGAAATGCTGGCACACACAGGAATGGCTCACCTGCTACCTATAGCATATACCTAGGTAAACAAGTACCCTTTATCCAGGTGACTACTTTACTAATTATAACACCAATTCTCTCTTGCCACAGTGGGAGAGTTTGAGCAAGGGCCATATTTTAATCCATATACCTGTATCTATCCCCACCCCACCCCCAACACACACACACACCTGCTCATAGGAGATGGGTGCCTGCTTCTGATGGGACAGCTCCATCAGAGTGCTCAGGTCTGTTCGCAGGTCTGTCTTGCAGCCAATGAGCAAAACACGAGTGCTGGGACAATAATCTAGGATTTCCGTTCTCCACTGAGGGCCAGAGCAGGAAGAAGGGAAGGAGAAGGAGGAAGGAGGGAGGGTCAGTGGCAGACACATACCCAGAGGAGCCCAGCTGGCAACATCATACACATCAACCTGCTTATCACCAGCCCAGTCCTCCCTCTGAGTCACAGCATTTCCACTGCACTAATTACATCATCTTCCTGCCCATGAGGCCTTTGGGGCCACCAGAGCACTGACCCAGGAATCTGTCCCCTCAGTCAACAGCCCAGTCACCAGAAAAAGCACAGGGGCAATTCTCCTCCCACTCTCTGCCACACACAGAGGATATGAATATGCCTTCTCACCCCAATCAAAGGGCCTTACAAGTCCAAAAGGTCAGGGGGAAGCCAACCAGTTTCTTCCCAAGGAAAGGACATAATTCCAGCACCTTCTGAGAAACTATGCTAGTTCTGCAAGGCTTCCCAGGACTCTTCAGTATAAGCATATCCACCCAGACCCAAGCATTTCTCACCAATAGTTTGGCTCAGACCTGCCTGGCTTGCCCAGTCTCAGTGGGCCTGAGATCAACATCTCTTGAAGCAGCTTCCAAAAGGTCCTATCCCTGACCCTCAAACATATCCCCCGAAGGCTCTCTTGACTCTCAGTCCTTTGCTTGCTGGGCCTCTGGCAAAGCAGTATAGGACAGTGAAAAGGGCAGGAGGCAGAGGGGTAAGGAGACCTGGGTTCTGGTCCCAGAGCTGTAGCTAATGGTATGGTCTTGAGCAAAGCCCTTCCCTCCCCTGGCCTTGGTTTCTTGTTATTTCACAAAAGGGAATTAGATGACAAGGTCCCCAAGATTCCTTCTTGTTCTCATGCTGAGTTAGAGATTGTGGAGTTTATCTAGCCTTACCTTCTTGAGTGCACTGTCCACTGTCTCTGGACGGCTGATATCAAAACATAGTAATACTGCATCTGAGTCGCTGTAGCAGAGTGGACGGACGTTGTCATAGTAGGGAGATCCTGATGTAGGGGAAAAAGAGCTGATACTGAGCCATGGTATTTTCCCCTCCCTATAGGCCTAAGTCCAAAGAGCCTCAGGAATACCATTCTTGATCCCTGAGGATCCATCGCATCTCCCAAGGGAATGTGCTGCAGCCTAGAAGCTTGGGACTGACCACCTGCCAGAAGGCAGCGCAAGAATATCATTTCCCTTAGTCCAAAAAAAAGGAAGAGACAGCAAAATAAAAGGGGTGACGTATAAATCGATCCTGTCTGGGTCTCTTACAGAAGGCTTACTTTGAGACCTACTACTTTTCTGAGTCTCAAAAGATGCTCCCAGGCCTGGCACGGTGGCTCACGCCTGTAATCCTAGCACTCTGGGAGGCCGAGGTGGGCGGACTGTTTGAGCTCAGGAGTTCGAAACCAGCCTGAGCAAGAGCGAGACCCCGTCTCTACTAAAAATAGAAAGAAATTAATCGGACAACTAAAAATACATAGAAAAAATTAGCCGGGCATGGTGGCGCATGACTGTAGTCCCAGCTACTCGGGAGTCTGAGGCAGAAGGATAGCTTGAGCCCAGGAGTTTGAGATTGCTGTGAGCTAGGCTGATGCCATGGCACTCACTCTAGCCCGGGCAAAAGAGTGAGACTCTGTCTCAAAAAAAAAAAAAAAAAAAAAAAAAAAAAAAAGATGCTCCCAACTTGCTTATTTTAGGTCTCCTCTTTTCTAGGGTCTGCCTGCTGCCCAACTCTGCTCGCTTCTTCTGCTCCAGGGTCTCCCCAGCAAAGAAACAAACCGGCCTATTACATAACTGGAAGCCCTGCTTCTTTACCATGGGGTCAGAGCTCCAGGAGGTTGGCAGGGGAGGGATAGCATCAAGGGTTCAGTGCCCCACTCCTCCTCCTTCCCAAATCACTTACACTGAAAAGGGCAAAAGGAAAGCTGTAGCCCCTATCCCTAAGATCTCAGGAAGGCAATCTCAAAGACAGCAGCACCAATAGCTGGGGATTTAGAGGCTAGAGCAAGGGTCCTTCATCGGGAGGAGAGTAGGCAATGCCCACCCAGGTGGTCCCATATGGGAGAATGCAAGGAGCTGAGCCTACTCCCCCCCACCCTAGGGAAGGAGCAGTAGCGGATTTGGAACCCAGACAATCCGTGCTCAGAATAGCAAGCAGCCCCTCTCCCGGCACCGCAATCGCCATGGAAACTGGGGGGAATCCAAGCTGGGGAGGGGGTGGTCATTAAAAAAAAAAGGAGTACAGGGGAGTTGGGATAGCTGCCTGTTTCTTCAGCCACCGCCCCCATCGCTTTCTGAGGTGGGGTCTTACCACTGCAGCACTGAGGAACAGAAGCACTGCAGCACTGGGGGAGGGGGAGGGGACAAGGCCTCCATTTTGGCTGGATCCCCCTCCCCTAAGATCAGCAAGTGAATAATGGGAACAGGATCGATCCTGGCCCCAGTGTTGGGAAGCCCCGTCCCACACACCACAGCCACTTCCTCCTTCCTTATGGGAATCTAATCTGAAAGAGGGAGTTTGAGAATTACCGACAGCCTTTATCCTTTCTGAAATTGGGTGGTGGGGCTGTGACACGGGGAATAGAGACCACACTTGCTGAATTTCCATTATCTGAATTGGGATTGGGGCTGCATTCTGACTGTGGGAGGAGGGGCATAGCAGCAGGGGGTTTGGGCGGTGGTAGTGAAAAGAGATAGCTGCAGTAAGATTCTGGGAAGATTGGGAGGTGGGAGGGTTCAGCAGATGAAAAACCAAAAACCATACATCGTGCAGCCAAGCTGCATCCTAGTCCAAGCCAGCCAGCATAGCACAGTCCAGGATAACTAGAACCCTGCCTCCCAACCCCTGGAACCACAACAGAGAAAAGCATACCAGGTTGAGGAATTTTTGTTTGGTGTGCAGGGAAGCAAAAGAAAGTCTTATTTTCTGTCAACCCATGCCCTATCTCCAACCTTTTCAGACCTCAAAATTGGAGCATGGGAACATAAGCTCTTCGGAGGAGTAGGACATCATATTTATTACATGTAACAGGAAATCCCTGATGATTTATAGTTCCTCTTTAAACTCAGCATGAATATGCATTTTGGAGGAGTACTGGATTTTATTTTCTTCCTCCTATTTCTGGCTTTTATTCCCTAATTATGACTCTGAGCCAGTCTATTAAAAAAGATATGGGGTAAAGAGATGTGGAAAGGGGTCAGAATCAAAGCAAAAGATAGCCTAGCACTAACGGCGTGGGGCTGACAGGCTGGAAAAATATTGCTTTCTACATTCTAGAGAGACAAAGCATCTTCTACCTCACCCCAGGACAGGGAAAATGGTCAGAACCAACCCCCCTGGCCACCATTAACAAACTATATCCTATATTAAGCCATTTCCCCCACCCTCCAAAACATCGATGATGCATCGCATCATCCCTGAGCCGCAGAAGTGTGACGAGTGGAGCTAAGCTGCGGCAGGAGGACAGCAGTGGCCCGAGATGGAATGCAGGAGAGAAAACTGAGTCTGAGCAACATTTCCCCCAAGGCGGGCTAGTCTCCCTGCCCCAACCACAACCACCTCCAGCAGCACTGCACCTCCTGCCTCTTACTTGGCTTTGCTCTGGGAAAGGAAAGGTTGTGTGCATGGTGTGTGTGTGTATGTGCTGGGTGGCAGGGAGTGGAAATCAAGAAGCCCCGTTTGACTGCCCCCCCAGCAGTATTCATGGGTCCCTTCACCTCACCATCCCAGAACTAGACCAACAGAAGCGAGTCCTGTGGGGTTCATCCACTCTGTAGCTCTGGACCATTCAACTGAGTTGACCAACCACCACCCTCCCCACCCTCTTCAGATCCCCGTCTTTTCGTTCCCTGGCAAGCGCTATACTCCTCTCCACCAAATGGGGAAACAATTTCTAAAAGACAGCAGCTGCAGACCAGTGGAGGTGGGGAAGGGGCATTTGGGGCCACAGTCTTACCTGAGGTATCCCAGAGACTAAGCTCCACTCTCTGTTCCTCCGTCTCCAAACAGGCTGTGTAATTCTCAAACACGGTGGGCACATAGGTCTGTGAGAAGAGAGGATCCATTCACACCCTACCTTCAGAATCCTCTGGTTAGTGCTGGCTACACAAGCACTCACCCTCATGAGACACTAAAGTGACAAGAGATAAAGAGCCAGAGGAGGGGATACACAAGGCAGGAGGGAAGGGGCTGCAGAGGCACAGGCACTTCGCTCCAACCAAGTAAGAAATGTGAATGACCCCCCAGCCAGGGACAAGCCCCCCATATCCTAGATGGTCAGGGACACAACACACACACACACACACACACACACACATACTCCTCATCCCCGGATCTGTTTGTCTCCCCATTTTAGAGAGCCACAAGCCAATTCCAGCTGGTCGTCTCCTCCCTACAAGCTCCTTGAGCCAGGTGAACGGCAGAAGCCTGCCTGGAGGCACACTCGTAGAACCTCTGCGGAGGGGCGAGGGGACAGGCAGGGACTACGTCAAGGAGAAACCCCAGCCTCTCCAATGGCCCCAGTTCCATCCCCTGAGAGCAGACTCCAGGGACGAAGGAAGGTAGGAGGGGATTTGATCGGGGCCTCTGGGTGAAGAGGTGAGGAGGAGCCAGCGGGGCGGCAGAAGTGGGACAGGTCTCAGGGGAAGCTAAGGCAGGGCAGTCCTCCAGTCAGAATGCAGCTGGGGATGGGGCAGCCTCAGAAAGCAGCTGAGGATGGGGTGCGGTGGGACTGGGGAGGACAGCTCTCCTGGGCAGGTGGGAATCTACTCCCGCCCTCCGACCCCCAGCAGGCAAGCGGGGAGAAAAGCCGGCTGGTGGGCGGGCAGCTCACCTCCGGATAGCAGTCCTTCGCTAACACCTGTAACATCGCCGTCTTCCCACACTGCACATCCCCCACCAGAACGAGCTTACATCTGGCCACGACTGGCTGGGGGGGCCGTCTCTCCTTCATGGTTGCAGCCTCCACGAGACTTGGACTCGGATCCTGAGAGGGGAGGGTTGCCAGGTGCGACTCGGAACACAGACCAAGCCGGATTCCGTGCCTCCCTCCAACTGAGGAGAAGGTAGGCACAGGCGCCTTATATCTCTCCGGCTGAACCAATCACAAGAGGGGGCGGTCTCTGTCAAGGCCAATCCCTGAGATGGGATCCCCTCCAGCAGCCAATGGTAGGAGGCTCTGTGTCAGCGCCCTCTTCTTCCTTTCCCTTTCTCTTAAAGCTGCACCGTTTCTTCCCTCCGAAGGGGGATTCCCACGCTGTTTTGCATTTGTATTAGGAAAGGGGGAGGGTATTTGAAGCAAAATTAAATGATCTTGAGTGTCCACCAATTAGTGTCAAAAATCATAAACTAGCTTTGGAAGCAGGAAGTGAAGTCAAGGTGGAGTTGCAGGGACTGTCCCAGGAGAAGAGCAGGACCTGCTTAAACTATAGACAGGTTGGAGCACAGGGGTTAGCCCCAGAGACTTCTGACTTTTTTGTTCCATTTAATTCCCATCCAAACCAGTTCCTACTTCTGGCTTCCCCTTCCAGTATCAGCTCCTGCTGTACCCCTCTTAAAGCCCAAGTCTCTTCCTCAGGCATCACCTTTACAACCAAAAAACAAAAGCAAAAACAAACTTTCTAGCGACTTCTGGAAAAAACTATACAGCACCTGACCCAGAGATGGACAGAGAGAAAGGAATGCTGGACTCTGGCAAGTGAGGATGGGAGACAGGAAAAGAACAAAGTAAACAAAAGTCGCTGTCTGTTTGGCCAGACAACCTGTCACCCCAAGCCTAGCAGGAGCTGCTTAGGGGTGTTTGTTCTGCTGCCTAGGTTCCACTTCCTGGATGAATCAGGCACAGGTCTAGTTCCATGTTGACACATTCTGACACTGACGCACTAATGTGTGTCGCCTGGTTAAAGTCCAGACTGAGCCTAGGACTTTGAGATTAGAAAAGGCTGGAAGGTGAGCAGAGGTTGAGATGAGCTCCGTAACTGCCTAACAGCCCTGCCTCTCAGAACCCTTGTATCGTGGGGAGCCTCTGCACTAAAGACAGAACCATGGATGTGCACATCTTAAATAAATCACTGATTATACAGGAACCAATAGTCCAAATAGGGCCTCTTGGGGATTAGGGATTAAAGGCAGACCAACCTGGGGCAATCCCTTCCCTTTGTCAAGCAGGAACCTCTGGAGCATGCCTTGGGTCTTGTTCCATCTGAGTTTTACTCTTCATTCACAGTCATTGCCGCCCCATCCAGGGATATTTCCTCTGTGATAAAGGATGCTCAAGCCTTCCCTAGACCTAAAGGGACAGATCCCTGAGAGTGGGATTCCCAATGCCCATTATAGACAGTAGAAGAGTGGAAATTATTTTGAGAATATCTTGAGACTCTAGCCAGTGTCCTTTTAGTCAAATCCTGTGGCTTCCAACTCCTAGCTACTGGGTGGAGGGCTCTGGTGCCAAGGCCTGCACTGCCCTCTACCCATCTCCTAAGCCCCACCCACTTCCAGGGAATCAGGAATCGAGGGAACCTTCAGGGTAAAAATAGGGTTATCCAGGTGCTACCATTAGCTGGTTACCCTCCTTTCCCAGGCTTTCTGGAAGTTTCTTCCCTCTACCTTCCTCCAGGCTTCATCCTCAGTTCCCAGATGATGTTCTGTCTATAGAGTTCGTCCTCTCCTTGCCCTTTTCCAACAGGCTGACAGCCTCTCTGAGCTGCCCATAAGTATGGTTTGGGAGAGTTCCAGGAACAGCTGTAAGATCATGAACTGCCTCAATCTGGAATCCTTTCCTTCACCTTACCTTCTCCTTCTGTATCCTCCTGTTCCCCACCCTCAGTCTCAACCGGACTTAGTTCTGGAAGCATCAGTAGAGTTCCCTCCCGTACATCCTCTTAACCCTTAACTGGGTTCCCTCTAATGCAGCCCCAAAGGATTTAGCCTTCTCCCCAAGTTCTCTACCAGCCTTTCCCTGCACACACACTCTCCACCCACCAGTCCAAATAAACATTCAGTATAAGTAAAAACTGTTCCTGTTATGCAAACAGCTTCGTCTGGCTTCTAACAAGGTTGCCATTCCTGAGTTCCTCTGAGATGGGAATTCTCGTGCTAGCACTGATTCTTCCCTGGGTGGCTACATTTCAGGGTTGGGCAGCAGAGAGCCTGAGCCATGATACAGAGCAGACTCCACCATGGCTGAGTCCCAAGATGTGTCTCCAAAGATATTTTGTGGGTCGTATGAATTGCGGTGGGAAAGGTGTTATGTCTGTGAGTGTGTGCATTAGGTCAGGAGGCAGCATAGTAACACAAAAAGAGGGATGGAGCCAAAGTGCAGCAGGTCTGGCTGTTGGACCCAGCTCTTTCCTTAACAAGCTGTGTGCCTTTGGATAAGTCACTTCCTTGTCTGGGCACTTTTCCTTAAATGTAATATGAGGGGTTTAACTAGAGAAGGGGTTTTTAGACCTTTTTTTTTTCTTTTTTAGTAGTTAGACTCCCTCCTATTTTTTTTTTTAGAGATGGGCTCTTGCTATGTTGCCCTGGCTGGTCTCAAACTCCTAGACTCAAGGGATCCTTCCACCTCAGCCTCCTCAGTAACCAGGACTACAGGTGCCCACTATGCCCAGCTCCCTTGTCCAACTTTGTTTAAACCTCTTCCAAGTGTAGTTATTTAAAACTCCATAGCCCAAGTAATATATTTATAGGATAGCTCTTCCCTATCAAGACCAGGAAAATTTAAAAGAAGGTTATGCTTGAAAACACTATGCCAAGGTGAAAGAAGCCAATCACAGAAGACCACATATCCTACGATCCATTTCTACGAAATGTCCAGAATAGGCGAATCCAAAGACAAAGTAGATTAGTGGTTACCTAGAGCTATGGGGTGGGGGATAAAAGAGGAGTGACTGACAAACCACTGAATTGTACAGTAAAAATTGGTGAATGGTACAGCATGTGAATCATATCTTTATAAAGCTGTTATTTTGAAAAGTAAAGTTATAATTCCAACTTTTCTTTATATAGTCTCCATTAACCTGTTTTTTAAAAAACTTTTTTCTTGTGGGAAATGTTTGAACATTTTAAAAAGGCAGAAAGAGGCTGGGCGCGGTGGCTCACACCTGTAATCCTAGCCCTCTGGGAGGCCGAGGCAGGCGGATTATTTGAGCTCAGGAGTTTGAGACCAGCCTGAGCAAGAGTGAGATCACGTCTCTACTAAAAAAAAAATAGAAAGAAATTATCTGGGCAACTAAAAATATATATATAAAAAAAAAATCAGCCGGGCACAGTGGCTCGTGCCTGTAGTCCCAGCTACTCGGGAGGCTGAGGCAGAAGGATGGCTTGAGCCCAGGAATTTGAGGTTGCTGTGAGCTAGGCTGACGCCATGGCACTCACTCTAGCCAGCGCAACAGAGTAAGACTCCGTCTAAAAAGAAAAAATAAATAAAATAAAATAAAATAAAAAGGCAGAAAGAATAATACAATGAATCCCCAAGTAGCCATCACCAGTTTCAACTATTATCAACGTGATCTTGATTCATCTCTATCCCCATCCACTTGTCTCCCCTACATCTCCTGTACTGGATGATTTTAAAACAAATTTTGGGCACCATATCATTTCATACACAGGTATTTCAGAAAGGACTCTTTGTTAACATAACCACAACACCATTATCACAGGTAAAAATAAATAAATAACTTCTTTTTTTCCTTTTTTTTTTTAAGACAAAGTCTCACTTTGTGCGTGGGGCCGGAGTGCAGTGGTGTCATCATAGCTCACTGCAGCCTCAAACTCCTGGGCTGAAGCAATCCTCCCACCTTGGCCTCCCAGAGTGCTAGGATTACAGGTATGAGCCACCATGCCTAGCCTAAAAATAAATAAATAACTTCTTAATATCACCAAATATCCTGTCAGTGTTAAAAGTTCCACAATTATGTCCATTTTGGATTTATTCAAATCAGAACCTAAACAAGGTCCACATGTTAAATCTGGTTAACATGGCTCTTAAATGATTTTTATTTTATAGGTCCCACCTCCCCTTTTTTTTCTTGCAATTTATTTGTTGAAGAAACCAGGTTGTTCTACAGTGTCTTCCACATTCTGGATTTTGCTGATTACATCTCCATGGTGTTGGTTACATGTAGTAAACTCTTTTACAAATTACATCTTATACAGAATCCCAAAACACAAAAAAGATAAAAAACAAAAATGCTCTGAATCAGCATTTTTGAATCAGAATGGTTGAATCAGAATGTGGGTGGGGGGGTCACCCAGCCCTCCAAGGAAAAAACCTCAGGGAACACAGTTTTAAAACTACTGGTCTGGATATTGTCCTCTAGCACAAATATGTGTGTGTATGTACCACATGCCCAAAACCCAGGGCTGCCCTATCTTTCTTGGGTTCTGATTACTCTGATAAGTTTTGTATCTGGGACAGTAGCACAACACACAAAGATGTTCAGGATGGTAGCAAATTAAAATTCACTCTCTTACCAGAGAATATACAAGGCCAGTACATTCTCTGCCCTAGGGATTCTTGCAAAGAGCCCCCAGGCACCCTGCCACCTTCAGCTCCCAGGAGCTGGCTCATTCTCTCCTGCTCTTAACATGACTCAGGTGCTCCACTCTTCAGTCCTAAGCGATAACTTCTCATGATCACAGGGGTTTCTGGCCCCTGGCACTTTAGAACGCCTGACCTTTTGACTGCTGGTATTTTAGCTGACTGAGGTGCTGACCACGTTTTGAAGACACAGTCTCGGCCTTCAGGGAGTTTACAGCTAAGATAGGAGATAGGCAAGAAGCCAGGTAAGTAATTAAAACCAAGTGCAATAGGAGTGCAGATCTGGTCAGGTGATCAAGGAAGAGGGTGGTTTCACTTGGGCCTCAATTCCGATACAAGATTTGAAGAAGACGACTATGAATGTAGGACAATGCAAACATGCCCAAGGACTGCAGAATCAATCTAATTGACATATTGGGAAGGGAAATCTGTTGCTAAAATGTTATAAAAATGCACTTCAAATCCAAAGATACAGAAATTTGTACTTTAAGAAAAATACATATACATATACCTACATGTTGTTTTTGATTATCCATTCCTTCCAGTCAAAAGACCTCCAGCAGACACCTGTAGTTGAACAAAATTGGGTTTGTTGACTCATTTCAATAAGAATGCACACCATGGTGGAACTGTGGCACATCTAATAAAAGGGTGTCAGAAAGGGCTTAGGATTTGGACTTCCATTTGGTCATTTGGGAGAGAGGTTAAGGAAGTGGGACTGCTCTGGATTGGATGCTGGTCAGAAAATGGGATAGCTTAATAAATCTTATGTAGAAAGTGGGAAGAATGAAGCAAGGCTAAAGCTTTGATTGGTAAAGAAGCAACATTCACTTATTAGCTAGGATGTGTGGACAGCTGGTTGTTTTTGTGGTTTGGACAATGTTCTTGTTTTTGTTCAGATATGATCACAGAGAGGTCTTGTTTTTGTCTTGATCTACCATGGTCATAGGGTGGCCTTCCTGATATTGGTATTCTGTGAAATGCTTCTGTCTGGCAGGAGAAAAGTAAAGCATTGCTGAGAGTGCCAGGCCAGTTCCTGGCTGTTGGGGGCTGCTTTTCTCCTTCTCAGCCTCTTCTTCTCTCCTATTCCTGGGAGCTGGCCCTTGGTACACAAGCCTGGTGAGAAAACAAAAGAGAAGAATTTTCTAGGAAAACTTCCTGGAAGAAGTAGCACTGAGCTATATGATACAAAACAAGACTAGGATGCTGAGAGGTGAGCCTGAGCGTAGGGATTGTTTGAGGAGAATGGGATGGCTTGGAAGCAAGAGATGGAGGTCAGGGAAGAGGACTTGTGTGTGACTGTTATGTGTATGTTTGTGTGTGTGAATAAAAGTGTGTATAGGAGGAGAAAAGACAGGGGAAAAAAGCCACCTCAGCTGGACTAAGAATTAGGAAGGAAATGGCCGAGGATGGGGCCAGAGTGAAAACAGTGGCAGGCGTTGAAGACAGTGGTCGTGAAGAAGCCCGTGGGCTACCTGGCTCTGGCTGAGTTGAGGGTGGGCGTGGAGGCACGTAGAGGAGAAGGAGGGGACCAAAGGGAGTTCAGCCATAGCCACACCTGGGGCTGGCACATGGAGAACAGGAGACTGGAGAGAGGCAGCACGCAGGCCTTCCTGCCTTGTCTTGCCACCACCCTGGGGCTTGGCCAAGACCACAGTGACCACCTGCTGGGTGTGTGGCAGGGAGTATAGGGAGTAATTCTAAGGGAGGAAAGGACCTCGGGGATACAGGAGTGACGGGAAATGATATGGACCCTGAGCCAGGCTTACTTCCTCTCCAGTTTCCCAGGGTCCAGTTACTTCCCTATCCTCCCCTGTGGCAACTCCCTCACCCCTCTACCCTCTTTTGAGCCTGCTTTTTCTCCCCCTCCACTACAGCCCTCGGGGAGTCTTCTGGCTTCCACTCTCCTGGGCCCCTCTGGGAAGTCCTTCTCGATCTGGCAAAGACAGACATAAGTATAACTCTGCCCCTGCCTACTCTTAGATGTCTTGCCTGCAAAAGTGAGATAAAACTGTTACGGTGGGAAAATGACTGTAAGACACTTAGTTCCTCATTTCCAAATGGCCAGATTAAAAACAAACACAATAAACTGCATAGATCATGCCCATCCTCTGCTTAAAGTCTTCCTGTGGGGTCAGGTTCACTTCTCATCCTGGCTCATAGTGCCACATGTGACCTGCCCTTGCCCCCTGGCTGGCCTCATCTCTTACAGTTCTTCTTGCCCACTATGCTCCAGCCACACTGAACTCATTTGGATTCCTTCAATATTGGCTTTCAGACATTTCTGTCTACAAGTCACAGTCAGAAATACATATTATATCACAATCCAAAATACTCATGCTATGTATAGATATAGATATATCAATAGAAAGTACACATACTATCTCTCTCTACATATATATGTGTGTGTGTATATGTATCTCCTAGTTTCCTGAAATACTTGCCTTTGCTAAGTACAATGCACTCTGATTTGTTTCTACTTCATTTTTTTTCTAAATGCTTGTCAGGACTCACTAAGCTGACCTCACTGCCCACTCTGCTCCAACACACCAAGCTTATACTCAGGGCCTTTTCTATGCCAGGAATGCCCTTTTCTCTGATTGTCCCAAGTGGCACCTTGGCATCCTTTAGATTTCAGGTTAAGTGTCACCTGTCCAGAGAAGTCACCCAGAGTAAAACAGCCACCTGAACCTTATGGTCCATGTTCTCAGCATGGCCTTTATCACAATGACATTTTTCTGGTTTATGTTTTTTTGTTCACCTATTGTTTTGTTGGTAGTCTTTCTCCCTCACTATGATAGGGTGAACTCTGCAAGGGCAGGGACCCTCTCGCCTTCTCCGTGTTGTACCTTGAACAATGCCGGAGCACAGCAGGTCCTCAGTAACACAGGTAGACTGAGGGAGTGAGCCTAAGCAGACTCTTGCTCCCTCTGGGCCTAAGCATTCTCCCCTACAAAGTGCGAGGTTGGAACCACTCCCCAGAGCCCCTCCACTGCTCCCGATGATCAATCCAGTTTTCGAGGATGCAGCAGAGGATGTGCTCCAGACTCCCAGGGTTGTGCCCACTGGGCAGGACCGAGAAGATCAGACAGTCAACTGAGGACAGTGATCATGGAAGGGCTTCGCTTGCAGGCTGCTGAAGGCCAAGGATATAAACCCAGGCACAGAACAAATAATGGAAAGACAGAACTGGAGCCAACCAGACATAAGGAAGACAAGCGATGGTGAGGTAGTTCCTGTGTGCTAAATGTGCTGCCTGCATTGTCTCAGTCAATCCTTAGTCCTCCGAGGGTGGAAGAAGTGGTACGGAACACCATGACACATTCCGCCTCAGGAGTCATCTGGATGGGATTCAAAACCTGATTCCCAAGAAAAAAAGGAAAAAAAAAAAAACCTGATTCCCACGCTTGCAGAGGCAGCGCAGGTCTAGAGCACCAGCTGGAGCCACTCTGCCCAGGTTGGGATCCTGGCCCCACCAGTTACTACTTGTGTGACCTCGGGTAAATCACTCCACCTCCCCCGGGGCTTTCTCATGTCTAATGGGGATGGCTTCAATTGCGTAACCTCATGCTCTTTCCAGCACACCCCCAGGAAGCCTTCCTGGGGATTGGGAATCTTAGGCAAACCAGGAGTCCCCAGTCTGCCTCCCATCCCACCTGCCCCTGTGGGGCTCCTGGCCTGAGTACAGCATGGGGGCGGGAAGGCTCTGCATTAAGCAGGATGAGGCGTGAATCCAGGGCCCAGCGCTTAACTAATTTGTGACCTTAGATAAGCCACAGCCTCTGAGAGCCTTGGCTTCCTCAGCAAGGACGTTGGATTTCTTGGGCCAGGTTTCTGCCACAGCTGGGACGTTCTTCTGATGGCCAGCCTCAGTTTCCCCACCCCCAACACTTCCTCTTCCCTGAAGGAGGGAAAATGGAATTGCCACAGTAGCACTTGCCAAACTGTGATTATTAAGAGTCTTTCCTTCCCTCTTTCAGCTTTCTCTGGGTTGAATAATGAAAATCCCCTTCTCTTGCCTTCACAAATCTAATTCTCAGCCTTTCCCACACTCTCCATTGCCACCTCCCTCTATCATCTTTGTCCTCTGATGCTGGCAGCACTGAGTCCAGCTCTGTGACTCTGCTGGGGTTTGAACTGAGTTGAGAGAAAGAGGGCTGAGAAATGACCCTGTGTCCTGTAGAACCCTCAGATCCAGGGAATAACAGCTCCATTCTTGAGGCCTTTGCCACCTGCGAGGCACTGTGCTAAGTACTCTCCTTGCATGGTTTCATTTAAACCTCTCTACAACTCTACTAAATACTTTTTTTGGGGGGATATAGCATCTTGCTCTGTCACCTGGGCTAGAGTGCAGTGGCATCATCATAGCTCACAGCAACCTCAAACTCCTGGGCTCTAGCGATCCTCCTGCCTCAGCCTCCCGAATAGCTGGGACTACAGGAGTGCACCGCCATGACCGGCTAATTTTTCTATTTTTTGTAGAGACAGGGTCTGCCCAGGCTTGTCTCAAACTCCTGGCCACAAGTAAGCCTCCTGCTTCAGCCTCCCAAAGTGCTGGGATTACAGGCATGAGCCAGCCATAAATATTGTTTATGAAACCTAAACATAACTGGTGGGGTACAGGACCCAGGGGTCACCTGTCCCACAGCTCCTGCTCTGAGTCAGTTGCTATCTCAGTGGGACAAGCCAAGAACTGCAGGGATAGAGTTGCCTTTTCTGAAGGGAGGGGAGAAAGCCATGGGGAAGAGGGGAAGGAAGGGAGAGGAGTTAGAATTTCTAGAAGGAAAACAAGAGAATATAAAAAAGATAACAGACCCAGAGACACATACAGTTCAGAACTATGTTACAATCTGCACATATCGGTGCTGAGGGGATGGGGGGCAGAGTGATGGGAGAAGGGAGGGTTAGTCTGGGAATTTTCAACAGACGGTGACAATGTATGATGGGGGTGCAGACAAGTTTGAAGAATGATCAGGAGAAGAACTGCCGCCACCCTCATGCCTCTGAAGAGCCAAAAGATCAGGGAGGTGCTGGTGTGTGAATTGTGTTTATTTTTTCCAAAGTCTAAAAATACCGTGAAAAGGAAACACACACACACAAAGTAACCTAACCAGAAATGGGGAAAAGTGGTCACGGCGACAGCTGAGAAATCTGAGACAGGAATTTCAGGAACTGGGATAACTCAGTGACCTGAGCTTGGAAATTCCACTGCGTGACGTGAGGCTCTTGAAAGCTGCTGCTTCCGATCAGAGTCTGGAGCACTTTCCAGCAGCCTGGGGGTGAGGGTGGAGAGGGTGAGGGTGGAGATGAATGCCCCCCACTGAGAGGGCGGACCTATAACCTCCAGGGGGTGTGAGTGTGGAAGGGATAAGGTGTGGGGTCTTCCATGTAGCCCACTCTCATAGTAATCACAACTACCATAACAACCACCCTACTGAGGTGCCAACAATCTTGTTAAAGTATTAATAGTATTATCTCTACTTCACAGATGAGAGCACAGAGGCACAGGGAGGTTAAGTAATTTGACTCAGGTCTCATCACCAGCAAATGGCAGTGCTAGGAACCTTTCTGAGATTACAGATCCCTTTTTTGAGGATCTGATGAAAGATGTGTACCTAGTATCTGGGAAAAAGCTTATAATGAACTTATACACATGTTACATTCAATTTCAGGGGCCTCAAAGAGCCCCTAAACCCATTCTATGGTAAAGAAATTGGACAGTAGGGCCAGTGTTGAATGATCTCCTACCCTTATCCCCCACCTCATACATAGTCCAGGAAACAAAGCAACAGTGTGCATAGGAGAGGGGGGCCTTACAGCAAATGCATGTCACCCCTTGAAACCTCTACTAGCCTGGCACCTGGGGTTTGCCCTAGCTGGTTTGAGAGGTCTCCCCAACCTGCTCTGGTGGGAAGTGGGGATAGGGGTGGCAGGTGGGAGAGGGGTGGGCTGGGAAAGCCACAGTGAACTCTGTGGGGAAGCCAGAATTGTGCAATATTGGAGGACAACACTTCTCCCTCACCCCCTCAGGGTATCCTTTCGGGCTGAGATTTGGAACTGTCCAGCCTAGAAGAGAAGGCCTCCTCCCTTAATTAAACGCCCAGGGGTTGCTATGGAAACCAGAGCTTCCAAATCCTGGCCAGACAATGGGGAGAGGAGCTGTCTCCAGCCTAGACAAGTGAAGCTTCAGGGGCCTCGTTGGGGGTGGGAATGGGGCCCAGAGGGTGAGAAAAAAGGGGTGCCAACCAAAGAGCTCAGCCTCCCCTCTCCCTGGAACTGTGGGAAGGGGCCTCTCAGAATGGCCGGTCTGTCTGAGACAGGGGCAACCCTCCTGGAAAGGGGAAGGAGTGGGGGTGGGGCAGCTGGAGCCAGGCACTGCCCAGAACTGAACACCTCCTTTGTTCCCAGAGGAGAAAGCCAGCCAAGCCGGTAAACAAAGGGAAGAGGCCAGAGGGCAGACAGCTAAGTGATAAGGCCTGGGGCTGCAATGAGCTGAGTAATGGAGCCTGAGGGAGGGAAGGGAATCTCCAGAGTCCCGCTGACAGGCAGAGCAGGCAGTGTGTTTGCGCACATTGTCAAACTGACATGCAGTCATGGCGGTCCACACAGGACAGGCACCTCTACAGAGACACTGGTCTTCAGGGACACTCAGACCCCTGCTCCTTTGTCCCCCTACCTCCCCCCTGAAGTCCCCTTGTAGTCTCCATCCTTTGGAATGTGTGTTTGGGGAAGGTAGAGGGCAGTCCTCTCTTTCATAAGCGTGCACTCCCACAGGTAGGAGAACTGCATATAGGGTTCAGGCACTTCAGCAGGTCGTAGATCCTGTTACCTCACTCCAAGGGCACAGAGACCCCTGTTTGGAAAACATTACAATACCTACCATTCATGTAGCACTTATGTGCCAGGCATTGTGTTGATTGCAATACAGTCACTTAATGCCCCCTACAATTCTGTGAGGTAAAAATAACTGTCTTCAGGCCGGGCTTGGTGGCTCATGCCTGTAATCCCATGGAAGGCCAAGGTGGGAGGATTGCTTGAGGCTAAGAGTTTGAGACCAGCCTGGGCAACATAGGGAGGACCCCATCTCTACAAAAAAATTTAAAAATTAGCCGGGTGTGGTGGTGTGTGCCTGTAGTCCTAGCTACGCTGAAGGCTGAGGCAAGAGGATCCTCTGAGCCCAGGAGTTCGAGGCTACAGTGAGCTATGATCACACCACTCCACTCCAGCCTGGGTGACAGAGCGAGACCCTGTCTCAAAAAAAAAGAAAAAGAAAAGAAAAGAAAAATACTGTCTTTTTTTACTAGAGAGAGGAATCTGAGGGGAAGTTAGGTAAATTAGGCAAATGCTCACAGCTAGTATGTGGAATAGCTGGGATTTAAACTCAGGGTTGTCCAATCCTCCCTACTTTTCCTATGCTTGCTTCAAAATCTTCTTGGAAACTTTTCTGAGCAAGCCCACTCTGTTCTTATCCCTTCACTCTCCCACTCAGTGTTACCTAAATACTTCTATAGAAGCCGTTCCCAATTTGTAAGCTGGTTATTTAAACGGTTTATATATAACTTGGTTGTTTGGAACCCAAACGCATTTTTCCCAGAGAAAAAAATCTTAAATGGGTCCAGAAAGGCCACTTGACCCAGAATGCAGCTGACAGTGGTACATCTAGTTTAGGACTAGCCTGGGGCCCCCACCATCATCAATAATATTGTTTCCTGGAGAAATATATCTGGTTATATGGTGAAAAAGAAGCAGCTTTCTTTTCTCACTTTCTCCTCCTTCCCTTCCCTCATCATGCTGGGCCTGTATTCCAGTTGCTAGAGTGCCTGGGGAAATGATAATAAAGCACAAATCCCGGTGCTGACCAAAGGGAGTGTTTCCTGAGAAGGGGGACCAGGGTAAAGAAGGGTTGAGAAACCAAGCCTTCCAGAGCTGCACCTGTTGAGGTGGCACAGAGAAGGCCGAGGGAGGAGGGCAGGGGCAAGCATGAATGTCAGCAAAGGTTTACAGGAGGCGGCTCCAGAGGGCCAGACTAGGACCGAGAGGGAACCAGGCCATCAGATTTTTCTTTGATGAAGAGAAACCTTCTAACTATTAAATCTCTTCTAAAGTGGAATGAGGTGGGGTATGGGGACTCGCACCTGTAATCCCAGCACTTTGGGAGGCCAAGGAGGGAGGATCGCTTGAGGCCAGGAGTTTGAGACTAACCTGGACAATATTGAGAGACCCCATTGCTAAAAAAAAAAATCAGCTGAGTGTGGTGGTAGATGACCACCAATTGGGCATATGGTAAGAGGAAAGAGGCGTTGGACCAGCAGACCTCTAAAATGCCTCTAAATTCATATAGACAGTTAGCAAATGTTTATGGTAGTCTCTGCATGTGTCAAGCGCTGTGCTAGGAACAAAGTTTACACTGGAGAATAAGGCGGGGTCCTTGCCTTCATGGGCTTACAGTCTATTGGGAGAGTTAGATATTGAATAAACATAACTGAATATATAATTTCAAATTGTGACATAGGTTATAATGGAAAATATTTGATCATAGGGTACCACTATGAGAAAATAAGAGAAGGGATCTAATTCAGAGACTGAGGTGTGGAGGATGAGTGGGGGTCAGCCCGGTAAAGGACAGGCGTGTCTGTGTGGGAAGGGTTCCTGGCACAGGCAAAGTCAAGTACGAAGGCCCTAGGGCAGGAAAGGACAGTGTGACTGGAAGATTGTGAGTGAGGGGAGAAGGGCAGGAGATGACAAGGGAAGATGACAGGGGCTAGATCTCATAGGCCACAGTAGGAGTTTCCATTTTGCCAATGCCCTGACCTTAACTCTCTCTTTCATTTTATAATTTTTATATGTTTCTTTGTTGTTGTTATAACAAAGGGGTTTTATTACTTGGCAGAAGTAAGGAGCACACTGGGGTTGCCAAAGCAGTGTATCATTTTTTAATTTTTAGAGACAGGGTCTCACTATGTTGCCTAGGCTGGAGTGCAGTGGCTATTCACAGGTGCGATCAGAGCCCACTGCAGCCTTGAACCCCTATGCTCAAGGGATCCTCCATCTCAGCCTCTGAAGTAGCTGGGGCCACATGCATGTGCTACCATGCCAGGCTTAACCTTATCTCTTAACTAGTTGCCCCTCTCCAGTCCTGGTCCTCTAGGCCCTGGTCTCTGGCAGCTCCCCCAGTTGTAAGTCCTCACCATTTCCCATGGCTTCTCCCACTTTCCTGGGACCTCTCTTGTAGCTGGTGCTCCTTATACCTTATCAGTGGCCTGGGAGGTGGAGTGGTAGAATTCCTATCTGTCCTGTGTGGGAGGCCCAGGTTCAATTCTTAAGCCTTGCAACTGCATTCCCTCTCAAGAGGTACCATAGTTTAGTGGTGAAGAGCATAAACCCTGGAGTCAGACTGCCTGGGTGCAGATAGTGGCTTTGCCACTTACTTGCTGTTTGACCTTGCCAACTTACTAAACTGCCCTGTGCCTCAGTTTCCCCATGTGTAAAATGATGATGATCATGCCTATCTCCTAGGCATGTTATGAGGTAGTATTTGCTAAATGTTTAGGACAGTGCCTGGCATATAGTAAGTATACAGCACTTACGGTACTTATCCTCAGGGGATACGTTCTAAGACACCCAGTGGATGCCTGAAGCCGCAGATAGCACCAAACCCTACATACACTATGTTTTGTCCTAATACATACATATCTGTGATAAAGTTTAATTTATAAATTAGGCACAGTAAGAGATTAACAATAATAACTAATAATAAAATAGAACAACTATGATATGCCAGCATCACTACTCTTGCACTTTAGGGCCATTATTAAGTAAAATAAGGGTTACTTGAACACAAGCGCTGTGATACCAAGACAGTCGATCTGATAACCATGAGGGCTACTAAGTGACTAATGGGAGGGCAGCATCTACAGTGTGGATATGCTGGACAAAGGAATGATTCGTGTCCCAGGTGAAATGGAACGAGATGGCACAAGATTTCACCACACTCCTCAGAACGGCAGCAATTTAAGACTTATGAATTGTTTATTTCTGGAATTTTCCATTTAATATTTTTGGACCAAGGTTGACCACAGGTAACTGAAACCATGGAAAGCGAGACCACAGATAAGGAGGGGCTACCGTACATGATTGTTTCTTAAATAAACTGAATCACTGGCAATAAATCATTGCAATGTCTCCTGTTTCCCTGTCTCATCCCAGGCTCTTCCAGTCCCACTCACTAGGCCCACATCAAGGAGCCAGCGGCTGAGCCTGCTGTTCTCTCTGCTTACTCTAAGCTGCCTCTGGCCACAACTCTGGTACTTAAAAAAGTAGCTGGGCAAGTTGGTGCATGCCTGTAGTAGCTGAGGCTTGTGTTCAGGAGTCTGAGTACAGCCTGGGAAATATTTAAAAAAAAAAACAAGTAGACTTGAGCTCTCCCCCACCCCAGACCTCCTCACCCCTAGAATAAAAGATGTTCCTAATGGTACGCTGCAGTCAAATCAAGGTGTGTTGATGACTGCCCCCACTCTCTCTCCCCTCCAGCTGCCTTCAGAGGCTGAGAATATTCTGAATGCACTGAATGTATCATGGGTCCACCTGCCTCTGGAGCCCCACTTTCTGGGCTCTGGGCCTGATCCCCAAGATTGAGTTCAATGCTCCCACCACACACTCCCATATCGTGGGCATCATAACCCCTGGCTTTCTTGTCTGTGTCCTTGAAGGCAACAGCTGTCTCTCTGTTCTCAGCTGTATCCCAAGTACAGATGGCACCTAACCCTCTAGCCTCATTTCTCTCCATCCTCCTCCTGGCATCTCGGAGCCAGCCACGAGGGCCTGCTGTCAGTTTCTCAGCTTGGCTGTTGTCTCTCCTCAGGGCCTTTACACGTGCTTTCCTCCCTCGGGTTGTTGCCTGGCCAGCTCCTACTCCTTCTTCAGGCCTCAGCTTACCTGTCACTTCAGGAAGCCCTCTGTGAGGCCCCTGGGTTAGGTAGGTGGCCCTCCTTTGGGGTCTCCCAGCGCCTGGATTGCCCACTGTGTTTCAAGCATCTCCTTGTCTGTGCCTCCCACGAGCCTGCCAAGCTCAGGCAGGGCAGGGATCATGCTTAACTGACTTGCTATTGTATCCCCAGTGCCCAGCCAGGGCCTGGCCGGTAACAGACCAGGGGTTTATGCCCTGGGGACCGTGGATAAGCCTCCAGGGGTTTATGAGGCTCCCACAATCACGTGAAAATGTTTGTAGGTTCATAGTGCATTCTCTCTGGGAGAGAGTCTGTATTTTTTATCTTAATCTCAAAGGACATGTGACACCCTCGGTCCCCAAAAGGTTAAGAAACCTAGTGCAGGCATTCCGTAAATACTTGTTTCTGATTGGATGCATCCATCAGTGAATATAATAGTTGATACTCAATAAACAGTTATTGAATGAATGAATAAGCCTCCTCCTCACTGTTAGGGTGATTTTAATGTTTTCAGTGGATTAAGAAAAACCTCAGAAGAAATCTTTGCCAGGAAAAGTAAAAATGCCCCTTGCTTGGGCCCCTGACTCTATGGCCCTAAATACCCCTCTCCTCAGTGGGGCCCGCAGCTTAAGACCAACGCTTCAGTGGCTCACAGCCCCTGCCAGAACCCATCTCCTGTCCTGAAATCCACCTACTGCGCCTTTGCAGCCTGTCAGCTGAAAATAATCCTGCTGAAAGCAGGGGGTGGGGTGGGAGCAGAGAGGGAAGAGTCCTGCAGCTTTTAATGAGGGAGACTCTGCCCCCTGCTGGCTGCCCTGCTCCCCTTCTGCGGCCCGCCGAGGGCCAGGTGGCTCAAACCCTGGGGTCTGCGCGGGAAGAGGGGAGGGAGGCGAGGCCAGGTGCCTGGGGCTGGCACGGCCCCCCACCGGTCAGGCTTTCTATCTACGATTAGGCTTTGTCTTCAAGACAAATCAGGGGCGGTGGCTTCCGCTTAGGCGCCCTCTCCGCTTCCCTTCCCAGGGCTCCTATCTTCTACTCCCAAATTAGGAGCTTAGGGAGGGCAGGGGGCGTGGTGGGGGTGGAGGTTCTTCTGGAGCTCAAGGGAGGTCTAGTCATTGAGACTTGGCTTTCTCATCGATCTCTTTTCTCGGAGCCTGGTTACTGCCGACACCTCTGGATCCTCAGCCAATTCTCTGCATCGCCTACACTTGGCGTGCGGTGTACCAGCCTCCCCACATCACCATGGAAACAGGAGCCTCTGCATCCATCCCAGAGCTGATTTGTGAAGCTATGAGAAGAATCTAGATTTCGGGGCGGGAGGGTAGGGAGGGGTTTGCAGAGAGGTACAGGAAGGGCAAAAGGGAAAACGTTCACAAAAAATATGGAGAGAGAGAGAGAAAGAAGTCTGGGTGAAGGGAGGATTGCTTTATAAGGGTTATTGAATAACTTGCGTGAAGAGAGTCTGCTTCCTTGACAGACCATAAATGCAGTCCTCTCAGCGGCCACTGGTCAGTCCAAACTGACCAACCCCTCCCCACAGACTGTCATTTAGCAGCCACCTCACCTTGAGTGAGTTACTTAACCCCTCTAAGCATCACTTTTCTCATCTGTAAATAAAAATAAGGCAGCACTTGCTTCACAGGTTATTGTAGGAATTCAATGAGGTAATGCACATGCAGCACTTACCGCAGTGCCTAGCACATGGTGAGCACTCAAAAACGGAGTTTGCTGCCGTACATGCTTAGGGATCTGTATTTATTACTTCTGTCATTTCTATATTATTTCTCTGCTGAATTTCCAGCCCTTCGGTGATAATAACTTAATAATAATTTACAATTTTCAAAGTGCTTTTATACACATTCTCTCATTTGTCTCACCCCAATCCTGAAAAATAGAGAGGGTTTACGCTCTTCACTTTGCAGATGAAGATATAAATTGAGAATTTAAGCTTGAATGTTCAAAGGCTTAGCTCTCACCTGGTGCTAAAACTCAGGGATCTGTAGAGCCAGGGTTCAGTGTCCCATCCACTCATCTCCTTTCTGTGTGTCCCTGTGCCCAGCATGGTGCCACAGTCAGTCATTGTTTGGTGACATTGATTCCCTGGAGCAGGAGTCTCAGAGAAGAGCTAATCCTGAAGTGTAGGCACTTGAGTTTGACCATGAAGGAAGCAGAAAACTCTTAAGTGAATCTATAATTTAAAACATTTCCACAAAAGGGGAGTGACTGCTAATGGTTTGGGGTTTCTTTTTTTCTTTTTTTTGAGACAGAGTCTCACTCTGTTGCCCAGGCTAGAGTGCCGTGGCGTCAGCCTAGCTCACAGCAACCTCAAACTCCTGGGCTCAAGCGATCCTCCTCCTTCAGCCTCCTGAGTAGCTGGGACTACAGGCGTGCACCACCACATGCCCGGCTAATTTTTTCTATATATTTTTAGCTGTCTAGCTAATTTCTTTTTATTTTTTAGTAGAGGCGGGGTCTCGCTCTTATTCAGGCTGGTCTCGAACTCCTGAGCTCAAACCATCTGCCTGCCTCGGCCTCCCAGAGTGCTAGGATTACAGGCATGAGCCACGGTGCCTGGCCAAGTTTGGGGTTTCTTTATAGGGTGGTGAAAATGTTCTAAAATTGATAGTGGTGATGGACTATTGAGTTGTACATTTTAAATGGGTGAATTGTGTAGTGTGTGGATCATATCTCAATAAAGCTGTGATTTTTTTAAATTCCCACAAATCAAATCCCAGGCTTAGATGTGGCATCAACGAATTCTACCAAATATTTAAGGAAGAAATAATGCCAGTTGGACACAAATTCTCCGAAATAATAGAAATACAGGCTACTCTCCACAACTCATTTTATTAGGCAAATATAACCTTGATACCAAACCCAATAAAGACATCGCAGGGATGGGCATGGTGGCAGAGGCCTGTAATTCCGGCACTTTGCTAGGCTGAAGCAGAAGGATTCCTTGAGGCCAGGAGTTCGAGACCAGCCTAGGTAACAAAATGGGATCCCATCCATGCCCTCCCCGTCTCTACAAAAAAATTTTTAAAAATCAGCTGGATGTGGTGGCACATGCCTGTAGTCCTAGTTACTCTAGAAGCCAAGGTGGGAGAATCGCTTGAGCCCAGGAGTTTGAGGCTGCAGTGCGTTGTGATCGTGCCACTGCACTCCAGCCTGGGTAACAGAGCAAGACTCTGTCTCTAAAAAACAAAACAAAACAAGACAGTACAAGAAAGGAAGATTTGCAAAAGTCCTAAGCAAGATATAAGCAAACAGTATCTAGCCATACATAAAAAGCATAATATATCATGACCGTGTTCACCTTATTTCTAAAATGAGAGGTTACGACCGCCCGGCTAGCACAGTCGGTAGAGCATGAGACTCTTAAAATGAAAGGTTATTTTAACGTTTGAAAATCAGTAAGTATTATTCACTATATCAACCACACCTGTGAGAAAAGTCCAATGATTTTGTCCACATATATGGCACTTGATTCATGACAAAGGGGGCAGTGCAGAGCAATAGAGAAAAGTGGTTGGTAAAATTCAACATCGATTCATTTTTCAAAACAATCAAACCTCTTATAAACTAAGAAATAAAAGAAAACTCTCTTAATTTGATAAAGAATAACTTCATCAGACAGACAGGGTGGCTCACGCATGTAATCCTAGCCCTCTGGGAGACTGAGGTGGGAAGATCATTTGAGCTGAGGAGATCAGCCTGAGCAACAGTGAGACCCCGTCTCTACTAAAAATACAAAAATTAGCCAGGCGTCGTGGTGTGTGCCTGTAGTCCGAGCCACTAGGGAGGCTGAGGCAGGGGGATCACTTGAGCCCAGGAGTGTGAGGTTGCTGTGAGCCAGGCTGACGCCACGGCACTCTACTCAGGGCAATGGAGTGAGACTCTGTCTCAAAAAAAAAAAAAAGAAAAAAAGAAAAGAAAAGACTGATACATTTGACTACGTTAAAATTTTTAAATATTTTATTGGCCCAAACCAAACAAAACATCATTAAAAAGGTGAAAAGGACAACGTTTAATATTATGGTATGTGAATTAAATTTAAAAAAAGAAAATAAAGTGAGAAGGTAAGCCATAGACTGGGAGAAGAAATTTGGAATACATACATTGATAAAGGATTTATATCCAGAATACTGTATAAAATGAACTACTATGAATCTATAAAAGACATACAACCTAATATGAAAATTGGCAAGAAACTTGAATAGATACACCACAAAAGAAGATGTCCAAGTGGCAAATAAACATGAGCAGTAGCAAAACCTATTTGTTTTCCCTGCACACAATGCTTCTGCCAAAACTACCATCCATGGATTTACAGATGTCTCATCTACTATCATGGTATTTCACACAGCATTGCTTCTGATCGAGGAATTCACTTCACAGCAAATGAAATGCAGCAATGGGTCCATGCTTATGAAATTCACTGGTCTTACTATGTTCCCCACCAACCTGAAGCCTCTGACTTGATAAAACAGTAGAATGGCCTTTTGAAGACACAGTTACAATACCAGCTACTTGGCAATACCCCGCAGGGCTGGGGCACAGTTCTCCAGAAGGCTGTATATGCTCTTAATCGGTGTCCTACAAGTGCTGTTTCTCCCATAGCCAGGATACGTGGGTCCAGGAATCAAGGGATGGAAATAGGAACCGCACCACTTACTATTACCCCTAGTGACCCACTAGCAAAATTTTTGTTACCTGTCCCCCCAATTTCAAGGTCTGCTGGCCTAGGAATCTTACTCCAAAGGGAGGAATGCTTCCACAAGGAGATGCAACAATGATTCCACTGAACTGGAAGTTGGCTGAGTCCTGGCCACTTTGGGCTCCTCAGGGCAAGTCAGCTGGCAAAGAAGGGAGTTACTGGGCTCGTTGCAGTGACTGAGTTGAGTACCAAGGGGAAATCGGACTGTTACTCCACAATGGAGGTAAGTAGGAGTGTGTCTGGACTATAGGAGATCCCTCAGGGCATCTCTTAGTATTACAGTGCCCTGTGATTAAGGTCACTGGAAAAACTACAACAACCCAATCCAGACAGGACTGGGCCATTGCCCAGACCCCTCAGGAACAAAGTTTTGGGTCACCCCACCAGGTAAAGAACCATAACCCATTGAGGTACTTGCTGAAGGCAAAGGAAATACAGGATAAGTAGTGGAAGACAGCAGTTATAAATACCAGATATGACCATGTGACCAGTTACAGAATTTAGGACTGTAATTGTCATGAATATTTCCTCCTTGTTTTGTTATGAATATGTTTGTGTGTATAGATATTAAGCAAATATCTCTGTTTTCTTCCTTCTCCTATTCCCTTATGTAACATAAGACCTATCAACTTTATATCACAGTATTTAAGTATTGTTAATTTTGCATCATGGCATTTGAGTTATGGGATATCAAGAAGAGTAATCACTCAAGGACTTTCCCTCCTTTTCTGGGGAAGGGGTTAGTGTGTTTTTGGTTGTACACAGAATAGTTGTACCATGGTAGGCAGAATTATGACCTTATTATTGTCTTTATTTGGAAATTAAGTATGATTTAAGGAGATGCTGACAAGGAGTGGACTTACAATGGTTCTTTTTGTTGTCACCTTGATATATGATCAAACATTATTCCTGTGTGTCTATGAGGGTGTTTCTGGATGAGATTAACATTTGAATTAGACTGGGAATTAATTAATTAACATTTGAGTTAATAGTAGATTGAATAAAGCAGATTGCCCTTGTAATGTGGGTGAGCCTCATCTGATCATTGAAGACCTGAATAGAACAAAAAGACTGAGTAAAAGGAACTCCTCCTGCCTGACTGCTTAAGCCGGGACGTTGGTTTTTACTGTCCTTTTGACTCAGATCAAAACATCGGCTCTTCTTTGGTCTTGAGCTGGCTGGCTTCCAGTCTGGGACTGCACGTCAACTCTCTTAAATATCCAGCTTGCCAACTGCAGGTCTTGGAACTACTCAGCCTCCATAGTCACGTGAGCCAATTACTTATAATAAATATAATAAATACACATACACACACAATTGTTTCTGTATCTCTAGAGAATCGTAATATGAGCATTATGTTTCGCATTTAAAACAACTTTATTGAGGAACATTTTGCATATCACATAATTCACCCTTTTCGAGTGTACAATTCAATGATATATTTTTTTTAAGAGACAGGGTCTCACTTTGTTACCCAGGCTAGAGTACACTGGCGTGATCATAGCTCACTGCAACCTCAAACTCTTGGGCACAGGCGATCCTCCCAGCTCAGCCTCCTGAGTAGCTAGGACGACTGGTAGGACGTAGCTAGGACGAGATTGCCACCATGCCTGGCTAATTATTTTTTTCATTTTATAGAGACAAAGTCTCACTATGTTGCCCAGGCTGGTCTCAAACTTCTGGCTTCAAGTGATCCTCCCACCTTGGCCTCTCAAAGTGCTAGGATTATAGGCATGAGCCACTGCACCTGACTTCAATGACTTTTTAAACCAAATTTATTAAGTTGTCCAACATAAATCAATTTTAGGACATTTTCAACACCCAATATGATCCCTCATGCACACTTACTATTAATCTCCCTTTCCCCTCCCAAAGGCAATGGATGATTGTGTTAGTTCAGGCTGCCATAACAGAATACCATGTAGTAAGTGGCTTAAACATTTTTTTCTCACAGTTCTGGAAGCTGGAAAGTCCCAGGTCACGGTGCTGGCAGATCTGGTGTCTGGTGAGGGCACTCTTCCTGGTTTGTAGGTGGCAGTCTTCTCCTGGTATCCTCACAAGGCCAAGAGAGACAGCTTTAATCTCTTTCTTGTCTTCTAAGGACACTAATTCCATATGGGAGCTCTACCTTCATGACATGTCTAGACCTAATTATCTACTAAAGTCGTGGGGTTAGGATAGGATTGTAACAGTGATCTCCTTTCTGTATTTATATAATAGTTTGGCCTTTCCTGGATATTTCATATACGTGGAACCATGGATATTTCATATACGTGGAACCATACATGCAGTCTCTTGTGTCTGGCTTCTTTGAATGAGCATATTTTTGAGGTTCATCCACATCATGACAGGTATCCATAGTTTGTTCCTTATTATCTCTGAATAGTATTCCATGGGATAGACATAGTATAGTTTGTCTACCTATTCACATGTTGATGGACATTTAGGTTGTTTCCAATTTTTCCAAACGGACCGAGAAGATTCCTGTGCCAGTCTTTTTTTTTTTTTTTTTTTGAGACAGAGTTTCACTCTTTTTGCTCAGGCTCGCGCCCGGCCCCCTGTGCCAGTCTTTGTGTGGATACATGTTTTCATTTCTCTTAGACAGGTCCCTTACAGTGAAATTGTTGAGTCACATGGTAAATTTATGTTGAACGTTTTAAGAAACTGTCAAACTGTTTCCCAAAGTGGCTGCACCATTTTACATTTCTATCAGAAAAATATGAGGGTTCCCGTTTCTCCACATTCTATGCAACATTTGTTATTACATTTTTATTATGGCCATTCTTTTAAAACAAACAAACAAACAATAAGGTTTTTAAAAGTGCACCGAGGTGACTAGGGTTTTTGACAGGTAAAAGGACCTTCTCTCAAAAACTGACCTCGGGCCGGGCGCGGTGGCTCACGCCTGTAATCCTAGCACTCTAGGAGGCCGAGGCGGGCGGATTGTTTGAGCTCAGGAGTTCGAGACCAGCCTGAGCAAGAGCGAGACCCCGTCTCTACTAAAAATAGGAAGAAATTAATTGGACAACTAAAAATATATATAAAAAAAAAAAACTAGCCGGGCATGGTGGCGCATGCCTGTAGTCCCAGCTACTCGGGAGGCTGAGGCAGAAGGAGGATCGCTTGAGCCCAGGAGTTTGAGGTTGCTGTGAGCTAGGATGACGCCACAGCACTCTAGCCGGGGCAACACAGTGAGACTCTGTCTAAAAAAAAAAAAAAAAAAAAAAAAAAAAAGTGACCTCGGTCCTCCAGTGGGCAGGGGGCGCTCCAAGACCTCGCTGGTCTGGCCTCTTGCCGCGCCATTTTAGCGAGGTCCTCGTTGCTAGGAGACGACGTGCGTCTTTTCACCCCGGAGCTCTGTCTGTCTCACCAATAGCGGGGGCTCTCTCTTGCCCGAGAGCTGAGATCTAAGGTTCCACTACCGCCCAGGGGCAGTTCTGGCAGCCCCATTTGTAGGGGCGTTTTCCTTCTACCCTCTAACACTGGCCGAGGCGGGCCAAGGCTCCTTGCCGGAATCCAATCCCTCGCTTAGCCATGTCTAAGAAAGAAAAAAAGGCCAAGACACCCTTGTCGAATGAGGAGCAGCTGCTTCTGTTTCAGCAGAAGTTGCTGGCAGAGGAGGAGATGGCCAAGAAGAAAGAGAGGCTCCTCAGCCAGTTCTTGAAGGTGATGGCCTTTTGCATTGCGTCCTGCCCATCTCCACCCACCCCTTGCCCTGACCCTGTCGTCTGGGCCCTGTCATTGCGGCAGCTTCATTTTCATTCCGGCCTCCTCCTCCTTCTCCTCCGGAAATCCTGAGACCCAGATATACTTAGATGTCAGGCAACATTGTTTGGGAGGCGGGGGAGTTCTTTGCAAAGCATGGAGCGGGGGTGGGTGGTATAGAGCTTCGAGCTTGGCAGTCTCTACTGAGCCCCAGAACTAGGACAGTAGGTCCTGTCAGCTGTCGGACCTGTCTGGAATTCCGATATTCTCCCTGGAGATGGGTCATTACAAACAACATCCTGCTCTGCTGCTCCCACCCTGAAGGAAATTCACCCTTGTCCTTCCTAAAATGCCATCAGGCTGTTCCCATCTTACTTCAGTCCCTCCCAAAACAAGAACAGGAACCCCCTGGTGTTAGCCATCAGGAGCTTTGGTGGCTGGGAAAAGATACGGGGTAAGATGTCAGCTGACAAATTAAGAGTGATCTTGTTTGTTGTACTGTGTCAGGGATTTTGGCCCTGACCTCCTGGAGGTGTATTTATTCCTTCACATAGGACAAGCTGGCCAAGGAGGAACACAACAGTGCTCTGAACCTTAATAAGATTAACACACAGTGGAGAACTGTCCTTCGGGAAGTCAAGACCAGAGAACTTCATAAGGACATTGAGATCCTCAGCCAAACATTTGAACGAGTGGTGGACTGCAAGGACAGTGTAATCAAGGTAGGTACTCTTTCTAAGGAAACGCTTGAGTATGCCTTTCTTGACCTCTTCTCTTAATAGAGTGAGCCTAGTGAATTAATCAATCTTAAAGCCCTCACAAGAGGCAGGCTGTGAGAAAGCCAGGCTATTGGTAATAACAGTTTTCACTGAAATGCAAATTAGAATATTGGGCTGTCATTCATCCCTCTCCCTCCCTTAGAGGAGCCACTATCCTTGGTTATCTACTGCCCCAAACCATTACCATAGAATAATAGAGTTGTAAGGCACAGTAGACATTACCTGGTGACTTGAAATTAGTCCCACACCTTCATTTCAATGTCAGCGGGCTCAGTTCAAGAGAGGGGAACTGACTTGCTCAAGGCCACATAGCTAGTCAGTGAGAAAACTAGGACTAGAGCATGGGTTTGACTCCCACTGCAAGTGCTTCATCCAACCAATTGTTTGGCCTCTTTGATTCAACTTCAGTGGCCCTGGATAAGGTTGGGAAGATCTCCATAGCTAAAAGCAGTTCTGGATTTCTTTTTTTTTTTTTTTTGAGACTGAGTCTCACTCTGTTGCCTGGACTAGAGTGCCGTGGCATCAGCCTAGCTCACAGCAACCTCAGACTCCTGGGCTCAAGCAATCCTCCTGCCTCAACCTGCCAAGTAGCTGGGACTCAAGGTGTGCGCCACCACACCCGGCTAATTTTTTTTATTTTTAGTAGAGACAGGATCTCACTCTTGCTCAGGCTGATCTCGAACTCCTGACCTCAAGCCATCCTCCTGCGTCAGCCTCCCAGAATGCTAAGAGCCACTGCACCTGGCCACAGTTCTGGATTTCTAAGCAATTCAATCAGCTATCCTTATGCTCTTAGAAGGTTCTTGAATTCTTAATTCTATCCCATATTTTCTTCTAAGGGATTTTGCTGTATCCCTTCTTTCATCCTACTTGTTATATCCTACCTCTGTTTACTGACTACTCCTTAGTCTTTTCCATTTTAAACAAAACAAAAAATCCCACAGTAATAGCAAAATAGACATTGCCAACATAGTATTCCCACTCTAGAAAACACACATCTCTCCTTCATAGCCTAAGCCCTGGGGAAAAAATTCAGCAGATCTTGGGCAGCCTCAAGAGATATTCATTAAGAGTCCCCAAATTTGCAAAAACCATTATACATTAGAAGGCCTCACCCCACTAGTTACGCCTTATGGCTTCTTAAGTGGCTTTTTCAGGCCCTTGTTAGAAGTTATCAAAGACTTGATGAGACAAGTACCAGCGGTGTTCATTAAGGGAAGCTGAGCAGTTGGCCAGGTTTACCCACGAGCCAATTACTTCTTCCTGCCCAATAGCCTTGCAGTTTATGATTACAGTCCTTGCCTTAGGTAAATCACACACTACTAATATTAAGCACCTTCAGGGGCATTCCCGAATAACTGAGACTGTACATATGAAATGTGCAAATGTTAGTGATCCTCACTTGCTATCTCCATTTCTTCACTTCCCATTTATCCTGCATCCCAGAACAGCTGATTTCCACCCTTCTCTAGGAAATTGCTCTGGTAAAGGCCACCAGTCCAGAATTGTGGCTTCATTTAATCTTCATCTAACGTGACCTCTCTATGGCACTGACACTCTTGGTCGTGCTCTACATCTTTAAACTCTCCCTTGTCTTCCATGACATTCTGGCATTTATTTTGCCTCTGGAACATATACATCCAGTCTTCCTTGCGAGTTCATCTTCCTCTTACCAACCCCTGAACTTTAGCATTCCCCAGACTTCTGAGTCTGGCCATTTCATTCTTTGACCAGTTGTCTGGGGCCTAGACAATCTTACTCATTACCCTGGCTTTAAATACCACTTACATATTGATGACTCTCAAGTCTATAACAGCAGCCTAGATTTTTCTCTTGAGTTCCAAATCCTTGTATTAGGCTTCGCAGATACCAATTTCTGGCTGTTGCACTGTCCTCACAACTGAACTCATGAGCTTCCCCTTCCCCAGACAGCCCATTCTCCATCCTCCACAATCTGGTCATCCTTATACTTTCTATTGGGGTGGCTCGATTCACCAAATTCACCAAATCACCCAAGCCAGAAATCTGGGAGGGAATCATCCTAGGTTTTTCCTCCATCTCTGACCTCTTCTGTTACTAAGTCTTGTATAAATCTTCTCCGTAAGTACTTTTCAAAGCCATGCCCTGCTCTCCTTCCCCACTGTCCTGCTGTAGTTGGCACTTCATGATCTGGCCCCTACCTATACCTTTCAAACAGCCAGCTTTGTTTCTTACCTTAATAGCCTTTGCACATGCTGTTCTATCTGAAATTCTCTGAATCTCACAGTTTCCTGGCAAACTTTCACTCCTTCAAGAATTGATACAAATGACATCTCTTTGATGAAGCCTTCCCTAGTGCTCTTAGCCAGATGTAGGCATTCAGTTCTTTATATCCCATTGTCACTTAATAAAGTATCAACCTCATAGCAATTTCCATATTATATTGTGATTTTCGGTTTATGTAATTCTTTTCCTACTAGACTATAAGCTCCTTTGGGAGCAGCGAACATATCTTTTCATCTCTGAATCTTCAGCATCCATCACAGTGCTGGTGCAAGGGTTTGGTCAATGTTTGTTAAGTGAATGAAGTTTTCTATTATCAGAACCTGTTTTATAGGATCCTTTTTTCATTCTAAACTTATAAGGTAAAAGCCAGCTCTGTGTAGAGGTCATGGTAGTTACCGGTGAGTGGACTCAAGGTGCCTGGATCATGTGGGCATTCAGTAAATGCTTTTCTGTTTTATTTAATTTTAATTTGTTTTACTTTTTTGAAGGTAACACATTCACACTGTTCGAAATTCAAAAGATGAAAAAGGTTATATAGGCAAAAGTTTTCTCCCACCACTGCCATCTAGCTAGCCGGTGTTCCTCCCAATAATTCTAGTTTCATGAGTAAACTTTTTTACACAAATGACAGTATTACACACTGTTCTGCCCCTTGCTTTTTTCAGTTAATAATATATCTTGAGGATTTTTCCATATTTTCCCATAAAGAGCTTCTTATTTTGTTTTTTTACAATAGTATAATATTCTGTACTGTTACTTTGTCCTCCTTATGTCCTGTATTTTAGTAATTGAATCTAGATGCTTGGAGATGTTGTATTCTTCTATCAGGTTGACACATAATGTCTAGTTATCTCTTTTTTTGTGATGTGAGGAGCTGCTGATTGTCTACTAATTCGTTGGGGATTAAATGCTGACTTTCTAATATTGTCATTCTTTTTTCATTTATTAGCTTGAATACTTCTATAAAGAGATATTTCCCATTATTTAACATTCAGTTGCCCAGAAGTATAGTTCATATAGGAAGGGCAAGATAAATGCTTGATTCCTTCTCTTCTTTATTTATGAGTTTAAAAAAAAAAAAAAAAAGGCTGGGCGCTGGGGCTCACACCTGTAATCCTAGCACTCTGGGAGGCCGAGGCAGGAGGATCATTTGAGGTCAGAAGTTCAAGACCAGCCTGAGCAAGAGCAAAAGCCTGTCTCTATAAAAAATAGAAAAATTACCCAGGTGTGGTGGTGTGCACCTGTAGTCCCAGCTACTCGAGAGGCCAAGGCAGGTGGATCACTTGTGCCCAGGAGTTTGAGGTTGTAGTGAGCTATGATGATGCTACTACATTCTATCCTGGGGGACAGAGTGAGACCTTGTCTCCATAAATAAATAAATAAATAAATAGGTTGTTTGACATCCACCAACGGTAACTGATTTTTAAAATTTTTTTAATTTTTAAAATTTTTTTAGAGATAGGGTCTCGCTCTGTCACCCAGGCTGGGGTACAGTGGCATGATCATAGCTCACTGTAACCTCAAACTCCTGGGCTCAAGCGATTTTCCTGCTTCAGCCTCCCAAACGACTGCAGGTGCACACCACTGTACCTGGCTGATTTATTTTTATTTTTGTTTTTTGTAGAGACAAGGCAAGGGTCTTGCAATGTTGCCCAGGCTGGTATCAAACTCCTGGACTCTGGTGATCCTCCTGCCTCAGCTCCCAAAGTGCTGGGGTTACAGGCGTGAATCACCACACTCGGCTGATTTTTTTTTTTAAGTATCCTTATGAACTCATAATCAAACATATTTGATATTCTTCAATACAGTGCAGTTCTTATCCTTATTGATACTCAAACTGTCCATTTTTTTGCTAGTGGAAGTGTTCCAGATATCTATTGCTGTATAACAAACCACCCCTGAAATACTGGCTTAAAACAACAATTTATTCTTAGTTGTCCTGATTCTGTAGGTTGACTGAGCTCAGGGTGGTTTTTCCTTGGGGTCTCTCAAGTAAGAACAGTTTTCAGTCAGACATCATTTGGAGGTGCCGTCATCCAAGGCTTGACTGGGATCGATGTCCAAGATGCCTGGCAGTTGATTCTGTCATCTGGAAGCTCAGCCAGCTGTTGACTGGAATGCTTTTATGTGGCCCCTCCATGTGCGCTGGGCTTCTCACAGCATGACAGTTGGGTTCCTGGAGGGAGCATCCCAAGAACAAGCGTTCCAAGGGGCAGGAAACAGAAGCTGCCAGGCCAAACAAGGGCCATGCCTGGAACTGGCACAGTGTCACTTCCACCATTTTCTGTCGATCTAAGTAGTCACGGGTCTGCCTAAATTCAAGGAGATCAAAGAAGAGACTCTGTGTTTTGATGGGGGAGTGGCAAAATCAAATTGCAGAAAATTGTAGGTTGGGAGATATTGCTATGCTCTTCTTTAGAAAATAAAATCTGCCACAGTGAGCCACTACACGTTGGTTCCTGAGTCCTTCTGACATGACCCTATTGGTCTTAGCAAGCCTCTTTGCTATCTTGTATGATAAGACACCCTAGATTCAACATATTTTCTGCCTCACACCTCAAATCAGCCATTTCTGCAAGCATCCCTGGTTCCCTTTATTAGTAGCTCCATCATTGTAAATGTTAGTTGTCCACAGGACACTGGGTGGCTTCATAGGGCTCCTTGACATTACTCTTGCTTTGTAGTCAAGAGTGAATGGGAGAGCTAGCACTCCTGAAGCCAAAGAATTGGCATTAGAAACTAAGGAAAAAATGCCATCATGCCATCCAGCCAGCCAGCTGAATACATTTTTATTTTCTCATATAGATGCCATTCAGCTAGAATGGTAACTGTTTTTCCTGCCCAGTCTTTAGCAAAAGACCTGTCAGAAGCCGAGGAGCAGTACACCCATGCCCTGCGCAGCCACTTGCACAATGTCGACCAGCTCTTGGCCCTACAGAGGTCTCGGCTTAACCTCCTGGAGGAAAGTTACAACACGGAGCTGGAGGCCCTAACCAAGGAGTTTGAGACAGAAAGGTATGGGGGCCTAAGAGATGGGGAATTAAATGTAGGGCAGTGCCCAGAGTCTGAGTCATAGAGTTGCCTGTAAGCAAGTGGCTAGTGTGTTGGAGCATCCCACCTTGATTATGACATGATCCCCAGCAGAGAAGATCCTGAGCTCCTTTTAAACAAACTCAGGTTAAGCTTGCAGTCTTAGCTTCCCTTTACCCATGCCAGGCCCCTGTCTGTATGCCTTACCACTCACTTTCAACTATCAAAATCCTACTCATCTGCAGGGAACAGGGATGTGAGGGAGACTTCTCTCACTGTAACCTTTTGTATTTTCTGATTTTTGTATCATGTGAATGTATTACCTATTCAAAAGTCAAAATAAAATAATCTTATTCATTCTTTTTGGCCCTAAAAGGAACAGAGCCCTCCCTCTCTCTTTTCTCCTTTAGTACCTACGAGTTTGTACCATTCATATAGTTTTACTATATACTGCTCTGAGTGGTCATTATTGGTCCATATGCTTTATCCCTCAGAGCAGGGACAGTGTCTTGTCTCCTACAGGAAGACAATTATTGACCAGCATGAGAAAGAGATTCGCTATCTACAAGATGTCTTCATGGCCATGGAGCAGAACTGTATAGATTCTGAGTATGAAAGCAAGCTGGAGTACCAGAGCATGTGGGACGACCTCAAAAATAAGGTACAGAGGGAGAGCAGATGGGCAAGAACTAGGAGAAAAGTGAGAGAAAAGTACTCAAGGCTACTAGAGCTAGAAGAGACCCCTTTAACCAACACAGTCAATAAAAGTCTGTTGCCACTGTAGGTACCCTTACTGCTTTTTGTAATTTTATGAAAACTGGTCAGGAGGGAGGACTATTCTAAAATGTCAAAGAAATGCATTTTAGAGCTAAAAAGCATGGAGATTATCTGGCTTCACCCCTGTGATTTGCAGATGAAAAAACTAAGGCCCAAAGACATAAAATGACCTGCCAAAGTCTTGCTGCTGGTTTGTGGTGGAGCGAGAAGGAGAATCTAGGTCTCCCGGTCCTTGGCCCAAAGAGCTTTCCACCATCCTGGAGGTTGCAAACTTAGCCAGCCCATAGGCCTAGGTTTGGATGTGCGGTTCTTTGTTTTTATTTTACGCCAATGTGGTTTTTTTTTGTTTGTTTGTTTTTTTTTTTTTTTTTTTTTTTTGAGACTGAGTCTCACTCTGTT
>NW_012135081.1:218925-243003 GCF_000956105.1 Propithecus coquereli
CCACCATGCCCGGCTAATTTTTTTTTTTTTTTTTTTTTTGAGACAGAGTCTCACTCTGTTGCCCAGGCTAGAGTGCTGTGGCGTCAGCTTAGCTCACAGCAACCTAAAACTCCTGCGCTCGAGCAATGCTCCTGCCTCAGCCTCCCTAGTAGCTGGGACTATAGGCACGTGCCATCATGCCCGGCTAATTTTTTTCTATATATATATTTTAATTGTCCAGCTAATTTCTTTCCATTTTTAGTAGAGACATGGTCTCGCTCTTGCTCAGGCTGGTCTCGAACTCCTGAGCTCAAGCAATCCACCTGCCTCAGCCTCCCACAGTACTAGGATTGCAGGTGTGAGCCACCGCACCCAGCCTACCCCAGTGTGTTTTATAAAATTTTTGAATAAGTATTCTACATTTAAAAATTGGAGACATGTCACATAAAAATCCAAATTTTCAGCTTCTCCTGAAAAATTTAAAGATCTGGCAACACTCACGTGGAGCTGAGTGGCTGCCCCTCCCCCTCGCAGATGGAGCATTTCCTCTCCAGTTTGCCACAGGCCCCACCCAGCCCACAACACTTATTTATATCATCTGCCTGGTCTTTGTAGGCATTTTCATTGGCCACCTCTGCTACAAACAGTTCAAGAGGGTGAGGTTGCCTATGGAAGTGAAAGGGCACTAACAGGTTAATTCCAAGCATTAGCTATTTTGGGGTCAACTCCTAGAATTTAGAAGACAAGCACTTTCTAAGACTACAACTGGAGAACACAGTGGAAGATCTGTGGAGAAGGTTCCAGGATGCCCTTAAGAATTACACTGATGCCACAGAGGATCGAAAGATTGCCTTTGAGACCCTGAAGGTGAAGGACGAGAAGAGCTCCAAAGAGATTGTAGCACAGATGAGAAAAATACAGAAACTACAGGTTAGTGTAGCCAACTGGAAATACTCACTGCTTTAACTGCTCCTTTCATCTTCCCCCAATTTCCACTGGGCCTGGTTGGGAAAAGATGATGATAATCCGATTTTAGTTCTCAGGAAGCCCTTTTACCTGTCTCACTGAAGACACTCAGCTGGTCAAGTGTTTCCTCTAATCCACTGTATTCTTCCAGGATGCCATAATTATTTTAAGGGGCAAGATCATGATACACAGCCGTGACAGTGAAGATCAGAACCAATATATCTGTAACGACAAGGAACTGGTTCTTGTACAACTGCGAAAACTTAAGGCCCAAAGAACTCAGGCCCGGGCAGTATCCCAGGAGAACTTGGTCAAACTCACCCTGGAAAGTAATGCCACTCTCAAGGCCCTGAGAAAGATTGTTGATAAGGTAACATGGGAGGGAGGGCAGTCAGAACAAAGCTAAGGAATTTGGCTCCCTGCAAGGCTGTGGTTCAACCCTACTGCCAGGCCTGTTAGGGACTGGGCCACAGAGCTCTGCTGCCCACCAACCCCAACCCTCACCCCATTTGTGGAAAAATTGTCTTCCCTGAAACTTAAGAAGGGGGAGAGCCAGCCAAGCTTCATCTGTATTTACAGCTGCTCCCCATCACTCTCATCACCACTTGAGCTCTGGACCTGCCCCCCATCCGTGGAAAAATTATCTTCCATGATACCAGTCCCTGGTGCCAAAAAGGTTGGGGACCACTGCTGCAAGGTGAAAAGGATTTGGGAGAGATAGAGAAGGGCTTCTTCCTGCTTCCTGCCTGAGTGGACGCTTGGAATACTTTTTTTATTCCATACTTCCTCCCTCTCTTACATTTTAAGTGAGATGAATTAATAATGAATTAATTTTATGATTAAGAGTGTAAAATACTTGGGATAGTGCTTGTTACATAGTAAGCATTGTATGTTAGATGTATTTTTTACTATTGTCTCCCATTTGGATGAGTAGTTTTCCCAGGTTTAAGCAGGGGAACCAACTCCACTATCTCCCCTCTCCACCCCTTTACTAATAAGTCTCTTCCTGCTTCCAACAGGGTGAAAAGATCCTTAAACTTGCTGAAATATGTAGGAAATTTGAAACAGAAGAAGAAAAAGTGCTGCCTTTTTATTCATCAGTATTGACTCCTAAGGAGCAGGAGGGGATTGAGACTAACCGGGGAGAGCTTACTGATGAGCTCGCAAAGGTAAAGGCTGGGGGGTGATGGGGCATCGGGCAGCATTCGCTAACGGGTCCCGCTGCACACCTTCTCCCTTTTACTCAACTCCCAGGTGATGATGGACTACATAGGGATGGAGAATTTCTGGAAAAGGTACAACAAAGTGAAACTGGAGCAACTGAGCCTCCAACACAGACGAGCCCAGCTGTTGGAAATCAATGGGAAGCTGCGGGAGATGCTGAAGCAGTACTTGGATGGTATCTCAGTGAGTGACGAAGTGCTGAGCCAGCTCAACCCACTCTTCATAGTCAACCATCGAAGCAACTTACCCCAGCCCTTGCCCACACCTGTAGCCCAGCCAGGTGACAAACAACACCCGACCATTTACAATATCATTGAAGCAGCCCATGTGATCTCCCATACCCTGTGATCCAAAGAGAAAAATCTTTTTTCAATCCCCAGAGATTTCTTTTTTTGAGACCTGAAGACTTTGCTATTAAAAGTTTCCATGGAGTTTATGAGCTCCTTATATCTTTGCCATGTTGGACAGAGCAGTCTGCTTTGAAACACTCAGAATACTGTGGTCCCAGGGAGTAGAGACAATAGCTAGGCAACTACCAGGCTTACTCCTTAACGAAGCACTGCTCCTTGGAGTCAGGGCACCATGGGAGCCAAAACCCATACCCTAAGCACCTAGAGATCCTATGGGAAGATTCAAGACCAGGTCCTTAGGGTAAGTTAGGACAGCAAGAGGAGGCCAGGGGAAGAGTGATCCAAGGCCTCCAACCACCCCCATGCCAGGCAAGATCCAACTCAGAATACCTTTTTACCTCACTTACAAAAGCAGCCTCAGAAAGTATCAGGTGAAGAATGCAAAGAAGTTTTTTTTTTAATTTTATTATTTCTTTTTGCTCTTATTTCGTTTCTCTTCCTTGAGCTTCTTTTTGGAGACTTTGGGTCTGTTAGCTTTTTTGTATAAGTGATACCCAATGAGGCCCAGGAGGGCTGGCACCATGGCCATGCCTACCAGAGGCAAAATGCTCTTCACCAGCTTTTGCCAGTAGTTGGCTCGGATCAATGCAATCAGCTCCACGTCATACTGCACCACTGCATCCGCTAGAGAGGCAGAGGGGAGGGGATCGTTAGAATCTCGGTATATTTTATCAAGGGCTCAGAATCTGAATGAAAACAGGGAGGGTGGGCCACAGCAAAACCAACAACTATGAAGCTGGCAAGATTTAAATGTGAGGTTGAATTCCCTTAGGCAAAGGCAGAGAAGGATTATGAGCAGAGTCTAGTGATAGTCATGTTGACCCCAACACGTGTGGCTTGGGTTCAGTGACAGGTCTTTTGACGGTGAAGGAAAACTTTCTGTGAATATGAAATATACAGGTTCTTCTCCATTTATAAATGCAAGAACCCTCTATACTAACCATACTGCATTTCCAAACAGCCACATAGAATCTTTGCAGGGCTGAAATTAACTGGATTTAAACTAGACTCTTAAAAATTCCACCAATCAATGAGCATACTCATTGTGATTAATAGAACATAAGAGTATCAACATAAGAGCTGGAGAGGAAGAAGGCTGTTGCTTAAAAAGTAAATGGGCAGGTGGAACAGGAGTAAGTGGGGGAAGAGGTGTAAACAGAAGCAAACAAGCAGCACCAGGAATGGGGAGTAATAGGACTTTGGGTAAAGGAGTTTCTCCTTGGCCCCCCTTCCCTCCTTCCAGGCCTTCCTCTAAGCTGGAACTAGGGTAAGAATTACAATCCCAATCTCTGTGGAGTACAACACATTTTAGCTAATAGAACATCTGTTATAACGAAAAGCTAGAGATACGTGTCTTGGGAAATCTGTCTAGTCTCAGACCCTCAAGAATAGGTATCAGCAGTGACTTATGATGGCTTTTAAAGTTATGGGGTAGACTTGGCTTTAAAAGTTGCTTTTTGTTTTGTTTTCAATTACTTGACTGTGATTATTTTTACAGTCTCTTCCCTGGTGGAGACTGAAAGGAAGCAGAGGCGCTGTGGTTAGAAACCATGCTAACTGCACAGATAACACAGCATAGAGTCACAGGAAAAAGACAGGAAAGAAGTCCAGAGTTCTGGGAAGTGTGACACAGGCATGAGACCCATGTGGCTCAAGCAGGTGTCTCTTCCCTAAAAAGTCGCTGGCTGCCAGAGGTCAAGCCAGGTGGCCTTAATAGGTTATATGTCTCTAATCCCTGTGGGTGATCTGAGAAGGAAAAAAGTGGCCCTGCAGAAGGAAGCCCCAGCCACTCCTGTCTGGTTCAACAAACTTGGTCTGGACCTTCTCGAGCTCTAGAAAAGGTATGTATAGCTCCTTGTAGCTGTCAGGGACTGGGTATTTTCAGGGCCTGGGAGAGAAACCTAGTCAGATTACCTGGGATAGACGGTGGAAATCCCCGTTTTCCATAGGCCAAGTGAGAAGGAATGATTGCCCTTCGCTTCTCTCTGAGGGAAGGAACGTGAGTCACAGCCAGAGGCAGGAGGGTGTGCCAGCAGCTTCAGCCCATCTGAAGCTCCACCAGCAAAACCTCCTGGATATTCATACCCAAAACATGAACTTTTCCACCTGAGCACCAAGCAAGCTGACCAGCAAAAGTTGTCCATCTCCCCACGTGCCTCAACTCCTCCAGCAAAACCAACAGCCCGAGAGGCACAGAGGCATTGGATGCCCTCAGGAGAACCACTGATTTGGATCTGTCCAGTGCTAAGTCAGGGTCCTTTATCCCACATTCTCCTGCCTCCTTGAGGAGCAGGGATGGCAAAGAAAGCCTCTACCCATGCAAATGGGATACCCAGGCCCACCCCTGCCCAGATACTCACCCCACACACATGTCTAGAAGGCTCTGCTCCAGACCTTGAGGAAGAAGACACAACTGAACTGGAAGCTACCCACATTCCCCAAATCCCACAAGAAGGGGATCAAAGGCTCCCCCTGGATCCTCAATTGAGCTTCTCCCCACTTTATAATCCCTGGCATCCAGTGGGGTGTGGGGCAAGAGGAGTATTAGAAATGGGGTTTGAATCTCAGGAGGTAGCTGGTAGAACTCTAGGGTCTTACTCATTCCGTGGGGGCCTTCCCAGAGCCTCTTCAACCCTCAAGAGGCTAAGAAAGGTCTTAGATTGGGAAGAGGTGGGAAGGGAGGCACAGGTCACATACCTGGAATCACCTGCTTTTGGCCAAGTTCTATAACCAGAGGGTCTCTGGTCAGGGAGGTGTCAATAATACGTCCATCTACTAAGCTGCCCTGGGGGGAGAGAGCATCCAGAGCGTACACCTAGTATCTCTCCCTCCCAGCAGTGGGCCACACACCTGGCCGCTACACACACCTGGCCCGCTGGGAGGCGGCAACCCCCTTACAGCTACAACCTAGCGTTCCCCTCAGAAAGGCACAGGAAGCCCCAAAGGGCTGGCGCTTCTCGGAGATCTCTCCACCCTTCGCTTCTCAGTGCCCGGTAGGAACTGGCGGAAAAGCTGGGAGGGGAAAGAGGCAGGGAAAAGCAGCGCCCCTCCCCCCGCCACGTGCTAGACGACCCCTGGGCCCCGTGTTTCTTCCCCAGAACCGCTTGCCACGTGTCCGAGCCAAAGCTGACGTGTTTCAGCAGGGCGCCGCCCCCTCCCAGGCCCCGCCCCGGCCCCCAGACCCCTCACCGTGTAGTGTATGTGAAGCGTGTCTCCAAAAGCAGCGGGCTCCGCACACGGTTCGGGGGGCTCCACCTAGATCGGACTACAGGGGTCACGGATGCTCCTCCAAAGATCCCGTTCTCGCCCCTGGACCCAGCACCGCCCCCAACTCCGTTCCCGCACTTCCTCTCCTCCCCGCTCCCAGGCGTTTAGAGCCCGGTATTCCCCCACAAGGCCCGGCCCGTAGGCGCTGGGGTCCGGGACTATCTCCTCACCAGGGTCTCCACTTGGAGGGTCCGGACGGGACTTTCGGTTTCAAACCCAGCCTCAGCCTGGCACATCGCCCCACTGAGCAGCAGCAGCAACAGCAGATGGAGCGGGAGTAGTGAGGGGCGCAGGGTCATGACTGGACGCCGGGCAGGGCACCGGGGCAGCAGGACAGGCTGCTTGGGTGGCGGCAGCTAGGACAGCGTTCCCTCAGCGCCCAGACCAGGCTGGACGGGACGGGGCGGGTCGCGATGCGCGAGCTCCTCCTCCTGCGGCCCTTCCTCCACCTTGTCCCCACCTCCTAAAGGGAGGAGGCCGCGGGGAGCCCTCTCTACCCTGTAAGATCGGGAGGTCGCAGATTCTAACATGTCCGTTAGCCCGTTCTGTCCCACAACGAGGGGTTGAGCCATATAATAGCACCCATTTACTATTACCTACTGTGTGCCAGGCACTAGCCTCTAATCCTCAAAACCACCCTGAAAGGTAGGCATAGTTGTTTCCATTTTACAAATAAGGAAACACGGTGTTCGGATTAAGTAATTTGCCCAAGGTCATCAAGCCAGGTGGTAACAGACACAGGAGTCAAACCCAGGACTATCCGAGTCCAGCATGTTTGCTCTCTGCTCTTTCCTCTACCGTGTCTCCTCGCACCTCTCCTGGCAGTGTCTGGCTGGCCCACCCACCCAGGCAGTTGTCAAAGGTGGCATCCCTCTCCCACCTCCACCCCTTCAGCTTGAATTTCTGGAGGTTGTATATTCAAAAGAAGGCTGGGAGCTGTCCTATCCCCTGTCCTTGGGAGTGCTGACTGCAAAGGGCAAGGGGCTATTTTCCTGTAAGAATGGGGTGAACCTTGATCTTTTCCTCTGTTCCTACCATTTCCTTTCACCTTTCAACAAACTTCTCAAACGGGCAGCACATACAAACCTTTATATTTGTGCAAAGACTTCAGTGTTTTAAAAGGTTTTAAGATTATTTTGGGTGATCCTACTGGTCTCCTGCGTGATTTAAACCCCCACTGACCACTAGGGCCTCGGTGTCTGGATTCTGCTCCCTCAAAAGTCATCGGCAAGCTCCAACTTCCCGAGTCACCAAATTCTTGGGTCAGTTCTTGGTCCCTTGTTCTCTTTAGCATCACTGTGGTATTTGATGCCATCAGGTTCTGACTGCCCTCCCCAGGTTCTAAACACAACTTTGTCTACTGGGTATCTCCACCTGGGTGTTTGGCCGGCACCTCAAACTCAACACACCCAATACTGTACTCATTCTTCCTTCTCCTTCCATCCCATCTGCAACAACCCAGATTTCCTCCCAATCTCCCGTTCCTGTCAGTGGCTCTGCTGTTAGCATTCTCTTTGATTCTTCTCTCATCTCCCACATCCAACCAGTCTTCTTTGGATTCTCCATCCATGGTCTCTCCAGCTCTTCCTTTCTATTCCCATGGTTACCACCCTAATTAAGCCCTCGTCTCTCTTTTGGATTGTTTACAAAAAAAGAGACACCCCTCAGCAGGAGGGAATTTCTGGGGGTCATGGAATGTTTTATATTTTGAGAGGGATGTGGGTACATGGGTGCATGCATTTGTCAGAACTTATCAAACTGTATACTTAGGATCTGTGTATTTGACTGTATACAAATTAAATCTCAAATTTTTAAAAAACAAAAATAACAACCAAAACCCCCACACAATTACATATCCAAGTCTCCCTTAAAATAGATATGGTCATCTAAGTTCTGGCCAATAGGACATTAACAGAAGTGCTGGAAGTATTACCCTGGACTTCCAGGAAGGCTCCTTAAAAGGAGTTAATTTAGCTAGGATGTGTGTCTTTGTGTACTCTTCTCCCTCCCCCCAATCATCTTTCCTTCCTTCTTTCTGCTGCCTGGATGTAGATGAGATGAATTAAGCTCTAGCAGCCATGGTCACCATGAGGTGAACATGAGGATGGAAGCTGTATGCTAGGAAGGCGAAGCAAAAAGACAGAAGCATAAGTCCTTGATCACTGGAGAGCCTCCATACCAGCCCTGAATTGCCTACCACAGACACCTTTTAACTGAGGTAGAAATAAATTTATTTTTTAAGAAAAGAGTAGTAAACCCTTCAACCCCAGCCTCTCCCTACTTTAGACCATTCTGTACACTGCTACTATCTATAGTTTCAGTCACATCACCTGCCCACTACGAAGCCTACTAGGGCTTCACATTGCCCAAATAAATAAAATTCTGACTCCTTGATATGCCAATTAAAGCTTTTGTGATCCAGCCCTAATCTACTTTTCCAAACTTGGCTTTTATTCCATTAAACTGAAAGCCTTTTAGAGACAGGAACCTGTTTCTCATTTCTATATCCTCATTGCCAGCATAGTGTCTGACATATAAATGCTTGCTAAATGTTTATGAATTGAACCAAATCCCCTTCCTACTCATGGACTGTGGTCTGGCATCAGACGAATCTACATCTCATGTTTCTGGCTCTATGCCCGAGCTCATGCTCTTCCTTCACCTGTCAAGCGCCTTCCAGTCTAAGTTCAAATATCATCTCCTCTGTGAGTGAAGTCCTGATTCCCTTGGCTAGAAGTGACTTCCTCTATTTCTGAACTTCAGGCATACACTTGGGGACATCATTATATTTTTCCCTATGTTGCAGTTGTGTATACCCCAGTCCTCCCTTCCTATCTCCTCCCCCAAAGCATCAGCTCACTGAAGGCAAGGACAAGGTTGTCATCATGTCTGAAGCTCCCTATATACTAGCTAGCAATATCCTCCAAATAACAGATTCTAGACAAATATTTTTTTTTTTTTTGAGACAGGGTCTTGCTCTGCCACCCGGCTAAAATGCAGTGGCATCATCATAGCTCACAGCAACCTCAAACTCCTGGGCTTAAGCAATCCTCTTGGCTCAGCTTCCCAAGTATAATAGTTGGGACTAGGCCGGGCGCGGTGGCTCACACCTGTAATCCTAGCACTCTGGGAGGCCGAGGCGGGCGGATTGTTTGAGCTCAGGAGTTCAAAACCAGCCTGAGCAAGAGCGAGACCCCCGTCTCTACTAAAAATAGAAAGAAATTAATTGGACAACTAAAAATATATAGAAAAAAAATTAGCCGGGCATGGTGGTGCATGCCTGTAGTCCCAGCTACTCGGGAGGCTGAGGCAGAAAGATTGCTTGAGCCCAGGAGTTTGAGGTTACTGTGAGCTAGGCTGATGCCACGGCACTCTAGCCCGGGCAACACAGTGAGATTCTGTCTCAAAAAAAAATAGCTGGGACTACAGGTGCATGTCACCACGCCTGGCTAATTTGGTATTTTTTGTAGGGACAGGATCTCAGGCTGGTCTTGAACTCCTGGCTTCAAGCAATCCTCCCGCCTTGGCCTCCCAAAGTGCTAGGATCACAGGTGTGATTTATTTTGATTACTATACTATGAAATACCAAGAAATGACTAAAAAGGAAGATCTAACTATACTAACATGGAGTATCTCTAAAATAAATATACCCTTAAGTTAAAAAAGTAGCAGAATAAAGGTTGTGATATGAGCCCAATTATATTTTAACCCCACCTTAAATGTGTCTAGGTACATATGTTTAGAAGAGGAACTGGAAGGATGCATACCAAATAGCTGAGGATGGTTATGTTTGGGGATGGGAATGAGAAGAGTAGAGGGTAACAAGTTCCACATGCTGATCATTATATTTATGTATTGTTTGTATCTTTTACAATACAAATTACTTTGGTTACAAAAATAATTTTTAAATTAAATAAAATATTAAATGAATGAACAAGATATATAGCAATACAAGGGAATGTGTGGGAGGTGTTGAATGAGTTGTGCTAACAGAGCTAAAGGAGTGGGTGAGGAGGATAAAAAGTCCCTGTGGTTAGAGAGGGCACGGGCAGCTTAGTGGAGGTGAAACAAGCTAGATCTTGGAGTGGGATTTTTAAACAAATGAGAAAGGGGCTAAAGGCAGGGGGCCAGATGTTTGGGAAAAATGAATGGACCGGTTTGGCTAAAGTAAGGGATTTGGTCAGGAGCGGACAGAGGCGGTAGCACAAGGAATTAAGGGCTGGTTGTGGAAAGCCTTGAATGTCAGACTAAGACGGTAGGAACACATTGAAAGGTTCTGAGCAAAGAGGTAACAACACATACAGCATTGATGCATCAGCTGGCTGGAAGGGTGTCACGAAGGTGGAAGGCTATTGTCTTCCACCTGGGAGTAGGCATGGAAAAGGTGAAACTGTTATAGTTAAGACAATATCCACCTACAGAGGGCAGCACAAGCCCACCTGGACCTGGGAGGGACCACGGAAGGATCTTTTTCCTTGGATCAAGTTAGAAGAAACCTGAAGGACAGAGAGTTGAGATGGTTCTGGGAAAGGTAGGGGAGCTGGCCAAACCCTGGCTGGAGGCACGACTTAATCAGAGAACCACACCTAGAAAAGCCCCCATGCTCAAAGGTGTCTTAGTTTGTAGGGAGAAACTCCACCACAACTCCCCATACCCACTTCGCCCAATGATGTTGGGCAATTAAGGACAATGATGTTTGTTCATTCACCCATTCATTCATCAAGGTTGCATGCCTCTTAGGTGCCAGATAGTAAACAGGGTACTGCTTTTTAAATGTTTTTAAGTATGTTTATAACAGGTTCTTAACAAATAAAAAGCCTATGAATCAGCATATGCAAATCTGGATTCCAAATGTGATATCGTATTTTCAAGGGCATGCATACTCCAGCTGACTAGTTGTTTTTCTTTTAGTTACAGTTATGCACTCATTTATCCAAGAATGAAGCTGTTGTCTCCCTCCTCCGCTCTTCCCCTATGGCTGTGCTAACCAAAGAGTTATCATCCCATTAATGCAAGATCTGGGAAAGGCAGAAACAGATTCCCCGTCTCCTGTCTATAACCTAAAGCCAAGAGTGCCCTTTACTATATTCAGAACTCACAAAGAATCACAGTGGTTCAGACCTCCAAGCTAGCTAAGCCCTCTAAACCTTAAAAGTCCTTATACTCAATTCTGTCCTCAGAGGGCTCTCAACAATGTATGGGATGGAAGAGTGGAGGTGGAAGGTGGGCAGGAGGCAGGTTCCAGGTTCCAGGTGGACAAGCTCAGTCTCAAACCTCCTCCCTGGCTTGACCTGGACTGACTGCCAGACGGCTTCTCAATTGTGCCTGGTTTGTAAGGAAGGGTGCATAGGTAGAACCAATCAGCTCTGTGCACAGATAGCAGGATTTTGGTTCAAGTGATCTCTCTATTCCACTGTGTTGAGCTCAGAAGCCAGATGTGCTCTTAAACTAGAGCCCAGATACTCTCTTCTGTAACTCATGGCCAACATGACATACAGGAACAGACACTCACCTTCAAGCCTTGATGGTGAATGGTCCCGACCCAACTTCCTCACTTCCAGACCTCCAACCACTGCCTTCAGTGGCTTTGCCCCCTTTACCCTACTCTCAAAGTTTCCATTTCCTCTGTTCTAACCCTCTTCCCTTTTCTCAGGAACTCAGGGTCATTCTTAACTGTACCAGCAACCAGGGTCAGGAAACCCAATTAGAAAGAAAAGCCTGCACAGGAAGGAAGGCATTTGGATCCTATCATTCCCCAGTGAACAGCATACTGCAGCAGCCACCAGGTTAGAAAGTGAGAGAACTAGTCTTTGGCTCTCCTACCTCCTTCAGAACTGGAAAAGCTGCTCTTAGTATTATGACTGCATGCCCAAAGACACCACTCCCTACACTAAGCAGCAGCAAAGGAAGGGGTACCCCCCTACATGTTATTCCCCAACTCTCACTACCCAAAGTGGTGTGCTAAAGATATCCCAAAGGATTCCAGAGCATCCCAGAATTGGATCCCCAGGTCCCTGAGTAGAGTGGTTTGAGACATTTTTAGCACAGGCCTAAAAACATAGAATGTATTAAATAAATACTTGTCAACTTTCTGTTCCAACCAATCTAGGCACTTGAACTGGAAGTGGTGCATGCAGTGAATCCCCAGAGCCTTCAAGTCTGAGAAACTCATATATACTCACATTCATTCTCTGTCACTGCCCCTATACTCTGGAATGAAGGGGACACTGCCAAGCCCTTCCACTGGCTTTCTTCAGGCTCACTTTGGAAGCTTCTTTGCCCAGATTATCCTGAAGTGGATCCTGGGTCCTGGGTCCTCCACCAACCCATGAATGATGAGCTACTTGTATTCTGGAAGATGAGGCTGCTGTTTGGTGTAGGAGCTAGGTGCTGAGCATTTACCTCCCAGGTTGAGTTTCCTCCTCATCCCATGACCCCCCAAAAGAAGCTGAAAGGTTTAAACAACTGCCACAAGAGGGCTCCCCTCTACCTCCTTCCTGGCATCCTAAACTGAGTACTAAGAGACAGAAAGGAATAGGTTATCCTCCCCGCAAGTTGTTCAGGGGTCCAAAGACTCCCACTGGCCTGCCATTCAGCTAAAGTTCTCTCCATTATCATTTATACAAATAAAGCACTTGGGAAAGGTGCTTTTTTTTTTTTTGAGACAGAGTCTCACTGTGTTGCCCCGGCTATAGTGCTGTGGCATCAGCCTAGTTCACAGCAACCTCAAACTCCTGGCTCAAGCAATCCTTCTGCCTCAGCCTCCCGAATAGCTGGGACTACAGGTACATGCCACCATGCCCGGCTAATTTTTTCTACACATTTTTAGTTGTCCAGCTAATTTATTTCTATTTTTAGTAGAGATGGGGTCTCACTCTTGCTCAGGCTGGTCTCGAACTCCTGAGCTCAAACGATCCACTTGCCTCGGCCTCCCAGAGTGCTAGGATTACAGGTGTGAGCCACCACACCCGGCCCATAAGGTGCTCTTAACTTATCCGCAACCTGTCACCAAGCAGAACTTTGGAGGAGCCTAGAATGAGGAAAGTGACATCTGATTTTGAGGGATAAGTGGGTAATGTTTGAAGTTATGGGGCTGATAAAAGGATATCTGGAATAGTTTGAGGGTTACACACAGGGGCAGAAGCACTGGTCCTTGAGGGTGATGGCTTATTAATAACAGGAGACAAGATGAAAAGGAAAATTGGCAGGGGAGGCAGCAGAGAGATAACAGAATACAAATTATATACTTCACATTGATATTTGGGGCTCTCAAACTTATTACATGCCTAAATCCTGTCCCTTTCCCACAACAGCAGGTTGGGAAGACCTCTGTCCTCAAAGCTTAAGAAAGTGGTAAGACTGAGGAAGTCCTCCCTGGCTCACCCAAACTCACCCACCTCAAGAGTAGCATCATCCCCTTCTTTGCCTGGAGCTAGACAATAGGAGAAAGGAACACCATAGTGGTGGGAGTGGGATGGGAGGACAGGCTTTATGGAAAAGGTCTATTCCCCAAGACATTTGTGGAATCTCTGGATGAGGATTGGCATCCTGACAATGGGAAACCATATACATGAAGTAGCGTTGATGCAGGGCCATCAGTTGTAAGGAGGATAAAGTTCATTATACTGCCCAGACATTGACCCTTCATGCTTACCCACTGCTAAAGTCTAAAACTAGATTGGTGAGGAGACTCCAATCTATAGATGAAGGGACCCTGTTCGAACTAGTTCGAAGCACCTGATATGCAGGGCTAGGGAGATTTGAGAGTGGAACAGTGTGGGGCATTGTAAGTTCAGGGCCCTCCAGACACTGAAGTCCCTAAAGTCTACCAATAGGTGATAAATATGGCTAAGTTCAGGGCTGAACCCTTCAGAACTAGAGAAGCAAAGACAAAGCCTTCACACTCTGATACTCAATTCATTTGGGTCCCCCCCGCCAGGGTATGATGGGAAGAAATAAGCATCATGGAGATGGGCCTAAGTTATTCTGTAACCTCATTCTCCACCAATCAAGTGTGCTGTTTACTGCTCTGCAGAGAGAAGGGGCAGTCTGCAAAGAGGGACCAGTAACAGAACTACCCTCACCATTAAACCACTGTCCCATGGCTCCTGCACATCAAGGATGAAGGTCTGCTCCAAAGCTGCATAAAACAAGTTTAATTTCCAACCAGGGTCACAGTCATCGTGTTATCCCACATTTGAGCAAGGATAGAGAAGGTGAGTTATTAAACATATACAGTCTACATTCCAGAGGAGGAAAAAAGAAGAGAAAAACCAGTTCAGAACTGCAGTTACCACTATAACACCACAAACAAACTTTGGGGGTAGCAGGGAGGGGGAGTCCCCAGGAAGAAGAAAGCTGGAACCAGGGAAAGCATAAAATTAAACCTACCAGAGGAGAGCAGGCGAGGGAGTGGGCAGAAATGGAATGAAACACCCAATCCCAAAAGAGCTGTTAAGTGAATGGGAATGTAGAAAGGACCACCCCTGCCAAGGGCTTAGCAGCCAGGGATACTACCGAGATCACTTACTGCCCCCTGGTGGCCAGGTCTGGAGCAGCACCAAGGCAACCCCCAAGGCTGCTTCCTTACACCCTCAACCCCAGATTGATCCCTGGAGTTCCAAAAAACAAGGTGGGGGGTGAGGGCTGAAATGAGGAAAACCTATTTGGGATTGGCATCTAACTAGGGAGGGTCAGAGAGGGAGTGAGGCAAAGTCCTCACCAACCACAAAGATACAGAGTGGGGAATCTTAAGTAGGAAAAAAACAAGGAAAAGACAAACAAGCAACAGCAGTGAAAGAATTGAGAAGGCAAAGAAGAGTTCAGGGAGGGAAAGGCAATAGGGCAGGACAAAAAAATCTGAGGAAACAGAGAAAAGAAAAAGTGTGGAGGAAAGCATCTGTGGGGTTAGGGGAATAAATACATTTTTAAATGAAACAGAAATTCCAAGTCCCCCCACCCCTCCCACACACACCAAACACACATACACACACACACACACACACACACACAAAGGCCTAGAGAGCAACACACACCCACAGCATCTTGGGTAACACATCACTAAGTAACTGGCACTGAGGGAGATACCCCTGGAACCTCTCTTTCACAGTTCAGTCTGGGATGGGGTGAGGGGTATTGATCTGTCTGCTGTAGACAAAGGGGACAGGAAGCCCGGCCCCGTGGAGTAGGGCTTGGGACAGCCCTACTGGGAAGGGGTCCTTCAGCAATGCTGTGGGGGGCCCTGAGCCCTGACCTTAGTGGAAAGGCATGGGCAGCTATCTTGGAGCTCAGGGCACAGCCAGCACACACAGGAGCCCACAGAACAGCCACAGCTTCACAGAAATTGCAGAAGTCAGGACCCAGCCAGGACCTCAGGGACAAGCGCCCCCTGTAGACAGAGAGACAAAGTAGCAGCAGCTTCTGAACAACTACATAATAATGGGAGGAGGACCCTGAAGACCACTGCATCCCACAAGCACCGACGATGACCATTTCAGGGTTCTGTTTCCTCCACTCCAACCCCTAGATCCATTTATGGCAAATGGGTGAGGAAGAGACAGCAAGGATGGTCTGAGGGCCTGGAAACAATAGAAAATCTTCATCCTTTAGCACATCCTGGACTAGAAAATGAGAGAGAGTTGGATAGGGGGTTGGTATTGAGGTCTGCTGTGTCATCCCACTCCCTAGTTCCTCATTAGACCACCCAGTCAGCCCTGGTCAGGCCAGCAGGACTACTAGGGTGAGAAAACTTCTGACAAAGGATAAATGAACTACCCAGACCCCAAGATAAGATTATGGGGAAGGCAGGAATGGGACTACTCCGTGCCTCACTTCTTCTAGTAACAGAAGAGAATGAAGATGGAAAACCTAAGGCTTCCTCCTCCCTTTCCCCATGCCCTGGTAACCACACACACACCACGGTCTTGCTATCCCCACCTCCTCCTCAAGCTCCTAAGGAACAGATCTAAGGATGGTGGGGGTGGATCAGTTGAACACTCTGGGCTGATAAGAGTGAGTGGGTTCTTCTCGTCTTCCCAATAACAAGGCATAGCAGAATGGCATCTCCTTGGGAACAGCCATCTTAGAGATAAATGCCACCCCCAGCCCTACAAAAGGTAGAAAGAGGGGTACAAGGAAGATGGTGGTGGAGAATCCATCACCTGTCCTACCATCCAGTATAACCTACTTGCAGAGAGGAGGAAAACCAGTCCAAGACTGGGGCAGTCCAGTTTGACCAATTCCTTCCCTCCCACCTTCTTCCCTTCATCTCACTAACATGGAAGAGGCAGATGATAGGCCCCAGTGGGCAGTGTCCTGGCTACAAGCCCTGAGCTGTACTCCACCCCCTCCCCCCTTCCCCCGGCCCCCACATATATATCTCTCTATACATGTATATACAGGCGCACACATGCACGCACACACAGAGAGGCCCGTGCAATTTCCATGTAGAACAGGGAGAGGGTGGTGAAGGAAAGGAAAACAAGGACTAGAAGAGGGGCTTGTGGGGACAAGGAAAGGACTCAGATGCCAAGAGCACAGCAACCAGTGCCAAATGAAGCAAACGGAGAGAATACCCCACCCCGAAACCCAAAGGGTGAGAGAGAGAGGGGCCACCCCATGAAACCATAACAACCTTATTTTTGTTTTAAATCCAGTAAATTGGAATGATTCATCAACAGGACAGCAACTGGGGACTGGTCATGTCAGTGGACAGGGGAGAGAGGGGAAGGCAGGGGAGGCAAGGCTCTTGCTGGGCATGCGGACATTATACCCAGGTCCCTGGCCACACTTGCAACGGGAAGGAAGGGGTAGGGCTGGGGTTGGGAGACAACAAGTATGTCAGGGGTGGGTGGGGCACTCGGATAGGGCTGCCTGGCTCTCACTTCTTGTTTTTGAGCTGATTGGCCAGCCAGTCCAGGCCTTCGTACAGCCCGTCCCCACTGGTGGCACAGGTGGCTTGAATGTACCAGTTGCGGTGACGCAGGGAATGCAGGCCCAGCTTGTCTGTGATCTCAGCAGCATTCATAGCATTAGGCAGATCCTGGAGCACGAGGGAGACACACAAAAAAGAAGCCTCAAGATCTTTCAAAGGCTTCTAGAGCACCTATCTACCAAAGAAATGTATAAGTACCTTCTTCTCCTCTTTTATTTCAGGAAACCCACAAGATCCTAAGGATTTAGTCACCCTAGAACACCAAATCCAAGGCACTAGAGGTCATTCCACTGAATATGGAGACTAAATATGGGGTTGGTAGGGAAGTGGACAGGTGATTCAGATTGACCAAAGCATCAGGCCTGTCTGACAGCAGGAGTGAGGGCAGTTCCACTAAAGTAGACAATAGGGAAGATGAAAGAAAGATTTGAGGCCATGTATCTACCACACCAATCCCTCAGGCCTGAAATGTTGCTAATAAAGCTGGGGTGGGGGAGAAGAAAAGGGGAATATGAAGTATATTCATATTTCCTACACTCCAAAAACTGAGAGCACAGTCATAGGGCTTCCCATACAATGAGCCCCAAGACTGCTTGATTTTACAGTCAGGCTGCCCTCTCCCCAATTCGGGGGTGGGAAGAAGTCTCACCTGTTTGTTTGCAAAGACAAGAAGCACAGCATCCCGGAGCTCATCCTCAGCCAGCATTCTCATCAGCTCTTCCCGGGCCTCATTTACTCGCTCCCGATCGTTGCTGTCAACCACAAATATCAACCCTAGGGAGGCAGAGCATGGGCTGCACAGACATGACAGATAACCCCCTCCCCCACCACCCAAAGACAACACCCTCCACATATTTGCTCCCTTTCCTCCTTTTCTCCCACCCCCAGGAGCTGCAGCAGGGCAAGGGTTGGCTGCCCATAACCAATGAAGACAGCCACACTCTCTGCTTATACCCAGCCAACCCATGCCAGTCCTGGGCAGTTCATCTGCCATACCTTGGGTGTTCTGGAAGTAGTGTCTCCAGAGGGGCCGAATCTTGTCCTGGCCACCCACATCCCACACTGTAAAGCTGATGTTCTTATACTCCACTGTCTCCACGTTGAACCCTTTGAAAAAAGAGGCAATTTGGCCACTTGGCCTCAAACACCAGGCCTAAAAGCAGTGCTCCAATGAGTTTGGTTCTGTTTCCCCCCCAGCCTTGGCCATGACACCAACAATGGAAAAAAAGCTAAGGCTTCCTCAGATCTGGTAATACTTGGCCTAGTAGCCTGAAGGCCAAAATGAAAACCTAAGAGAAGTCAAAGAGAATGAGAAGGCTGGTCAGGAGGTTCACAGTTGCCTCTATAATGTGAACCAACCTTCCCCCATTCATTCACTCAGTCGTTGGCTCTCCCTCCTATGAAGAAATGACTCAGCCCCAACTCCTGTACTTAGGCCACCAGAGTCTGCCTCAGCTAAGATGTGGGGCCTGAGAGGCAGAGTGAAAAAAGAGAAGTGAGCTTTATTCCCGAAGCCCCAAAGACAGAGCCAGTTGACGATGATGACTGGAGCTCCCATCTACCTGGCAAATGTTCTCCCTCCCATACGCAGGTCTTAACCAGGATTGGCCACTGAAGATCTAAACCCAAGCAATTCCAGACCTCTGGCAGGAACATCAAAGTCCTTCACCTGCTTTCCAAACAACACAGAGAACAAACCGACTCTAGTGCCTGAGGGCAACTGTTGAGTGCCAGGCTGTGGAAGTTCCCGCATCAGGGAGGCCCAGCACCTGCTAGAAAGCTAAAAGCCACACTTCTCTAAACCCCACAGATTGCATAGACTTGCCTGGAAAGAGGAGGCCAGGTGAGGGAACAGGAATAGGTCTCCTGCCCTGCCTTAGCTGTTGACATGAAAGCCCACATCCAAGCTGTGCCCTTACCAATGGTAGGGATGGTGGTGACAATCTCCCCCAGTTTCAGCTTGTACAGGATGGTGGTCTTTCCTGCGGCATCAAGGCCCACCATCAGGATGCGCATCTCCTTCTTCCCAATCAGGCTCTTCAGAAGGTTTCCAAAGATATTGCCCATGATCGCAGCAGCTGTGTTCTGAGGACAGTGAGGCCCAAGTGGGGGCAATGGCAGTCTGGTTTTGTCCTGGTTCCTGGTACGGAGGACTTGATCCTAGGCAAAGGAAATGCAAACATATTACCACTACTTGCTTGTCAGGACTTTATGTAAATGGAAGTTACCAAAGTCACGGCTGGAGTACATTCATGAAAAACCAAGAGACTGAGGGGACTATGAATACCAAGGCCCACTCAGATACATACTGAGCCTTTGGGAACAGAGACAAAGCAGTGAACACTCAGGATCCCTGCTCTGCCAGCAATCTAACTGTGTGACTCTGGACAAGTTACTTCACCTTTTCATACCTGCACCTGTAAACAGAGAAGGTTGGAACTAGATGATTTCTAGTCCCTTCAGTTCTGACATTCTATACTATACCCCAAGGCATTGCAAGATCATTAATGCCGCTCCCTCCCCCAACCTTACCCTAAGACTTCTGGAAAGGGTGGGAGAGGAGGGAGTGGAATGAGGAGTGGCTCTCTGTGACTCCTGACAAGGTTCAGGCTTGCCAGGTTCCCAAGGTTTATGCTCTCTGCTCTAATCAAGAGTCTCCACCTCTTCCCTTCCTATATTTCTGCAATTCCATCTTCTTTCCACACCAAAATAAATGAAGAAGAAATAAGAAAACTGCACTCCTAAAAGAGGCTGATCCTTTACACCCTGTGCAATACTAGCGGCTAAAGTTGTGCCCTATTCATACAACAGTGCACCAAGAATTGGGAGGTGGTGGGTGGAGAGACTATCCTTCACTTCTCAGCTAGGTAAATCCTAAATTCACTGTGGCCCATCCATGGAGAGCTAATCCACATGGTCACCAGCAATGAGGTAGTCATCTCGTTAGTTTCTTGCTTCTTCCCTAAGCCCTTCACTCTATTCTCCACATAGCATTCACAGTGATTTTAAAACCAAACTCAGGTCATGTGGTTTCTTTGTTTAAAACTCTCTCTTGGCTTCATAGCTCCCTTTCAGTAAAACCCAAAGCCTATACCATGGCTCACAAGGTCCTGCATGAACTACAATCCCTTACTTCTCTCATCAGATCTCCTACCACTCTCCTGCTTACTCCACTCCAATTCCCCTATGCTTTCCTGCCTCAGAGCTTTTATACTTGCTATTCCCTCTGCCTGGAATGCCGCTCTCCCAGATAAGCTTCATCAATTACTCCCTTACCTCCTTTAGGTGTCTGTTCCAATGTCAGCTATCAAAGAGGCCTTCCACAACCACCTGTATATAACACACACACACCTTACTCCCTACCCCATTTATGCCACTTTCCTTCTCTTCATGACATTTATCACCATCTGATACATTATATATTCATTTCTTGCTGTATAATTTTACTCCTCCTCCTATAATGTCAGCTCCTTATGTGTTTTGTTCACTGCTGTGTCCCTAGTAGCAAGAACAGTGTCTAGCACATACTAGTTGAATAACTGAACTAATTTTCAGGGTCTCTACTGACTTCACTGGCAGCTCACTCAGATTGGATGCAATGCCTGGTAAATAGCAGGCACTTAACAAATACCTGCTGAAAGGATGAAGAGGAGCAGTAAGAGCCACCATGAAGGTACAAAATGCCTATCTGCCCACTCCAGACATTGCCCCCAACAGGCAGAATCACAGTCATTCATTCATTCTCTCTCTTCTTCCCTCCCTTCTCTATGGCAGAGGACAACCACAGAAATGCATCTTTGAAACAATAATAAAGTGGGGGTTCACCCATGCCAGCCAGTTCTCTGTGCCTGCAGGAGGCATGCGTCAGCCGGCAGCTTATTCAGCAATCGCCATATGCCAACTGCTGGCATTCTCTACAGAGTATGGGAACCAGAGACTCACACACACCCCAAACCCAGCAGGCGAAGGAACAGGTCAAGACAGAGTGCACCCAAACCCAAGAATGTGAAAGGTGGATGGGGAGGAATCCTATTTACAAGCTAAAGCACTGGGGTTTGGTGGGAGTTTAGTTGTTTTTTCAAAAACTTCTTCAGGCTTCCCACCCCCATCCCCAACCCCACTCCCTGCCACTCTTCTTAGTTTGCAGCAAATTCCAGGCTAGTGCAAAGGAGCCAGATCAACAGCCCCTGGAGACCAAAGTACTAGTTTGTCCAAAAAAAGAGAAACAATGAGTGCTTATGGAGTGTTTCATCTTCAAAGGCCTCCCCAGACATCCACTAATGAGCCAGGCGTGGCGCTCCCCTACGTTCCCCAGATGAGCCCTGCCCCTGACCCAGAGGGTTCACAATCCGGGAAGAGGGCCTGACTCAACCTTAGAGCTCAACTTCAGCCAAGTCGCCCACTAGCCATCCTTCCTACCCTTCCTGCCTCAACCCACCCAGGCAGACAAAATCCCGAGGATCCCTGAGGCCAGAGGGGACACCTGCCCAGCTAAGATCAAATCTCACCAACCTCAGCAATTTGTGGTAGTCAGACTTCTGGTTCTGCTACCATCACCTCCAGAAATGTAAACCTTCCCTAAGCCTTCCTAGTCTTTATCCTGCCTCCTGCTCAGGTGGCCTTTTCTTCAGCTCCAGATGACACTTTGCTTTAAAAGGTTGGTATTATTAGGCTGTGGCCCAGATTCTGAGTTGAATTTTTTTTTTATTTCAGCATATTAAGGGTGTACAAATGTTTAGGTTATGTATATTGCCTTTGCCCCACCTGAGTCAGAGCTTCAAAGCATGTCCATCCCCCAGACAGTGTGCACCGTACCCATTAGGTGTGAATATACACATCCCCTCCTCCCCCTCCCCCTGCTGGACACCCGATGAATGTTACTACTGTATGTGCACAAAAGTGTTGATCAATAATGCCAATTTGATGGTGACTACATGTGGTGCTTGTTTTTCCATTCTTGTGATACTTCACTTAGTAGAATGGGCTCCAGCTCTACCCAGGATAATACGAGAGGTGCTAGATCACCACTGTTTTTTGTGGCTGAGTAGTACTCCATGGTATACATATACCACATTTTATTAATCCACCCATGAATTGATGGGCACGTGGGTTGTTTCCACATCTTTGCAATTGTGAATTGTGCTGCTATAAACATTCAAGTGCAGATGTCTTTTTTATAGAATGACTTTTTTTCTTTTGGGTAGATGCCCAGTAACAGGATTGCTGGATCAAATGTAGTTCTACTTTTAGCTCTTTGAGGTATCTACATATTACTTTCCATAGAGGTTGTACAAGTTTGCAGTCCCATGTGAGTTGAATTTATACCACACATTTATATTGCTGTCATTCATGACTGGAACTGTTGCTGATTAAATGATTACCAACTGTGAATTCAGCAGTGGCTGAAAAAGATATAAGCAGCCAACATCCCTTACACCCCAGAACATGGGTACACTGTCCTTTGGATTGCTTCTTTGCTAAGTTGTCGTGCAAAAGTCTTGGTTCAAAAGCTGATCCCAGTGTTACACCTATTTCTATTTCCTGGCATGTCACATCAAGACCCCTGAATGATCTGAACCACTCACATGGCACTTACTACCTTGCGGAGCTGTCTCCCCAATTAAACTGTGTATTCCCTATGGGCAAGGACTATGGCTTTTATTTATTTTGGATCTGTCCTCCCCCTCAGTACCAAGCCCACTGTGGGAGTTCAATCAAGCACACTGGCTGATTTAAGCCTCATCTGAGGATGTCCTTGTATCATTTCTTCTATCCAGTAGTACTTGGTATTTCTATGTAATGCACAGATAGTTGCTGAGACATCTTGTCAATTCTCAGCCATTTTCCACACATATCTGATCCCAGGACTGGTTTGGGAACACCAGAAATAGATTAAAAGACTAGAATTGGTGAGATTTTCTCTTGCCACTTAATATGCAATGGGCTGATAGATAATTGATGAAATATACAGTAACTATCATGTATCTACCCAGGACAGCCCTAGGCCTTGAAATTAATGATTATGACTCCTCTTTAAATATAATCAGGAGCTTGACTTAAATGAGCATTTCAAAGGGGATGCTGGCTTTCTTGCCTTGGCTTTCTCTGTCCCTGCCTATTACGAGATAGTATGCTGCCCTACCACCAGGATGGTGGCAGTTTTTAGCTTTGTGCCATGAACACAAATCTTTGGCTATACAGCCAATTCTCCATAATGTATTCCTAGAAAAAGGTTGAGGAAGCAGAATGGCAAAAAAATAAATAAAATAAAAATTAAAAAACCACTTTGATTATTTCTCTACATACTGTAGTACTATATAGCCTACAGTTACTCTCTTTCACCACAGATGGTACTCCTGTGTTGATAGGGCAAAATGCCAGGATTCCACGGGCTGTTGGGAACCAGGAATCAGCAGTTAAAACCGCAGGTGAGTGGCTCAAGATGAAAAATGGAATATGGTAATATCTCTATTAACAAAGACTCTATCTCAACATCCTATTTTATAGTTAGAAACTTTGTTATCACATGTCAAAATAACAATAGGAGTTCCAAAGAATGTGCTCCACTACAATGTGTGGGACACTGCAGATGTTCAGTCATGTACATTGGCTGATTTAAGCTGTATCTGAGGATGTCCTCACCGGAGGATAACTCAATACCCCTACCCCCACCCCTACCCCCCTAGGAGAGGCAGGCTGTTTGTTGCTGTAACTGGCTGCTCAGCCATCTTGGCTTGCATGCCTCAATCTCCAGGTGCTTCAGGGAGTCATAGGCCATAGCCCAGTCTGCCATACACACTCCCTCTACCTGATTACAGTGACTGATCCAGACATGTGCCCTGAGACGCCTCTGAGTGTCTGAGGGGACTCCTGATCTGATACTACCTCCTCCTCTTCAGGGTCCAGAGAAAGAACAGAGTCTCCCAAACCCTCTGCTGCCAGGCAGGGTACAGAAGAGAAGAAAAAAAAAAAAAAAAAGCAGCTTTGCTCCCAGATAATTTTCAGATTGAGATATCTAATGGAGATGCTATTTTTAGCACAGATAAACAAGCAGACCAATACAATTTAAGGGAATGCCTGTACTTAGTTTCCTTGGTACAGCTGGCTTATAACCTGTGTAAACTCCAAGTTTTAAATCTTGAGAGTACTGAAATCAGGACACAAGAACTCAGCAGGTGGCTCACGCCTGTGATCCTAGCACTCTGGGAGGCCGAGGCAGGCGAATCGTTTGAGCTCAGGAGTTCAAGACCAGCCTGAGCAAGAGCGAGACCCCGTCTCTACCAAAAATAGAAAGAAATT
>NW_012135081.1:245733-247105 GCF_000956105.1 Propithecus coquereli
TTTTTAGTTGTCCAATTAATTTCTTTCTATTTTTAGTAGAGACGGGGTCTCGCTCTTGCTCAGGCTGGTCTTGAACTCCTGAGCTCAAACAATCCGCCACCTCGGCCTCCCAGAGTGCTAGGATCACAGATGTGAGCCAAAGTGCCCAGCCTAAAATTTACCATTTTTAAGTGCATGATTAAGTAGCATTAAGTACATTTACATTTTTGTGCAACCATCACCACCATCAATCTCCAGAATGAAACTCTGTACCTATTAAACAAAAATTCCCCATTCCCACATCCCTCCAGCCCCTAGCAACAACTATTTTGCTTTCTGTGAACTTAACTACTCTAGATACTTCATATAAGTGGAATCATACAATATTTGTCCTTTTGTGTCTGGCTTATTTCAACAAGACTTCTTACTATATAATTTAATTAATCCTAACTATTGGAGCCACATGTGTGTTTTCTATTTTTTGCAACTAATACATCCTAACTGATATACCTAGAGAGAGTGTGCACAGTGGGCCAGGAGAAAAGGGCAAACGCAGAAACCTGGGGCACATCAACATTTAAAGTAGTCGGCAGAAAAGGAGGTCAAGAAAGAGAGTAAGAAACAACCAGAGGGGTAGAAGAGAAATCAAGAGAGCAAGATACCACAGACACCAGTGAAGAAAGAACATAGAAAAGAGGGAGGGCCAAAAGCTGTAGAACAGTCAAATTAAATAAAGCATGAAAGATACCTACTGAACTTCACTACTAGGCAATCAATGACAACCTGGTGTAAACGGAAACATAGCTAACTAAAATTAGGCCCCACTTAACTAGTAGTGTTTAGGCTCAGGCCAGAATTGTTATGTCAGTTTCCTTCCAGTCAGAAACAGAGACAAGAAAGAGTCCTGGAGAAGACACCAGTACACAAAACCCTGGAAGCTACAGCTATCAAGTGAAGGAGGATCCAGAATCACTCTGTCTGATGGAGACTCAAAACACCTGAGAAGGGTCTAGCTTTTTTCTCATGGACAATGCTTAGCAACTGAATCAGAACATAGTGTAAGGTCTGTTTCAGAATACATGGCCTACTTGAGAGGACTGACTGCAAAAAAAAAAAAAAAGAAAAACAGAATACATGGCCTAGCCAGATAAAACAGTGAGCAGATAAAAACTGGACTCATTTGTTTCTTTGAAACATTCTGTGGGACTGCCCTCTGCCCAAAGCTTTTAGCTTGCCTTATTCTTTTTTTTTTTTTTTTTGATACAGAGTCTCACTCTGTTGCCCAGGCTAGAGTGAGTGCCGTGGCGTTAGCCTAGCTCACAGCAACCTCAAACTCCTGGGCTCAAGTGATCCTACTGCCTCAGCCTCCCGAGTAGCTGGGACTACAGGCATG
>NW_012135081.1:247155-249183 GCF_000956105.1 Propithecus coquereli
ATTGCTTGAGCCCAGGAGTTTGAGGTTGCTGTGAGCTAGGCTGACGCCATGGCACTCTAGCCCAGGCAACAGAGCCAGACTCTGTCTCAAAAAAAAAAAAAAAAAAAAAGAACACAAGAACTCCTAGATTAGTATCTCAATGATTTCTATTGGACTCAAAGATTTCCCAAAGCCAAAAAATAGTTTCTCATGTCAGCTTCCATCCATTTATTGAGTACACTGAACTAGGGATACAGAGAGCAAGACAGTTTCTACCTTCATGAAACTCAGTCTAATGAGAGAGAAAGACTAGTAAACAAAGGTCTACAAAATGATGTGAGGCAAAGAGTAGGTAAGCACATAGTATTATGAGGACAGAAAGCTGGAGTAGTTAATCAAGACTGAGGGGTAAAGGATGATTCCCAAAATGATCCTCAGGTCACACTTGAGCTGACTCCTGAAAGAGAAATGGGAAATAATGAGATAAAAAAGCAGAGTGAATGGGAGAGAGTAAATAGTTGTGCAAAGGCATAGACTTGAGTTAGATACTTCTATTCAGCCAAAGCCAGGTGCAACTGGGAGGTAGTTTATTGGGATGCAGCATGGTGAGTAAAAGGAAGTGATAAGGGAGGGGACTAGAGAGATAAACAGGGGCTAGATCATGGGGGATCTTAAAGGCCATGTGAGTAACATGAAGATATGTGCTTAAGAAATACCATTCTGGCAGCAGTTTCAAGAATAAATTAGAAGCGGGAAAGACTGGAGGCAGAGAGACCACTGGGGAGGTACAGTAATACAGATGAGAAATCACAAGTTCTTAACTAAAGGTGGTAACAGAGAGTAGATCTGAAACATCAAAATGGTAGAATCCACAGGATTTAATGACTGATTAAATGTAGGCAGGAAGAGTAGAAGAGTCAAGGATGATTCCCAGGTTTCTGGCCTGGGTGGCTGGATGGCATTCTTTTTAAATTTTAGCGGTGGGGGGGGTGGGGAATGGTCGGTGTTGGGTAGAAGGCCGCTGCTGCTGTCACGGGGGAGCACAGACTCCCCCTCCTCCTTGCCCCCTCAGGCTGGGGGTGACCTTGCCCCCTGGATCCCTCACCATGAATACCAAGGACACCACCGGATGAATGAATAAATCAATAAATACATTTTATTCTATTTTTTAGAGATGGGGTCTCACTCTGTCACCCAAGGTGAAGTGCAGTGGCATGATCATAGCTCACTGCAGCCTCAAACTTCTGGGCTCAAGTGATCCTCCTGCCTCAGCCTCCTGAGTAGCTGGGACTACAAGCACAAGTCACACACCTGACTGGGTAGGTGGCATTTCTTCAGGAAGAAAATACAAGAGGAACAGATATGAGGGTGAAGATTTTTTTTGTAAACACTGTTTAGTGGAGGAAAAGATGTTTGTTTTTAAATTAAACATTGATTTTGAGGTGCTAAGGTATAAATCTCAGGAGAAAAGTCTGGGCTGACTATTTGGAAGTCATCTGTGCAGATGGTAACTGAAGCCATAAGAGGAACCAAGATGACCCAGGATGGCAGTAACTATTGGCTGCCTACTCAACAGCCATTCTCTCCTTTCTTTCTTCTAACAGACCCCTATTTTGTTCAGATGTTGGAGGAGAGGGTGTGGGGTATGAGATGTGCTTCAGCACATGAGATGAGAAAGGGCCACCTTCCTCAGCCCTAGGGAATGAAAACATCAGCCTGGCCAGGCATGGTGGCTCACGCCTATAATCCTAGCACTCTGGGAGGCCGAGGCAGGAGGATTGCCTGAGCTCAGGAGTTCGAGACCAGCCTGAGCAAGAGCGAGACCCCTGTCTCTACTATAAATAGAAAATTACCCAAACAACTAAAAATAGAAAAAAAATTAGCCGGGCACGGTGGCACATGCCTGTAGTCCCAGCTACGCGGGAGGCTGAGGCAGGAGGATCACTTGAGCCGAGGAGTTTGAGGTTGCTGTGAGCTAGGCTGACGCCACGGCACTCTAGCCCAGGCAACAGAGTGAGACTCTGTCTCAAAAAAAAAAAAAAAAAAAAA
>NW_012135081.1:251234-345470 GCF_000956105.1 Propithecus coquereli
TTTCTTTCTATTTTTAGTAGAGACGGGGTCTCGCTCTTGCTCAGGCTGGTCTTGAACTCCTGAGCTCAAACGATCCGCCCGCCTCGGCCTCCCAGAGTGTTAGGATTACAGGCGTGAGCCACGGCGCCCGGCCAGCTTGCCTTATTCTTAAGAATCTGATCAGCTTACAAGTGCTCCATCTCCTGATATTCTATGGCTGCTCCAACGCCCACATCTATAGCCTTGGATATCTAGAACACCATACTTTCCTAACTACTACATCACTGAAAGTCTATCAGTAGACAGACTAAAGCCCTAATAATCCTTTGCCCCTAATCTGGTCCCACTGTGCATATCAAGATGGAGCTGCGAGTACACAGCTCAAACAGGAAGACATGATATAGACAAGGCCAACCATTATAGAGCAGCCTAAGATTCAAGAGAACAGGGAACCTTGGGGAATAAGAGCTATCTGTGATCCCTCAGCACCTCAAACACACTTCTACTCTAGGACTTATTACAGGATGATTTATTCACGTTTGTCTCTCTCACTTTCCAGAGCTGAAACTTCCCAATGTGCCTCTAATGCAATACAAGTCAGCTGGAGTTACTGATTCTATTAGTCACTGGATGGCTGGGCAGGGCTGGGGTGGCTAGAGGCCTTGGGCCAGTCATCTCAGGTTTCATGTCTCACTATTACCATTTTCTGTGTATGTCATCATGGGAAAAAGGTTGGGAAGTACTTCCCTAGACTATGAGCCCTTTGCCAGCAGGGACTATGCCTTATTCACGTTTCATGTCCCCAGCATCCAGCACCATGACTGACTTGTAGCTAGTGATTGACATGCTTGTTGAGGAGAATAGTTCTACTGAGGGTGGCAAAACATTTGTGGGGTCGGGGAACAGAGTATTCTATAGGTGTTTGCTGATATTTTTCCGGTACCTGACAAACTGCAGAAATGGTTTCCATGTTCTCAGAGCCCTAGAGTTCCTTGGATGGAATTTAGAGGCTGTCTGAGATGAGGGGGGACCATACGAGGGCTCTAATTATGCTCTCCCACTCCTACCACCACCAGAGCAACTCCACTTTTATTCATTTTATGTATTAGATTTCAAATAAGATTTTATTTAAAGTAAAGTTTGATTCTTTACCAAAAAAGTACAAAAACCATTGCAACAAAGAGCAAATGCTATCCTGCATCCTAAGCTCATGCTGAAGTTTAAACATTTGTGGTTGACACTCTTGTGCATAAACTAATAAAGGAAGGGTTATGCTCGTCTCTCACCAGTAATGGGAGAACTTTAAGGTACCAGGAGACCTGCCACATCCAGTCATCTCACCTTTCTTTAGGAATATGGTGATAATGGTGGATCCCTGAAATCTTAAGCCACTTCTTTTCTGGTCCATATGGTATGGCAGCTATTTTGCAGAGGTCCATGACAAAGCTCTAACACATTCACAGAATCCCTACCTCAGTCAGTTCTTTCCCAGACTATAATATGAAGCCTTTGAATATTTGTGGGATTCCTTCCAAATGCTCCCTGTGTCTTTTCCTTATCAAAAAGCTTTATTAGCACTCTACCTATATTTGCAATAGATAGTAGAGTAGAGGAGGTGTGGTAGACAGAATTATACAATCTCTGGACCATAACACAGTACATTCTAAAACAGATACTCAGAGGCAGACATTTAAAAAAGATACGACTAAATGAAAAGAATAGCCCAGGAAATGGAGGATCCTGAAATCCTAATTAAGACCTAAAATAACAGGACCCAGGAATCTAAATCCCTGACCTGGGTCAACCAGGAGGCTCTTTTATGGAAGAGTCAACCATTACCTCAGAGTCACATTGACTTTTCTAACATGAACGCTATTGTTGAGCTCCCACGTTTTCACCCTACATCCAACTTGACGGTTCAGGGCCCCTGCTTTGCTCCAGCTTTACCTCCCACTCAGGCAGCAGGAGCTGCCTCTGTGAGGCTGATACTGAAAAAAGATTTCACTGCTCATAAGCCTACGACCAGCATAGAAAGTCATGGTAACAATCATCCCTCTACACAGGCACCTAGGGTGGCAAGTTGTTCTTTTGTAAACCTCCTTTCCTCTAAGGCAGCCCTGAGTGTTCATATTATTGTTACTATTATGATGATAAATTATTAATGGCAGCTAACATTTATTTGGCAATTACTATGTGCTTTGCACAATACTAAGTGCTTTATACTTATTATCTCATTTAATTCTCATGACAACCCTATTAAGTAGGTACTATCATTACCTTCCTTACAGATAAAGAAAATGAAGCTAAGAGAAGACAAGTAATTTTACCAAAAACATGCAACTAGTAATTAGCAGAGGTAAGATTTGAACCCAATTTTGTCTGATTCCAAGGTCCACTCTTAACTACTATACCATTCTGCCTCTAAATTTACCTGCAACAAAAATGGTAAGAAGAGCCAAAAATAGCGATATGCTATGAATCTCAGGCCTTTTGGCATCTGTTTCTAAAAGTATACCAGGAAGCAAATTCCACAATTTCTCACAGCTACATACTCAGCTTTAACGAATCTGGTTTTAAGCTGGGCATGGTAGTACATGCCTGTAATCCCAGCTTCTCGGGAGGTTGAGGTGGGAGGACTGTTTGAGCCCAGGAGTTCAAATCCAGCCTGGGTAACATAGCGAGATCCCATGTCAACCCGTGTCAAAAAACTTCTTTAAACTAAAAAAAGAAACTGGTTTTAAAGAAGTTTTTCCTTCTAACCAATAAATCCCGCCCTCTGAGTCCATTTCCTGTTATTATGATTCTAGTGGAAAAGAGAGTAGGGTGAATGAATACACGCTACAATATGACCTTTTATGCACTTAACACTTCACTTCCACTCTTCCCAGCCTACTATCTGCTCTCCTTTATACTTGCATTCAGTATAACAATAGCAAGTACCACTCACTGGCACCAATTCTGTGCTAGGCACCATATATATATATACACTGGCTCCTCCTCCATAATCTCAAGGATCCCAATTCATATACAACACTTCCAAACACTTAGGTCTGATGGAGAGACTCCTCCACCCATAATGGGGAAGCAGGAAATCTGGGATGTTGGATATATAATGATTGTGTTCTAGTACTATTTTTCTTTTTGGGTCTCAGTTTCCATTATCTATGCCTGTTCTGTGCTTCCCAGGAAGGTGGAGAGACCAAGACTTCTCAATTACAAAGGCTAAAGGTCTTTGTACCCTTATTCTGCTATTTCCAGGCACTTTTGCCCACAGCCAAACCATCTCTTTCCTTTTTCTTAAACTGTAGTTAGAAAGCTTGTTGAGTTTTTTCTATTCACATTCTGTATCCATCATGGGTACCTACTGTGTGCATAGGCATTGCAGGAGACAAGAGACAAATTCCAGTTTCTGCACTCAAAAAGCTTCTAGTCTCAGCCGGGTGCGGTGGCTCACGCCTGTAATCCCAGCTCTCTGGGAGGCCGAGGCGGGCAGATTGTTTGAGCTCAGGAGTTCGAAACCAGCCTGAGCAAGAGCGAGACCCCGTCTCTACTAAAAATAGAAAGAAATTAATTGGACAACTAAAAATATATAGAAAAAATTAGCCGGGCATGGTGGCGCATGCCTGTAGTCCCAGCTACTCGGGAGGCTGAGGCAGGAGGATCTCTTGAGCCCAGGAGTTTGAGGTTGCTGTGAGCTAGGCTGATGCCACGGCACTCTAGCCCGGGCAAAAGAGTGAGACTCTGTCTCGAAAAAAAAAAAAAAAGCTTCTAGTCTCTTTGGAAAAGCAAGATACATACACGGAAAAATTCTGACTAGGCAAAGCAATAATTCTATGCTGGGAGGCAGGAGGTGGGAGTATGTGATATATGGGAGCCCTTCCTGGCTGAATCCAAGGTCAATGATTCATTCTGTGGAAAGCTGAATCTCAATGGATTAGTTTCTTTCTCAGAATGAGCTTTTTACAAAAAGGCATGTTATTCAAACTCAGGTCCAATATGCAATGAGCAATCCACTGTCCCATGCCAGTCACAGCAAGTGAACACACTTGCCCCAGCAACATGCCCAAGACAAAATGGCAGCAAAGACTGTCACTGACTACCTGACTGGGGACAGGGAAGGAGGTAGGCAGAGACTAGATTCTGTCCTGTTGCACTGACCCAAGCAATCAGACTCCTGCAGCAGATCTCTCAATAAAACTTTCATGCCATAGACTAGGGGTGACCCAATCCAACAGCAGCAGAGACAGGTTTTAGGTTACATTTCTAGCTCACCGGATGACCTCACTATTTCTTCTCACTCTTGACCACATACCACACTCCTCCACCTCCACCATCACACTTGTCCTGGCCTGGCCAGATGGAGACCCGCAATAACACAACCCAGAAAGAAGGGAACTCCCCCAAAAGAACAGCTACCACTTTGCTAATCAAGTGGCCCGTTTTAACAGGGAACTCCACCTCCCTCCTCCCCCCTCCTTCCCTCAAAGGACTGGCGTAAGCAATGGCTCCATTTTCTGTTCCGGGAATCCTGGTACTTCCTAAAGAAAGAAAGCGGATTGGAAGACACAAACTCAGGGCCAGTGACAAGATGCTCTCTCCTCCTGTGAGACCGCCCCCGCTTCGCCTGGGGGAGGAAAGCTCCACCTCTCTTCTCCGAGCAAGATCAGATCCCTCTCCCCCTTCTCCTGCCTCCTCTCCACCCTCTCCCCACCTGCTGCCCTCTTCCCAACCTGCGGTTCCCAAGACCCGAAAGCGCAACCTACACCAAAATAGTGCCCCTGGGGTGTCCCATCAGCCTGCCCCGTTGGCTAACCCCCAAACCCCCTACGCACCACTGTCCCATGATGGGGGGAGGGGGTGTAACCACAACAAGGCTTCTCTCTGGTCTCCTATTGCTAAGATGGGGGAGGAAAAGGGAGTAGGAGAGAGCAGCATTCTCTAGCCCTTTAACAGAAAAAAGATAACAAAACAGCCATCACCGCCCCCGCATCACCTATCCCCGGACGGCTTTCCTCCTCCTCGACCCCGACCCTTGGAAAGCCCACCTCCTGAAGGCCAGGAGAACCCAACTGCAGCCCCAAGTCGCCCCCTTGTGAGAGGCGGAGGACAAATCCGTGTGCGGCCCCCACCCCCACCCCAGCTCCGCGTCCTTCAAACGCTGGGGCAGGCGTGGGGCTAGCCAGACGCCCCCTCTCCAAGCTCTCGGGTGGGAAGGACCACACCGCCCCATGTCAGGCAGTGCCAGGCGGGGCCCGGGGGCCTCTATCTCCTCAGCTCCCACCCCAACTGAGTGCCTCTTCTCTACGGGGATCCGCCTTCCTTCCCTAGCCCCTCACCTGTTCCTGCTCCCGGTTCCTCCGCTGCGGCCGCAGCCTCCGCCCTTCAGGTTCCGCTCCTCTCTCGCTCCTCTCCCTCCGGCTCCCAAGCCGACTTCAAAGCGGCTGCTCCCCTGGCCGGCTCGGCGTCTCCCTCTCCCTCCTTCCCTCCACCTAGCACCGGAAGCCGCGACAGCGACAGTAGCAGTGCAGCGCACCCCCACCCCCAGCCCGGGATACTTCCCACCTCCCTGATCGCGCGAGAGCTGTGCGGCAGCGAGCGGCAGTTCTCGCGAGACCCATCACCATGGCAGCAGCTGCAGCACAGGCGGCCAGGCGCTGGAGCAGGAGTCAGGGCGGGGGCCGGTGTGGGGGCTGGAGGTTGTGGGCGGCGGAGGCGGGAGCCAGGAGCCGGGAATGGGAATGAAACAGCGGGCACTGAGGTGAGAATCCCAAGCTCCATGGTTGTGCCTGGAATTTAAGGACTGAGGCCGCGCGCCGGCTGCACTGGGGCCTGGAGCTGGGCTGAGGGGCCCAGGGGCTCCTTTGGGCAAAGCCAGGAGCTGTATATTGATGAACAGGCTTTACTGTGGCCAGTCTTACCCCACCAGACTTTATCTTTATTTCTTAATCTGAGCTAGCTGCATTGCCCCGAGAGCCTTCACTGAACTATTGTTGCTGCTCGCTATTCCTAAGTTACTATTCCTAGGTTACTCCGGAGTCTGAATCAAGAGATCCTTTCCCATAAGGAAGAGAGAGAGTGATGAGTTTAAGAGACTAAAGGACTCTGGGCCAGTTAGGAAGTTGGAACTTGAAAGACAGGGTTGAAGCATAATATTCAGAGGTGTCGTTTGATGAAGTGTACCTAGATGTGTATGGATTTTAGTATCTCCAGGAAAAGTGAAGGACTTTGCACCCATGTTTCTTCCTTCCTACCCACCCCCACTTCCCTCACACTCATTTTTGCACCTGATCTAAACATGCAGCGCTGCCTTGAAAGAGTCACAGCTGTGATAGAAGGGCCCTAGTAATGCTAAAAACAGAAGAATGTTCTTTAAGTGCCCTCTCTCATTTACAGCGGTATGGGGGAACGCATGGCTCTTCCCTAAGGCTTGAGCCAAAACTGTTGCTCTTCTGAATTTTTTGCCTTGTTTTTTGTCTCCTTCCAAGAAGAACTAGGCTGGTAGCCATACTATGCCTATCCCTTGTTCCCATCAATATCTGGTGTATGCATTCACCAGTCCCTTATCCCAGTCTGTTTTCTCTCTTATGTTAACCTGAAAAATAACATGATCCTAGAATGTAAAGTCAAGAGGACTCTAATTTAAGATGGAGAGGGATGAGATGGATAACAAGGAATCTGTTATAACACGGAGAGTTGTATCTGTCCTGGGTCATTGCTGTAAGGGCCTTTGCCCTGATAAACTCTGTGTTTGGGGCTTTTTTTTAAAAGACTGGCTCTTGCTATGTTGCTCAGGCTAGAGCACCTGAGCTATTCACAGGAGCAATCACAGTGACCACACACAATGCACTACAGCCTTGAACTCCTGGGTTCAAGTTATACTGCTTCCTCTGCCTGGCAAGTAGCTGGGACCGCACTGGGCAGGTCTGTGTTTTTTAAAGGCAAAAGACTCCTCCAGTCTTATTACAGACTCCTAGAGTGGGCATTGTGATATTGTGATACCTCCACGTGATTACTCTTTCTATTTCTTTTCCTAGAAATTTCTAGTAACACCCCACCATGTTACACATCAACGTTGACCACCAAAATTATGCTTTTCAATTCCTCCCTAGTTCCCTTACCGCACCCACATGCCCTGTAGGACTCTGACATGGAGGTGGAACCTGTCAATGTTCCTGTCCAAGACTTCAGATCCTCTCAAGTTTGTATCCCATGCGTAACAGGATAGAAACGATGACAGCCCTAGCACTCTGGAGGCTGAGGTGGGAGGATCGCTTGAGCCCAAGAATTTGAGGTTGCTGTGAGCTAGGCTGATGCCACGGCACTCTAGCTCAGGTGACAGAGTGAGATTCTCAAAAGAAAAAAAATGATGACAGCCTAATACAGTTAACAGCAAGTACCATGGTATTTGAGTGAGGACTAAAAATGGGACTGGAGAATCTCCCAGCTCTTCGGTCCTTCACTTCTTTGGAGTCTGGAGAAGAAAGTGTCCATTGCAGCATCAGAGTGGGCTGCCCATGGAGCAAACAGGAGCAGAGATAGGAGGAGTGCTACCCAGCTAGCAATTAGCTGGCCTTTCGCTCTCCAATTTCCTAGCCACTTGGTAAAAGCCAGAGGGAGTAGAGCTCATCTGGAGCTGAAGGAGGACAAGAGGCCTGACTTACAGTCCATCAGTCTTTCTCCCTCCCTCTTTGGAAACTAGTAAAAGCTGAAATTGTAGCCACCAGCTCTGTGGGTTGCATATTCCAACCCTGTCACTGACCCCAGGCCTTGGCCTGAGCCCAGTGCGTGTGCCGGGAGCAGGATTGGGGAGTGGCGGGATTGTGTGTGTGGGGGGGGCAGTTGTTGGCCTTGCTGACAAAATCCATTTGGAATTTGTCAAGGTTGTGGTTTGGGGCTTAAGTTTGCCACAGAGTACGTTTGATGAAAGAAGAAGGAAAGCTAGAAAAGAAAGAGGGAGCCAAAGGGAATACAGAGGAAGGAAACAGGAAAAAGCGGAAATATTCTTGCTGAGACTCCATTAGAGATTCTCCTTCCTCTTCCTGAGCATGAGAAATTCCAGTTCTGGATATTCTTTATCATTATTCTCTCTCATATCCTATGTCCATTCTAGGTGTATCCCCTCTCCCTTGCTCTTTTCCGCATATACACACTAGGTTCAGTAAGTGCCTAAAGTAAGGATGGAACATCTGCCTCCATCAAATTTCCAAGCCCAGAATTCTCAATGCTCAAGTGAAAATTCAGGACATAAAATTTTGCCATTAAAGTATACCCTAACCCAAGACTCCTCAAAATTTCCTTGCTACCCTGGTGCTCCACTCATTTCACCTGATTTTGAGGGTAATTTGGGTTGCAGATACATATGTTGCCTTGAGAAGTGAGAGAACAATTTCTACATTCCTTGGCCAAGAAGATGACCTGTTAGAGTCAGTATTTTGCAGCCCCTTGTAAGTATGCAGTTATTTGTAAAGTTCTAAACATGTGATGCATATCCCTTTTCTATATTGAATCTTAGAAAGATAATAGTTTATTTTCAAAGATATTGGGGCTAGGAATTTCTAGAAGGGTTGGAATAAAAGAAATTCTATTCTCTTTAGTTATGGTTATCTCTTAAAAGATAAAGGAATTATTTCACTAAGATGAAATACAAAAGAGCTCTGAATAAGGAAGGACAAAATGTATATACAAATAATTCAGTGGAAGAACATGCTGGTTTTGCTGATTTCTAGAGCAAAAATAGTCACATTTTGAGCATAGGAATCCCTTTAATATGTTTCCCATCAGTCTTACCTCTGCCTCCCAAGTTCTCTCATTCAGGGCCAGAGAAAAAAGTACCTGCTCTTTTGGGCCCAATCTCATTGTTAAGATATATTTAAGACTGGAAACCCCCCAGAACAAAGGAGACTTCATGGTCTAGAGCAGGGGTGAACAAACTACAGCCAGAGAACCAAATATGGTCCTGCAGCCCATTTTTGTGAAGTTTTATTGGACACAGTCATCCCCATTCATTTATGTGTGGTCTATAGCTGCTATTGATCTATAACAACAGAGTTTAGTAATTATGACACAGTTGAGTAGTTGGGACAAAGACCACAAGCCTAACATATTTATCATCTACCCCTTTAAAACAGAAAAACAAAATTGTCAACCCTTGTTCTAGGGCAGTGATCAAGGTAAAATCTGGAGTTGAGGCACATAGTAAACAGGGCCTACATTTGGATCTCTATAGCCCCTCCCACCTAGAAGTCCCTCTTGGTTTTTACAAAGTAAAAGTTGCCAACTTAGTCACTGAAGTCCATTTCAAATCCTTTGTGAAACTCAGCAGGATTTACATAAATAAAGTCTTTGAGTGTAGGAGGGTAGGAGAATTCACCTGGAAAAGAAGCCATGGACTTGGATCCCAAGTGTGGGTAGCTATATCACTATCTGCATCCACCAGTCCAGTAACTTAATTTATTACATTTTAGTTTCAAACAGGAACCAAGAACAAGTCTCAGTACAATAAATTATCTATTCCCGCCCCTCCTGCTGAAGAGGAAAAAGAGGCCCCAAGAGTCTTAGGAAAAACCCTTCTTTTGGAGGGTCCCTTTAACATGTGAATGGAAGGAGACAACTTCCCTAAGGGCCTGGACAGACAACTCTCTGAGGACTCAGGGTATAGTGTCCCCAGTACTCTGTGCCTTCCCCAAGAAAAAACTCTCTACCACTACTTCCCATTACCCCACAAGAGGGAGCCCAGGCTGCAGTAGAGGAATTTGGGAACAGCAAATAGGAGTGGGTGGTCTCTTTCTAGATACACGTCTATGGCTCCACACAATGCCTGTGGTTATCCCTCAAGGGAGAAGAGTGGTCAAACTACAGGGACTCCCTAGCCAAAAGGGGTGTGAGTCAGGATTAAAGGGGCCCTGAAGTTGAGAAGGGGGAGTAATACAGTGCATTTCATCTTAGTCCATTCAGGTGTTTTAAGGAGCAGAAAACGAGTAACAGCTTCCCACCACAGCCCTCCAACTTTCAGGGAGAAGGCTGTACATCACAGAGTCCTCCTGACCCCCGCCACTCTCAAAGCTGTTTCCAGGTAGATACTTTTAGCCTTCAGGGACCAAGATTGACCCTGGATGGAAATCAGAGCAAAGGGCTGAAAAGGTACCCCCTCTTACAGTCCCCTTTCCCAGCCCCAAGGTGAGGCTTACCCTCACTTACACACATTGACCCACTCTGTGACCTTGCACTCATCACACAGCACATAGCAGCACCAGTGGAAGCGGCAGTGGCAGCGTTCAACTCGTGTCTGCCGGAGCACGTTGTGCCCACGGCCACAGCACAGGCTGCCACAGCCATCCAACAGGTGGCTGGTCTTGTTGCAGGCCCGGCCTCTCGTGCCTGGGGAGCCCATGGTGGGGTCTCGCTCACAGAAGTCAGGAGACTTCTCAAAGTAGACCAGCTCTCCTGAGAGGCGACGCGGACGCAGACGAGGTTGGAAGGCTCCAGAATTGCGGTTGTGGGTATCAATGAAGATGGCCCGGCCCAGCCGCTCCCTCAATGCTGCCCCCACTGTCCGGAACTCTGGGGCTGCTCTCCAGCATGTCTTGAACTGGCAGCTGCCTGACGTGCCATGGCACTTGCATTTCCGCTTCAGGTTTTCAGTTACCACCTAGAGCATTAGAGGGAGAAGAGGTGAAGGGGAGGGTAGCAAATGGACAGAGGCACAGAGGCACAGGAGAGGGAAGGGAACAGAGAACACAGGGAGGGACAAATGGAGGCAAGAATAACATGGACTATCAGAGCAGAAAGGGCATTATGAAGTTAGCTATTGCCCAACTCTCTCATTTTATGGTTGGAAAACTAAATCCAGAGTAGTGTGATTTGTCCATCTTCAGTCACTAGCTGGTAACGGAGCCAGGGCTCAACTCCAGTTGTCCTGACTCCCAGTCCAGTGACCTATCCAGAGTAAGTGCTGATAAAATGGGGAGTCTGGCCCAGAGCACACCTAAATTCTGTAGGGAAAGCAGCTGTACTAATAACTACTATATAATGAGCCAAGAACTAGGCACTATGCTGGGTGCACTATTTGCTAGCTCAGTCTTAACTAAGTATCATTAGGCTCTCTTTACTGAGGTTGGGTGACTTGCTGAAAGTGAGTGGCAATCACCCACTACACCTCGTCCTATTATTTTCCTGTGCCTCTCAAACTCTGGCCAGGCCTCAGAAGCTAGGGAGACCCAGGACAAGATGTACACACATACCTGGCGCCCCACCCTGTTGTTGTGGATTCGCATTCGAGCCTGGATGTCCCGGGGAGCTTCCCTGGAATCCAAGAAATCCCGAGAGAACTTCTCTCCAAAGTCCATGTCATGGTTACAGCCACCCCATTCCCATGTGTCCTGGGGGCCAGGGCTGGGGCCTGAGCCAGGGCCAGGGCTGGGCAGGGAGTGGGGGAAACTCTTGCCCCGGGACAGTGCCTGCAGCTGCAGCAGTTTGGCCCTCAGCCGCTCCTGCTCACCACTGCCCTTCCAGCCACAGCCGCAGCTCACCAGCTTGCCCAGGCTGCAGGCCGTGGCTACCGCGTGCATGACCCCAGCAGCCAGCATGGAGAAGGAAAAAGCACTCTCACGGAAACCTGGGGATGAGAAGGGTGTGATGGTGGAGGTAAGGTTGGCAGGCAGCTGAGAGATTGGGGAGGCGGAAGGAAATAAACAGCCCCCTCCAATTCCAAAAATTCCTAACTGAATCCTGACCCTGCCATTCACCAGCTGAGTGATTTGAGAGAAAGTCACTGGGGATGAGGAAGGGAACAGAAAGCAAAGAGCCTCATCCTGGAGAATGTTTAGGAGACTAAAAAAAAAAGTAGAAAGCACAGAGCCTCAGTTTCTTCATCTATAAAGGGAGAGGATGGATCAAGATGATCTCTGAGGCCCATTCTCGCTCTGTAAATCTGTGGTTTTCAGGTGTAGATGAAAGAGCTAGCCTAGAGGGAGAGACCTCTGGGGTTGGGAGATGACTAAGAGGGAGTCCCTGAGGTCTTTGAAGATGTATGCACTGAGTTCTACATCTGAAAGTCTTAGAAATTCCCCAGCCCTGAAGGGAGCTTGTGTGAGGTGGGAGCAGAGGACTTTGGGGTTCTTTTTTTCTTCAGGGTAATTTTAATCAATCTTTTAACCAACCTACCCTCCACCCCAACACCCCCAAAGCACTGGAGCTGTAAAGCTGCCCTTCCCCTTCCCAGGTTCTAGTTTTATATTTGCCCTTCAAGACTGCCCTTTATGTTTATCCTAACCTGCTATTACCCTATAAAACACTGGGAGGAGGAGAGAGGCGGGGGTGATTTTCCCTAAGGCCCTCTTAAAAGGTTGGCTTCTTTGTTATGTTTTGGGGGTCACAGAGGCTCAGGATGACAAGTCATTCCCAGGCTTAGATAGACATGCTCACTATTTGGGTATCAAAGCCTTCTCCTACACCAGGCCCTGTGGGGAAGGGGGGTATCCTCACTTTATTTTAGGCAGGGGCTTTCTGGAGTCCTGAGAAGATGAGAGACAGCACCTCCTTAGAGGCCAGTCCTTTCCTACACCAGGATCCAGGGCTCCTGGGCCAGCCTCCTGATCCCCCAACCCCAACCCTCCAGGGGTGAAGCTGTTTGCACATGTCTTGGGAATTTCCCCACAGATGGCAGCTGCCTATTAACCCCATAGTCCCCGAAGCACTGCCCCCACTGCTGGGCTGAGCCCCCATGGATCTTTACTCCTCAGGGAGTGAACTCTAGCAGAACATGGGGAGAGGCAGCAATGTCTCCCAGACCATGTCTCCCAGACCAGGCTGGCAGTGACCTGTTCTCTGTCCCTCCAGCAGTTCCTCACCTGCTCAGGTGAGTGACACCTGGGGCCCCCACAACACAGAGGAGGGGGCTGCTCTCGGCTTCAAAGCCGTCAGGGTCTTTGTTCCCAGCTTTGGCTCCTGGGAACCCCAGCAATTAGGGGAGCATGTTTAACCCTTAAACGGTTGGGGGCGTCACCCCACCCCCGCTGAGACTCTGGGGACACCAGCCTGGGCTTGTCCGGCAAAGACGGAGAAGAGAGAAAAATGGGGGAGGGATGGGGGGCGTTTGAAGCTTCCAGGGCTGGGGGCATCTCTTATTCACAGGTGCAACCTAGATCAAGCTGGCGGAGGCAGGAGAGGGAGGCCCTAGGGTAAGGGAGCAGGGACCCAGCTGCCTTGCCCGCAGCGCACAGGTGTTAAGTCAGGCGCTCATGGGCCCAGACGGTGGCCAGACCCGGCTCAGCGCGCTGGGGGGTGGGGGGGATTCCCGGGGAGGCCCCGCCCGGAGCCGCGAACCTTTCCCTTCTCGCCTCCGCGAGCCTCGGCCTGCCCCCCCAACCCCCCACCCCATTGCCTTGGCGGCGGCGCAGACCCGCCCAGCCAGGCTCACCGCGCTTGAGGATGGCGCTGTGGTGCGGCAGGCGACCGCCGCCCTCGAGCGCTGAGCAGTTCCAGCGCTGGTCGCGCAGCTGGTGCTGACACTCGTGGACCGCGATGTGCAGACCCTGAAGCGCAGACGCTGTCACGTCGGGGCTGCGCAGGCACAGGCCTAATTGCCGCTTGCTCAGGCCGGACAGCGTCAAGCACACGGTGTTGGCCGTGAGCGGCGGCTCACCGGGCAATTTCAGGCCCAGAATCTCATTGCTTAGAGCCCTGGGAACGGAGAAGGCGTCTCGGCGTCTGCGATCCAGGCCTCGCGCCCTCTCCAACTCCCCCCAACCCGTCGGTGCTTCTCCCGTAGCCTGGGAAACTGCTCACCGACTGCACAACGCCAGGAACAGGAGACCCGCGAGGCCCGAGGGCGGAGGCCGCGGCCGGGGCTCCTCCAGCATGTCGAAGCCCGGAGGCTCCGGTGGGCAGATCGATCAGGACCTGCGGGACAGGGAGACTTGATGCGGGTTCTGGAATAGGGTAGCTCGCCAGGACAACCAAAGGATCCCTTACTTCGGACTCCTGACCCACTGGTGCCACCCCACTGACTCTTCTCATCCCTCCTGAAACAAAACAATAAGACTCACCCCTTGGTTCCCAGAGTCCCTGAGTCCTGGAGGTCTTATAGAGGAAGAGTCCAGCCTCCCAGCTCAGGGCTCACGCGAGCGCCCCTGGAGCCCTGCCCAGACACAATGCCTGGCACACAGACACACACTCACATGCAAACTCAGACGTAGACTCACAAAACACTTGCTCCAGGACCTCACCCACCGTTCCCTCTTCCAGGGCCCCAGAACTTGCTTCCCCGCCCTCACAGGGCTAGGGAGCGGGATAGGAAGGGGGTTCCCCACCACCTACAGGGGTGTCGCCTCCAGGTGCCCTCAAGGGCAGGCAGATTCTACCGGAACGGTCTAAGAATGAACTCCTCCACCCCACTCTACCCCTTCCCAGTGGAGCAGGGAAAGATGAGAGGCTCCAGGTGTGGAAAAGACAGGGAGAGGAACCTGGCTACCTCCTGAAAGGGACCCTGGCAAGCTGAGTCCTCTTCCCTGTCCCTCACCTTTCTTAACTACATGCTCTCCTCCTCAGCACAGCAACCGTCTGGTCCCCACCCTTTGGCTCTCATGGTCATTGCTCTCCAAATCTGAGGGCACTCCCTTATTCGCTGTGTCTTTATCTCTAGCAATATCTCTGGCTCTCTCTGCCTCTCTGTGCTCCTGTGGGTGGATGCGTGTCTGTCTGACTACCCGCGTGCCTGTCTGGTCCCGTGTGCGCGTCCCTGCCCTCCCTGCTTTCCCAGGTCCCATTACCTCCAGTTGTTCGGGTGCGGGGTCCGCGAACGGCACGCTTGAGTCTCCTAGGTTCGGATCCGGCTGCTTAAACCGTGGGGAGACTGCGTCGGGTTCTGCCCCCTCGGCAGAGCCGCATTCTTCCAGGGCCGGGCCACTCCTCTTCGCTGTTTCCCCAGCGCCGCCGCCGCGGCCGCCGGGAGGAAGGGAGGGAGGGAGGGAGTGATCGAGAGAGCTAGCGAGCGGGCGAGCAAAGAACTGGGGGCTCTGGCTCTGCTCGCGCCGAACTCACGGTGGCTCTGCCGGGTTGTCGGAGCCGCGGCCCCACCCCGAGCCCGGGGCATCCCCACCCTACTCCGCACCCCCCGCCTTGACCAGGGGAACGCAGCCTCTCCCCCTCCTCCCAGTGAACACACACCCTCTCCCCCGACGCCGGTTAGGCTTGGCCCCACTGAAGTGGGAGGTGGCTAGAGCTCCTCTCACCTGCTCTGGGGTTGCCAAGGCTGCAGGGAGGGTGCAGTGACCCAGACAAGGGAGCCAGGACCAGGCCCAAGTGACCAAATCTTTCATCATTTCTCTTTGCCTCAGTTTCCCCACCGAGAGCAGGGTGGCTGGAGGGCGCCTTTGACAAGATGAGGATGGAGCTGAACGGTCCTCCGGCTTCTTGGATGTGGGATAGTTGCACGTAGAGCCCACAGCTATAGCACAACAGGGCACTTGGAATGGGCAGGAGAAGCGCAGGTCTGGGCGGCTTGGCTCCCGCCCACTCCAATCCGTGGGCCTGCCCCTTGGGAGGGGTCAGCTTTGGCCTCAGAGTTTGGTCCTAGCAGAGGCTCCAGTGGCCTCGAAGATTTCCAGCCTGCTCCTAAGTTTCCCTTGCCTTGCAGGCATCCTTGCCCACGGAGGTTTCATACCCTTCTTCCTGCGATTCCTGGGTCTGCACTTCGGGAGGCTCGGATTCCTACTCCCGGCTTCAGACTTGCTTCACATGGGCTGAGAAGAGCTTTGAGATCCCAAATTGAGCCCAGCCCAAGGGCAACCAGGAAAGGACCTGGTCTGGGGGTGCACAGACGAAGGCAAACCACCTTTGGGAGCTCCAGCGGCAGCGAAGGGGTTAGGCGCCACTGTGCTCCCGCCTGACTCACCCTCGCAGCTCTAACCACTGTGGGCTATTTTTGCCAGAGAGGGGCCCCAGGCTTCCCAGCCGCCCCCCGCCCCTGCCAGACCGCAGCCCAAGGCACGGCTGGCCCCGCGCGCCCCAGGCACATTGACTCAGAGACTGCCCCCCAGTAAGCAGAGGCACAGGGCTGATACCCACAGCCACAGTCACCTCTTCCTTGGTGGTGGCGGTGCAGTTCTGCTGGGCAGCCAGCCTAGTCTGCGCTGTTGCAGGTCCTGCCCTGTGCTGCAGGGGTCACTGCTGGATAGGGGGCACAGCGGTCCCAAGAGAGGCGACCAGCAACTTACATCTGTTGGGATATTTACTGACCACCACGCTCTGAGCAGGCTGAGGTGAAAGTGCCATGGTCCTTGACACTGGACAGACTGGACCAGAGAGGGCTGCATTTCTCTGATTCCCTACCTCAGCAGTGGAGGAGAGGGAGCCCTGGAGCTCCCGACCCTCCTTCCCATTTAGAGGACAAGAGCCAAACCATGTGTGGCTTTGAGGCCACCAGACTCTGCAAGCCCAATCTTGGTAGTTTTCATCCTTACACCTGGATTCAGTGATCCCCACCAATGTCCTCGTCCTTTTTCCTGCCCATCAGCCTGAGACTCCAGCCTGGTCCCTGGAAGAGGGAAATGAGATTTCCTTACCCCCCTTTCTCCATGGGGATCTCATGGACATTAGTATTTCTCCATATGGCTCTAGGTCTCCCTCAAGTTTTTTGCCTTCTGATTCCACCCCTCTCTGGCTCCAGCATACACTCAGGTGCCAAGAAAGGGCTGGAGTCAGAACGACTACCGTAGGTTTCAACTTCTCAGTAACCCTAGGGCTCCCCAAGCTGGACTGTTCCAAATCTAAGGAACCATACTCCCGCTACCTCTCTCCACTGAAGCCCAACTCTGGGACAAGAGGCCACAGGCAGGCAGACTGGGTGGCCTGAGCTGGCCCACAGTGCCCTCAGCCCGACCGGCTGGCCTGAGCACTGACCCGCAGGCGGCTAGAGGGCGGTGGGACAGGCGGGGCCTGGAGAGGGCTGCGGGTGCACACCCATTGCCTAATACCCCAAGCACGCGGCCAGCTCCAGGAAAGGGGAGGAGCGGGAACCAGAGAGCCCTTGACGTGGGTTGGGGCCATGACAGGAGGGGGAAAGTGGGGGGCTGTCATCGCTGTGGGGAGGGAGTGTGAACAAGCTTGTCCCCTTTCCCTTCCGTGAAAAGAGTGCGGGGCTGTCCTTGCCATCATGGGGAAGGAGGGTGTAGCGAGAGCAATGCGGGAAGAACACCGGGGCCCTGGAGGGTGGGGGTCAAAGAAAAGAGTGGGGGCCCCTGGAGATTGGGGGATCATCAAGCAACTGAGGCGGTGGCTAAAGCAGCCTCGGAAACCTCCTCCTACTCCTCCCCCCCCATGTTTGCCTTGGCCCGGGGTCCCGGGTGACTCATTTGTTGCTGAGCCGCTGATAGGGGCGGCCAGGGCAGGGGAACCCAAATTATAGGCCCAAGAGGGATGGATGCGCCCGTGGCGGTGAGCTCAGCTGTGCTGCCCACCCTCTGCCTCACACGCCTTCTGCTGCAGCACCATAGGCCACCACCCGGAGGCACCAAAGGGTCTGCAGCCCAACAGTGCTGGATGCTCAGAAAGCCCCCCACATTCAGCAGTCCACCCCAACAGATCTGTGGGATTACCCTAGACAGAATTTTGCCCCCTTCTCTACTCGGGGCTAATGGATGGGCTGTGCTTTCCCAGCCCAAGGAGGCAGTGCTGTCTGCCGGTGCTTCAAAGGAAGGTAGGCTCTTCCACCCACAAACTCTCAGCCCTGGTCCCCTATGTCCTCCCCAGATCCCAATGGCAAGGCATAGCCCCTTCACCCTCCAACACCTCTCCCCTATCCCTATTCCAGGGAGTGGTTTGCTACTGATTTTCTACCTCAAGCCTTTAAAGTTATCCATGGTCAAAAGTGATACAGATCCAGCTAAATGCTAAGAGTACATAAAAAAAAAAAAAAAAGAAAGAAAGAAAGAAAAAAGTGATACAGAGAAAAATAAAGCAGGGTAAAGGAGATTAGTAGTGAGGTTCTATTTTATAAAGAGGGAGGGAAAAGTATGTGAGGGAACAAACACATGGAGATATGAGGAAGGGCATTCCAGAAGACAGAAAGCAGGTGCACAGACCCTTAGAAAGGAGCATGCTTGGTATGTGCAAAGGATCCTCAAGGAAGTCAGTGTGGCTAAAGGGGAGGAACCCACAAAGGAGAGAGTGGTAAGCAATGCAGTTGGAGGACTAGGAAGGAACAGGGTCAGATCATATGGGGCCTTGTCAGCCACGGTAAAAATTTTGGCTTTTACTTTGAGTAAGATGGGGAAACACTGAAAATTTTGAGCAGAGAAATGAAGTGATCTGACTTCATTTAGAACGATGACTGTTTTAGAACGATGGCTCTGGGGGCTGTGTGGAGAACAGGCTGTAGGGGGCCAGGGTGGAAGCAGGGAGAGCTATTAGGGGGCTACTGCAGTAATGCAGGCCAGATAGTGGTGGCCCCTGACCAGTGTGGTAGCAGTGGAGTGGTGAGAATGGATCAGATTCTGCATATATTTTGAAGATTGAAGAACAGGATTTGCTGAATGATTCGACATGAAGTGTAAGAAAACAGATGAGTCAAGGATGACTCCAAGATTTTTCTTCTGAGCAACTGAAAGATGAAGTTGCCATTTATTGAGATGCAAACAACTGAAGAAAGAGCAGGTGGGGGAGGGAGGAATCAAGAGTTCAGTTTTGGGTGGTGGCTGGTGGCTCAGGCCTGTAATCCCACCACTCTGGGAGGCCAAGACAGGTGAATTGCTTGAGGTCAGGAGTTCCAGACCAGCTTGAGCAAGGGCAAGACCTCATCTCTACTAAAAACAGAAAAATTAGCCAGACATGGTGGTGCACGCCTGTAGTCCCAGCTACTTGGGAGGCTGAGGCAGGAGGATCGCTTGAGCCTAGGAGTTTGAGATTGCTGTGAGCTATGCTGACACCACTGGCGTCTAGCCAGATGACAGAGCAAGACTCTGTCTCAAAGAAAAAAAAAAGAAGAAGAAGAAAAAAGTTCAGTTTGGGGCACGTAAAATTTCAGATGTTTATTCAAGTGTTAGGTGTACAAACCGAGAGTTCAAGACCAGAAATATACATCAGGGAGCATAAAGCCGGATAGTCCACCAAGGGAGTTTGTGTAGACTGAGAAGCAGCTCAGATTGAACTGGGGTGTACTCCAATATTTAGAAATTGGGCCAAAAAGGAGCAAGCAGACAAAGAGGCTGAGCAAGTAAGCAGCAAGTGAGGGAGGAATGGCGTTCGAGAAACAAAATGAGAAAGTATTTCAAGAAGGAGGAAGTGTTCAACTGTGTCTGTTATTCCAGAAAGATTGATTAGGATGAAAACTGAGAATTGACTCTTGGGTAAGTCAACAAGGAGGTGGTGCATAGATGATTTTGATAAGGAAGTATAGTGAGTTGAAAGTGTGATTGGAGTAGAAAGAGAAAAAAGAAAAGAAATTGGCACTAGTAAATAAAGCAACCTTTTTGAGTTTTGCAGTGAAAGAGAGCAGAGAAATGGGGCGACCTTGGACAGTAATGTTTGTCAAACGGAAGTTTTGAGGTTTTTCAGATGAGAGGTATTATAGCATGTTTGCATGCTTATGGGTATGTTCCAGTACAGAGATAAATTGATAATGCAGGAAAGAAAGAGGAGACAATTGATAAAGTGATGATTTGATCTAAATAGAAATTTGGGCCAGGACACACACAATGTTATCCAGACCTAGGGCCCTTTTCCTCTTCCCCCGACTCCTGGTGGGTGGAACAGTGGAACAAAGGGTACTGACTCCTCTCCTCTCTTCCTACCTTTGCTTGACACTAGTGGCCACAGACAGGGCTTCCCTGTCTTCCAGCCCACGTCCTACCTTTGTGAAGTTGTATCAATCCACCAGGCCAAAAGATGTGACCCAGATCCCAGTGGGGAGAAATATCTAAGTGACAAAGGACAGGCTGCCCGTAGTACATTGTCCATTTACTTGAGCCATCTATTCTGGGTGCTCTATGCACAGGGACTACCAGCTTTTGGATCTGTGGAGGATGCTGGGCCGGTACACTTTGCCCCCCAGGGATGAATCCAGGTCTGGGCTGGGCAAAGGGTCTGGGAAGGACATTTCCCTCAAGAATAACTTCCATCAGGCTTCATCTGGGTTAATACACATTTCATTTAATACACAAATGCCCTGAGAATATCAATTAAACTTATCAGGCATCTACTCCTTAGAGTGATTTCCCTGCTTTGGAAGGGAGGCCTGGTCATTTTGGGGACTTGAGACTCTTTAGGATTAGGCCTGGGGAAATTTCTCAATCAGAAAGCATCCTAAAAGACAGGGGAGATGGAAAAAAAAAAGAGGACCTGAAAGGGAGATAGGAGGGTCCTAAAAATCGTTTTTACCTATCTGTCAATTTTGAGAAGGGCTCCTGCCTGCTATTGCTGCACACTGGCAAGCAGCTGATAAAGTGGAAAAAGCCTTGGCTTTGAGTCAAAATGGTGTGGGTTTTAATCTAGCTCTACCATTGATTCATTTATTAGATGTGGATCTTGGACAACTGCCTGATCTATTTTTAATTCTGTAAAGTGGGAAAAGAGGAGAGATGTAAAGAAGATCTTCCCTCCTTCCAGGGGCCATCTTGTGTGTGGTGGTGGGGCATAATAACCAGGCTGGTAGTGCCCCCTATGCCCCAGATAGGGAATGGCATCCACTTCAATGGGAGGCCAAGGTGGCCTTGAGGCTGAATTGGAATCCCTGAGAGAGAAGAGAAAAGTGTATAGTGAATGAGACGGTCATAGGTACTCTGGGTATTTCAGTGTGGTGAGAGTGTAGAGAATCAGAGTTTTAGGGGAAGATGAAAACTTGGCAGAAAAATCAAAAGAGCAGCAAACATATGGAGGCATAAATTCCCTAATCTAGGTTCAGTGCAGCCAGCAGCCCTTTTTTTCCCAGTCCTCAACCACCATACACACGCCTGACATCTACACCACTGCCCATCCTCTCTCTCTCTCTCTCTCTCTCTCTCTTTTTTTTTTTTTTTTTTTTGAGACAAGGTCTCATTCTGTTGCCCGGGCTAGAGTGCAGCAGCATCATCATAGCAACCTCACACTCTGGGCTCAAGCAATCCTCCTGCCTCAGCCTCCCAAGTAGCTGGGTGGGACTACAGGCACACACCACTGTGCCTGGCTAATTTTTCTATTTTTCACAGAGGCAGGGTCTCGCTATGTTCTTAGGCTGGTCTTGGACTTGGGCTCAAGTGCTCTTTTGGCCTCAGCCTCCCAAAGTGCTGGGATTACAGGTGTGAACCATTATAAGCCTGCCCACCATTTCTGAACCTAGCCCTCAGAGACTCAGCCCCTCCAGACTGGTCAATTTTGTTATCACCTTGGTTGTAGGCTCAGCTCCCTCCCCCAATGACACACACTGGTTGACACATGCCACAGGGTGACACACCATAGGATGCCTCAAGGTACACAGGGCGACAGAGTGACACATACACGCCACATATTTAATCTCTCCATGCACACACTCATCCACCCACTCCACTCACAGTTCCAGACACTCTATTCCTCAATCAAGCTTCTGGGTCTCTCCTGTCAACAGCTGCCACCTCCTTCCCGACACACTGCCCCAGGTGGTGACTGTGACAAGATGACTGGATGATCCCTTCTGACCTGAGCTACATTCCAAAATTCTTTGGAAAGTTTCCTAACATCCCTCCTCAGAACAAGGAGTTTCTTCATACACTGACAACGGGAGTGTGCACCCTCAAAACACACTAGCACGTTCTCACTTGCACTAACATTCACATTGTTGCACTTACACACCATACATACAGAGCCACTGGTGGGCTCCTTCTGGCCCACATGCTCCAACTGCTGCTGCTTCAGGTTTCTCTCCACTCCCTAGCTCCTTTTGGTCACCTAACCCCCCCAACCCCCAGCCATCCCCGGGATTTCCCTGACCACAGCCCAACCGACGCCCCGGTCTCCTCCTTTTCCTTCTCAGTCCAGCCCTGGGGGTTCCTGGGTGGTTAAGCGTCTCTCCGGAGTCCCTGCCCAGAACCACATCACCACAGCTTTCCTCCCGCCGCTCAGGATGGGGGAGAGAGGGGACGCCGGCGGGCCTGGGGTGACGTCGAGGGGACAGCCCCACTGCGGGCGGCAAGGCTGGCTGGGATCCTGGCGGGTTCTCCCCGCAGCACATAGTCGCCGCGCCCCCTGGCGGATGCTAGTCCCCGACGGGCTCCGGACACTAAGAGAAGTGAGGCGGGCGCGCGTGGGAGGGTGTCCCAAGGGGAGTGGTCCGCGGCCAGTGCAGGCCTGGAGGCGGGGGCCACCGGGCAGGGGGAGGGGGTGAGCCCCGACGGTCAGCGCGTCAGCTCCAGGCTCAGACGGGCGGGAGCCAAGGCTCCGCTCGCTGCCCATTGTCTGCGCCCCTAACCGGTGCGCCCTGGTGCCACAGTGCGGTCCGGAGGGGCAGCCTCCTCCCGTCACTTCAGCCAGCGCCGCAACTATAAGAGGCGGTGCCGCCCGCCGTGGCCGCCTCAGCCCACCAGCCGGGACCGCGAGCCATGCTGTCCACCGCCCGCCCCCGGTGTTGTTAAAGCCAGACTGGGAATTCTCGCCATTGCCGCCACCGCCGCGTCCCGTCGCACCGTCGCGGGCAGCAGCCAAAGTCGCCGCAACTGCAGCACAGAGCGGGCAAAGCAGGCCATGGGGCGCTGGGCGCTGCTGCCCGGCTGGGTTTCTGCTACGCTGCTGCTGGCACTGGCCGCTCTGCCCGCAGCCTTGGCTGCCAACAGCAGTGGCCGATGGTGGTAAGTGGGCTGGTGCGGGGTCGCCACTTGTCCTGGGGCACAGAGCCAGGGGCCAACCCTACCCAGCTTCCCACGCTCTGGGATCCGTCCACCGACAGGCTCCCTTCGGCGCTGACTTCCCTCCGCGACACCGAGGGGCGCTCTGGCGTAGTGCTGCCCCAGAAACTCCAGCTCTGCTCAAGTGGGACAAATGATCCGCTCGCGGAGGCCTAAGATACCCCAGGCAGGGAGCCCACTCTCATCTAGCACCGCCTTTCCCCTTTGAGCACCAGCCTCACAGAGGTGGCCGCACCACAGGTCTCTCCACCTCTGGAAGCGAAGGACCAGGCGTTGGCTTAGAAAGGAAGCAAGAAGAGGGTGGGACTCCTAAGCATTTCACGTCTCGGGTGGGCAAGGGTTGCAGGCCATGATTTCCTCGCTCAAGGTGACCAGAAGGAGGCTTGGAAAGCCAAGGCAGACACTCAGTCTCCTGGTTCCCCATGCCTTTATTCAATCTCCGGACACGGGGATCCGAGAGCAGCCCTCAGACTCCTAGGCACACAAAAGTCTGGATGCCCAGTTCTTTCAAACTAGTGAGCCTGGTAGCGCGGAATCATTACCTTATTATTGATCTCCCGAGACTCTCTCCTTATAGCGCTAGGCAGAGAACAGGTGGGCACAGCCTTTATGGCTAGGGTGCAGGTCCCCTTCCCAAGCCTGAGCTTCTATCATGCGTCCCACCAGGGGCATCGTGAACGTAGCCTCCTCCACGAACCTGCTGACCGACTCCAAAAGTCTGCAGCTGGTGCTCGAGCCCAGTCTGCAGCTGCTGAGCCGCAAACAGCGGCGTCTGATCCGCCAGAACCCGGGGATTCTGCACAGCGTGAGCGGGGGGCTGCAGAGCGCGGTGCGCGAGTGCAAGTGGCAGTTCCGGAATCGCCGCTGGAACTGCCCCACTGCTCCAGGGCCCCACCTCTTCGGCAAGATCGTCAACCGAGGTGGGTGCCCAGGAATGCGACGCTTCCGGGACCAGGAAAAACGCGGGGTCACCCCCAGGGCATGGGCGGGCGAGTGCAGGGAAGGTGTCTCAGGCGCCTGCAGGGGCACACCGTCAATCCGCCAAGTGCCTAGTGCCCAGCGCTAGCCCGGGCCAGACTCTTTCTACCAGGCGTTTTCCACCCGTGGACCCTCGGGACGAAATTAACTTTTCTGAGCTACTGTCCCAGAGAAAGGGAGTTCCGGGTCGTGGATGCCGGCCGACCGCCGCTTTCCCCAAGCCTGGGAAGTTGCTTTCTGCGGGCGTGTCTTGCCTCCTGCCCAGCAAGGCTTGCATTGCCAAAATGGGCCGAAAGTTTGGGCTTTCGAAGAGGGCATAGTAATGCATAGTTCTTCCGCTCCCTTCTTTTCGGTTTTTCTCTTTCGGGCTGCCGCACTTCTGCATTAGAGCCAAAATGCGCCTTGAGGAGTTTCAGTAAGGCCTGATTACGACGCTAGACGTGGGTGCGTGCCCACGCACCTGCTTTCTCTGTGAGACCTAGAGACCAGCTTTCCAACACAGAGGGCCGCGGGGCTCTCAGGACTCTAAGGGTGGACTTGGGGCGTGGGACTCCAGGGTCCCAATCTCTCCACTGAGCCGCGCCCCGCGTATCCCCTACTGATCCCCTCTCCCTTCTTCCACAGGCTGTCGGGAAACGGCTTTTATCTTCGCCATCACCTCCGCAGGGGTCACCCATTCGGTGGCCCGCTCCTGCTCAGAGGGGTCCATTGAGTCCTGCACGTGTGACTACCGGCGACGTGGCCCTGGGGGCCCTGATTGGCATTGGGGGGGCTGCAGCGACAACATTGACTTCGGCCGCCTCTTCGGCCGGGAGTTCGTGGACTCCGGAGAGAAAGGGCGGGACCTGCGCTTCCTCATGAACCTTCACAACAATGAGGCGGGCCGCACGGTGAGCCGGCTTAAAAGGCTCCGCACCCGAAGCGGAGTGGCAGGGGCTAACCTCGGGCTCGGGAAGTAGCGGTCGGTGATTAGGCAAGGGGCACCAGGAGAAGGCGTACTGAAAGAGCGGGAGGCTTGGAACGAAGCTGGAGAATAGAAAATAGTGACTGAGGGCAAAAGGATGTCTCGGCTGATGGCAGGTAAAACAGAGGAGGTTAGAAGTCATCCAAACCATAGAATGTATTGCCTACAGTCCCTCCATTGTACAGATTCGAAAAATAAGGTTGAGAGGCCGAGACTGACTTGGCCGGCTTGGAGCAGAGCTGGGCCGGGTTTCAAATCTCAGCGGGACACTTCACGCCTCCCTTCCCGGGGCTCAGCTAGGCCTGGGCCTTTGCCAAGGTCCGGTCCCGGTATCGTCCGGGAGGGGGCGGTATCTGGGATGGTGGCTCTGGCCCAGTGCCCTGGGACACCCTTTCTTCCCCCCTCCCCCCAGACCGTATTCTCCGAGATGCGCCAGGAGTGCAAATGCCATGGGATGTCTGGCTCTTGCACGGTGCGCACGTGCTGGATGCGGCTGCCCACGCTGCGTGCCGTGGGCGACGTGCTGCGCGACCGCTTCGACGGTGCCTCGCGCGTCCTCTACGGCAACCGCGGCAGCAACCGCGCTTCGCGGGCGGAGCTCCTGCGCCTAGAGCCTGAAGACCCGGCCCACAAGCCGCCCTCCCCCCACGACCTCGTCTACTTCGAGAAATCACCGAACTTCTGCACGTACAGCGGACGCCTGGGTACAGCGGGGACTGCAGGGCGCGCCTGTAACAGCTCGTCGCCCGCGCTAGACGGCTGCGAGCTGCTCTGCTGTGGCCGGGGCCACCGCACGCGCACGCAGCGCGTCACTGAGCGCTGCAACTGCACGTTCCACTGGTGCTGCCACGTCAGCTGTCGCAATTGCACGCACACGCGCGTACTGCACGAGTGTCTGTGAGGCACTGCGCGGACTCTCCCCAGGAACGCTCTCCTGAAGCCCTCCCCCAAACAGACTCGCTGACACTAAAGACCCTGATATTCGCCCACCCCAGTACCTTCAGCCACACTCCCCCTGGTTCATACCTATCCCATCTCTCCCACTTCCTTCCACCTGGGGACTCCTCAAACCACTTGCCTGGGGCAGCACGAACCCTCTTGCCATCCTGATGGACCTGCCCGGACCTACCTCCCTCCCTCTCCGCGGGAGACCCCTTGTTGCACTGTCCCTTGCTTGGCCAGGAGGTGTGAGAAGGCTGCATCCCTCCCCCAACCCGGGTCAGCTACTGACGATGTTGCTCTGCCTGGTCCACTGCTCTAGTCGACCTTTCTCCTTCCCCTTTGTCCTCCGTTTTCTCCGGGTCCTCACGGCCGCTTCCCATTCATTCTCCTGGCAACGGTGCAGACCCTGAACACACACCTGGGCATCAGGGCCTTTCTCCTGCCCACCTGCAGCTGAAGCAGGAGGTTCCAGGGTGAAAGGGCAGCTGTGGTGATGTGGAAATGAGGTTGGGGGACACAGCAGAAATGCTCCCATTCTCCCTCTGTCCTGGAGCCACTGAACAGCTGTGAGCCATGCCTTCCAGGGCCACCTCCTACCCCTTCCTGTCCTGCCTCCTCATCAGTGTGTAAATAATTTGCACTGAAACGTGGATACAAAGCCACGAGTTTGGTTGTTGTAAATAAAACTATTTATTGTGCTGGGTTCCAGCCTGGTTTGCAGAGACCACCTCCACCCCAACCCAACCCCTCTCTGCTCTTCTCTCCTTTTGCCCTCGAGCCTCTTCCAGTCCCTCTTCTCGGTTTCTCAAAGATGCCTTTGCCTACTGAAATCAGTATTTCCTTTCACTGTAGCTATTAGTGGCTCCTCACCCCACCTATATGGTATCTTCCTCTGTAGAATAAAATCTCTATTTTTATCAATGACTTGGTGGCTTTTCCTTGAATCCAGAACACAACATTGCTTGTGGTATCCCCTTTCCCCTCCTTTTACCACTCCCAGGCTTGAGGGCTTACTTCTCTTAAACAAATAAGATGCATTGTTGGGGGACTGGTTTCCAGGCCCTGCAAGAGGTCCCTGAGATTCTGACCCTTGGATGACCCTAATGAGGCCATTGGAGATCCAGCTCTCCTGGGAAAAGAACCTGGTCAGGAGGCAAAAGATTCTGCAGGGTTCTTCCTCCTAATCTAACACTGACTGGCTGTGTGAAATGGGCAAGTGCATGTGCTAAACAAACACACACACTCTGCACCTGCTTTTCCTACCTGGAAGAGTTGTGAAAATAGTTACAATTGAGTGATAGCCACAACCATGTTCTGAAAAGTAGGAAAAGAAACTCAAGAGGAAAGGGCGCTGCTGTCCCCAATGGGGAGAACTATTGGCTCCTGAAACTCATCTTCAGCTGTGGTCACAGCACTGGTAGGGGTTAAGCCCCCTCCTCCAAGAAAAGTAAATACTTTATTAAGACCCCAGTTCCCAACCTTGGGCTCAGGGGGATCCAGGGAACAGATGATAAGCTCTAGTCCTGGACCCATAATCTCAGACATGATTGTGGGAGAGAAGAAGGGAGCAGGAGGGTTAGAATCCAAATACAGGTTAGGCTTAAACCAGTGTAACCAAAAGGAAACCCAAGTGTGGTCCACAACCAAACCATTAAGCAAGCCATTCCCATAAAGAGCCAGAATGAGGTTACTAACAACACTGATATGATACACTTGTGTGCACATTCACCAGAGTGGGCAGGAGTTCTAATTCCGCCTATAACCCTAAACCAATCTCTAACTCTAATCCTCTCCCTGTTCCTAGGTCTAGGTTGAACCTTAGCCTTAACCCTAACTTCAGACAAACACTAACTCCTTCCTAAACTCTAATGTCTGTCCCTAATCCTAGCTCCTCCCACTAGGAAAGGACCAGAAGGGCAGGGGGAGCTACGAAGCCCCTCATCCACACCCCAAGGGGAAAAATCGGTCCCAGCCTACTTGAGAATTTTCCCCTTTTCCCAGGAGACTTTTGCTGTTGTCCTTGCCTCCCACCTCTCCCTGGATGTGTGAACTCTGACTCCTGTTGACCTTTCAGATACCTGTGGGGGTAGGGGAGTGCAGCCAGGAGCTGCTCAACTCCACAGTGATATCCCTTTCCCTTTCTCTCCATCTGCCAAGCTAGCACCATCTCAACTGCAATGCTCAGCCTATGGGGAGGAATAAAAACCTATTGGTCCTAGGTAGGAAGCACGCAACAGGTCTTGGGTTTCCACTAAAGAACATCCTGCAGAGAATGCCTAGTCTACAGCCAAAAAAGCCATTAGATCTCCCAGCTCCCAAAGTAAGAAGTTAAAGGGCTGCTTGAAGCAGGAGAGGGGCCTAGGCCCCAGTTGGACAACACTCAGAGTTGGGGAGAAGCAGTAGCCTAGGGAGTCAAAGGGTTGGCAGCTGTCTCTAACTACTCTCACCTAAGTCCTAACTCCAAGAATTGGAGTTGGTATCAGCTTTCAGGCCTGGAAGTTGGGGAGCTCTGGGCTGAGCTGACACACACAAGTTGGAAGAACAGCAAGGGAAAGCAATGAATCCTTTTCTGTCCCTAAGTACACTTTCAACAATTCTCTTGCTTTCTCAGCCTCAATTGCCTTGTCTGTTAAACAGGGATAGTTATCATTACTTATCCTTCAAGGAGGTGATGAAGTTCAGATGAGATACTGTACATGAAAGCTTGGGTCATTAGAACACTTACACCTCTTCTGTACCAGGCATCTGCCAAAGGCTAACAATACAGTGATGTTCAAGCTATAGTGCTTGCTCGGAGGAGGTGACAGTCTGGTCAGGCAATCAAGCACATCAACAGATATTATCAGTATAAATGGGAGAATGCAAGGAAGGGTCGGTGAAGTGTAAAGTCCTCTGAATATGCATTGAGTTTAAGGACAGACTCTCATACTCCAGTCCTCAGCACGGAGTCCCTTCTCTTCCAGGGGCTGGGACTTCAAAGGCAGGTGGTACAGGAAGTGCAGAATGAGGCTGGGGCCTCAATGGGGCACTAATAAAATACAAAAAACAAGTAAAAAAAAGATCCTATAGGACCTGCAAAGCAATACATAGAAGGTAATTACTATATTTTGTTATTATGATCATCTGTGCTGTCCTCACACAGGGCTAGAGTGCGTAAATCCTGGGGACAAGAACAGCTGTGCCTAGAAAGAGGCCTCACAAATGTTTCAGGGCCCAGAGTGGCTCAGAGTGGTGGCCATGGGATAGTATCATCAGGAAGGTGTCTGATGCTCCAGCTCTCATCCACTTTTGGTCTTCAAGTGCCAGGTGCCACACACTTCAGGGGATCTGAGGCTGGCAGGGACCCTGGACACAGGTTAGCCTCAGCAAGCAAGGGAAAGACTGGTCCTGAACTATCCTGGGGGGAGCGGAAAAGCTGAGAGGAAAGGCAGGCTGTGCGCAGTCCCCAGGGGGTCAGCAAGCCAGCACCACACACCCTGCCACACGCACCTTGGAAAAACTCTGTCAGTGGGGCTGCAAATACCCTAGGGTCCAGCCCCCACCCCCCTCATCCCAGGCTGGCTCAGTCTTCCTCTCCAGGCCAGAGGGAGAAAAATAACAAAATGAGGAGAAAATAAGCTGTTTGGCTGTGGTGTGAGCAGGAATATCCATGCAGAGCTGCCCACCACTCACCCTTACTCACTCTTTCCACACCCAGCCGGGGCGCCCAGCATGAGACAGACCACCCCCCTGCCCCCTCCCCCGTCTGGGCTAAAAGCAGACGCTGGTGAGCGAGCAGCAGGTTATAAATATGCCCAGGGAACTGCCGCCAACTCGCTCCCCTGTCATCCCCCGGGAGGGGTAGGGTGGGGTGGCTCCTAGGGAGGAGCCCGGGCTGCCCTGTTCCCTGAGGCCCAGGAGGAAGTGGGGCTTCCAAGAGGCCACTGCATTTTTTTTTTTCCCACCCTTTTCAAGGTGAATGAACCACTGCCACTCCATTTTCCCTGGACATTTGCACATCTCTTCAGAGATGGGGTCCCTACCCTCCCTGGGCCACTGTTGGAAACTCAGAATGAAAGGGCCCAAAGCCACTCTGTGTCTTGGTGCAGCCCAGTGCCACTTCTCTTCCTCATACCCATTTACTCTCAGCAAAACAGAAGTCCATTCATTCATTCAACAAGCATGGACAGAAGGCCTGTTGAATGCCAGCCCCCGTGCACAGGCATGCCTGCACGCACAAACATATGCGCATGCGATGCACGTGCACACGCAGCCACCCTCCTCCCATGTGTTCACGTCAGCTCCAGCCCCTCCTAAGGACTTCCTGGCTCACACCTGACAGCCTCATCAGGAAAGGTAAAGCTTCAGGCCCCCAGTTGCACCTCAGAACAGGTTATGTGTGGGGGTAGGGGTGCAGAGAACAGAGCCCCGATGCACAGGGGTGGGGAAGCTGCAGCCTTGGGGCCACATGTGGCCTTCTGGATCCTTGAGTGAGGCCTTGTGCAGCCTTTTGACTGAATGCAAATTTTACAGGACAAATTCTTTTAATAAAGGGATTTGTTCTGTGAAGTCTGGATTTGGTCAAGAGGCTGTACTGGGGGATCTGGAGGGCCATGTGCAGCCTTAAGGCCCTAGGTTCCCCACGCCTGCAAGACATTCCTGCTTCCACCACTTCCCTGGTGAATGAGGGGATCCTTTCTCCCCTCTCTGCCCAATCATCCTCACAATGTAGGTACCATGTGAGGAAGAAAGAGCCATTCTGTGAGATGCTGAGGGTACCTGCCCAGGCTGCCACAGCCTACTGCCTCCCAGCCACCTGTCAAGTAGGTGCCAAGCTGAGCAAGAGGGGGCAGTACCACCCTGGGAAGCTCCCAGCTTTCCTCCCCCAGGGCTGAGCCCCTCCCTTCTCCCTCCTCCCTATTAATCCTCGGAAGTAAAGTAAAGGGGCCATCCCTGGCGGCCCCTCGGCCCTATTGTGGCCCCTCGCCCTCCTTGGCTGGCGTCTAATTAACTCCTCCTGCCCCTGGTTTTGTGTGCCCCCCTTACCCTACCTTGTCGGCCCCGCCCCTCCGCTCGGTCAGCTCCCCCCCACGGACATTCCAGCCAGGCTGGGCCAGTGTGCCAGGGCAACCAGGGCCAGACCAAGGCCTAATCCCCCTGCCGCCTGGCCCAGCTCGGGGAGCCCCACTCACCTCCCTGCTCTCTGGGGGCTGCCCGGCTCTGCTGTGGCGGAGACACACAATCGGGACAAAGGCTCAGCCCCCAGGGGGCTAACTCAGCCTTCACGCCCAGGTTGTGCGGCATTTGGGGAGTTTAATGAATTGTCCATCATGCCTTTCAGGGCCCGCCCGTCAGCCTGGATTAATCTTCGGAGCCCTGGTGGGGTAGGAGACACTAAGCCTGTATTTATTACTCTCCCATTGTCACTAATTGAGGTAATTATCTGTGACTCTAGCCTGGCCAACAATGCCGCATTCACTCCCGGGACCTCTATGGGCCTGGCTCCCACTCTCGGCACCAACCCTCCCTCCCCTCCTCTTCCAAACCCGCCAAGGGCTAAGATGGGCCCTGGAGCATGTTGGGAAATTGGACAATGTCCCACAATGCTTCACCTCACAGCCAGTGTCACCCACGGCCACCACTGTGGAGTTGTGTCCAGGGAGAGCCCTGGTCCCCCCAAAGAAAGTGAGAAAAGAAGGAAGCCTCTTGAGGGGGACAGGTTTGGCTAGCAGAACCCTCAGGCCAGAGAGGGGCATGTTTCTGAGGTCTCTGGTTTTCTGGACTCTCCAACTCTTCATCTCTGGGTGGGTGGCACCAGGGTCTCACAGGGCGCTTTTGTCATCCACTCTCATGTCCTGGTAGCCCCGAGAGCTCTACGGTGATAGGAGGCCCTATCCCATAACAGGCCTACTCTTGGGAGGTCCCTAAAGCTGCCAGGGCTGGCAGACTGGCTGTGGATACGATGGGGAGGTTGGGAGGAGAACAGGAAAGGTCTTGTCAGGGAGCTCAGGGGAAAGACAAGAAGAGCCCTCCCAGAAAGGGTCACAGCATTCCCAGAGGTCACACTAATGTGGCCATGCACATTAACAACTTCAGGGAGAACCTTGGATTTGGAGGGGTAAGCAATGCTAAAGAGTATACTTCATGTGGAGATGGCTTCCCAGGTCAAGGGGACTGGCCCTGGGGAACAGGTGCGTGAGAGTGTGTGCATGTGAGAGAGAGAGAGAGAGAGAGAGAGAGAGAGAGAGAGAGAGAAAGAGAAAGAGAGAGAGAGAGAGAAGAAATATTTGGGCAGGACTAGGCTGTGAGCTCCTTGAGGTCAGGAACTGTGTCTTGGTCACTGTTGTTTTACAAGAGCCTAACACGTACCTGGTGTGCATACGGTAGGCACTGTTGAATAGGTGGTTCCAGATGTACTTGCATTGAAATTGGGGTCTGTCAGCTCTTCTCTTCCACAGCTGCACTCAGGCTCTTCATTCTCTCAGGACTTGCTGGAAGGAGATATCTAGACCATCCCTGGACAGTTCCTGGATGGGCACTTCACCAGCTGAAACACTACAGACCCTGGCAGAACTGAGCCACAGTTGGGACAGCGCCACCTTGTGGTGTCTCTTGGGAGAACTCTTGGAGAGACCCCAGCGGAGAGGACAGGGTCATCTCTCCTGGGAAGGGGATCACACCAGGCAGTAGCCATCCCTCCTCCTACATTTCTGATTCTGCATTGCCACACCAGTGTTCCTGTGGCGGTCTTACCATTTGTTCCTTCCTTATGCCAGCATTTTCTGAGAGCCTGCTCCATGCCAAGCTTGTAGGGGATACAGAGCTACATCAAAGGCACAGCCCTTGGATAGCTCATGGTCCCCCTGCATGGATTCCACAAGGTAACAAGACCAACAGGGTTATAATCAGGCAACAGGAAAAACAATCCTATAGGTGCTGAGGAGGCACTAGAACATTCCCAGCTCAAAACTCTCTATTGTTCACCTCTCCCTTTATTCCTCTCACGAAAGCTCAAATGTTTTATCCTTTCTCTCAAGAAAGACTTCATGACATGACTCCCACACATCTTTCCATGACCCCACCCATGACCCTGCACCTCTCCATTCCCAAGTGCTTCTGTTCCCTGTGAAAGCCATGTGCTTTCCCAACCTCTCCACCTTTGCCCACACCCTGGAATGCACCCCTTCCCTATCTCCCCATCTCGAAACCTGTCTCAGCTCTCCCTGTCTCCATGAAGACTCTTCTTACTTGGCAGAAAGGTCTTGACTGTTTGAACTCCCAAAGTACCTTGTTGGTAGGGCTTTTGTTAGCAGCACACACTGGCTGTCCCACAGATCACAGATACTGGCGATCGGTGTATATTACTCATTCTCCCACTAGGCCCTTGTAGCACTGAGCTAAGCACATCATATGCCCTTGTTAAATGATGACTAGATGGATGGATAAATAAATATATGCATGGTATATGGATAAATGGATGGAAGTATGGATGGCCAGATAGATGACAGATGGGTTGGTGGATGGACAGATAAGTGGACGGATAGATGAATGAATGGAGCATCCTTCCATAGAAGGACTCACAAAAGGCTATGTAGTAGCAGGGGCTTCAAGGGAGGAAGGACCCCATGCCAGGACATGAAGACGACAGCAACCAGGCTGAACCTTCCTTCACTAACATATGCATGCTCAGCTACTGGTCTCCCAGCGGCCTGGATATATTCCCTTTCCTGGAGATGCTCCTTCCCTCATACACCCTGGTCCCTCAGGAATGCCTTCATTAATATATATTATGCTGTCTGCCTGCACTGTAATGACTCTGTGAGTTTCATCTTGCATATCCCCTCTCCTATATTATACACACCATATCTTGTGAGCTCCCTGAAGGTAGGAAGCATGCCTAGTCTCTTCTGTGTCCCTAGGGCCTGGCATACATGTTTGATGGGTAAGCGAACAAATGAAAAACTGAGTGAATGCTGACCCTTTTCCCCACAGATACACTTTGCACACTTCCTAAGTCCTCATGCTTGGCCATCTCTTGTGGTCCTCTCCTTCTCACACACACACACACACACACACACACACACTCACACTTGTGACCCTCTGAGGTCCCAGAGTTATGGCCTGGCTCTGGGTTTCCTTTACCCATTTGTGGCTGATCTAGGGAAGTCCTAGGCTCTCCTGAGTGTCTGAAAGAGAGCGAGAGCTCTTGGATCCTCTAAAGCCATGTTAACTGGGCCCCAGGTGGGGCAGGACAGGGCTTCCCTGGGAAGAACATGGCTGTTGGGTGGGTAAAGGGTCCTGTGCTAACCTGAGGGCTGTGGCCCCAAACTGACCACATCCTCCTGTGTCTGCTGTCCCTACTCCTGACCAGTGAGGCTGTCCCAAGGTGGGGGGTGGTTGTGGCCTCCATCTCAAGGCTGGCTGGCTGGCAGACACAGCCAGATTTAGAAGTCATTTTCGCAGCAGGGAGCCTCCAGCCTCCCACCCACGGACCCTGCAGGGCCAGTCTGAGATAGGGCTCACCAGGGGCTGGCCCTCAGATCTGCAGCCGCTCCTCCCCTTCTTCTCTCTCCCTGTCTCCCCAGAACTTTGGCAGCTGGTGCTGACTGTATCCTTAGGCAAAGATAGAGGAAGTTCTAGGGAAAGAAGTATGTTACATTGACACCTTAACCGCCAAGTGCTTCCAGTATACCACTCACCCATTCAAGGGGCAGTTTGTGCCCACCACAGGGCTCCTCTCCCCTCTCCATCTGGCCTCTGCTGCCTGTTTCTCCTCCTCTCCTACTTCTGATTCTCTTCCCCGTCCTCCTATTCTCATACCCCAACACTAATGAAATAGCCCTAGAGAGAAATAATAATAACAATAATCATAATCAGTGCTAACACTTAGGTGTCACTTACTATGTCCCAGGCAGGCATTGTTCTTAAGTGCTCTACAAATCAAATCATTTAATCCTCCCAACAACCCTAAGAGAGAAGTACTTTTTTTTTTCTTTCTCTGAGACAGAGTCTTGCTCTGTCACCCAGGTCTAGAGTGCAGTGGTGTCATCATAGCTCACTGCAACCTCAAACTCCTGGGCTCAAGTGATCCTCCTGCCTCAGCCTCCTGAGTAGCTGGGACTAAGGATGTGCACCACACCTGGCTAATTTTTCTGTTTTTTGTAGTGAGAAGATCTCACTCTCGCTCAGGCTGGTTTCGAACTCCTGACCTCAAGAGATCTTTCTGCTTTGGCCTCCCAGAGTGCTAGGATTACAGGCATGAATCACTGCACCCATCGGAAAGGCACTTTTAATAATCCCATTTTATAAGGATGCTGAGGCACAGAGAGGTTGAGTAACTTGTCCAAGGTCACAAAGCTTGTATGAGGTACAGGCAAGATTTAAACGTAGGCTGCCAGGCCTCAGAGTACATGTTCTAAACACATTACCCCAGTTCTCTGACAATGGCAGCAGCGTGGGTGAGCTCTTAGAAATGTTGTTCATCCTCAAAGGGGCTCAGGCAGCATGGTGGAGCCCACCCCCACAGAGCCAGTCCCTCTACCACGCAGCTCATCTCTTCTATCCGCCCCAGAGCCCTGGAGCCCCTGGGCTGTAGCAAAATCCAGGCAGATGCTGTCACCACTGTCCTGGCCTTCCTCAACTTTCCTCCTTGTGTGAAGGTCCAAGGCACACACACTCCTCAGCTCGACCAAGTTCACCCCAATCTGGCCTCAGTTTTCAGTCCTGCCTTATCTTCCACAAATCCCCCAAATGTACTCCCAACTGCAGTCAAACCAGACCATTGGGTAATGTCCTAAACATACCCTGTTTCCCCGCATCCATGCCTCTATTTTTGCTGTTCCCTCTACTTGAAATGCTCTCTCACCAAATTCTATCTCAGATGCCACCTTCTCCATGGAGCCTTCCCTGATCTCCTAAAATCCACACCATCTCCCTGTTTGACTCCTTATAGTACTTAACACCCACTGCTCGGTACTATCATTTGTGTATTTTCGTCTTCGCCCCACTGTCAAGCAGGCCTTACTCATCTCTATCCTGGAGTCCAGTCGAGTGCTTTGCTCCTGGCAGGTGCTCGGTAAACGCTCAGTAGTTAGAACTGGTGGTAGGTAGTTGGAATTGCAGTGGAAGGGAGACAGACCTAAGGCACCCTGGACCTCTGCCCAAGGTGATCCCCACTTCCTTTACCTCCTCCGGCAAGAGCTAATTTGAAACCTGGCAGTGTGGGTTTCAGGTAGGTTCTGGGATGGACCTTCCCCAGGAGCTCTGACCAATGCGCTCCCCTCGGGTTCAGAAACTCAAAGAGAAGACCCTCCCCCGCTGAACCAAGGCTAGCTGAGCCAGCTCGGGGTCGGGTTGTCCCAGGCTGCCCTGCCCCACTCCGAGTCCTGCTCAGAGTCTCTCTGGGTGCGGGCGGGAAGTAACGTCGAGATAATTGGAGACTAAAACCGTAAGTGGTTTAAGAGCGGGCTGGGGACCTGAATGCTGAGCGGGAGTTGGGACTCGGTGGGAGTGGGAGCAGAGGCGAGGCTGGGGGCTGGGCCAGCACCGGGCGACTGAGTCTGGGCGAAGCCCCCGCGCCTACCGAGCCAGCAGCTAAATTTACCCCGCTGACTCAGCCCTTGCCCGGAATGGGGGGCGGGGGGAAGAGCCGGCGCGGGTATGGTGGGGGGCAAGGAAGGGAGAGTCCCGGCTGGGGGAGACAGGGATGGGCCAGGAGTTACCACGGGAGAAAGGAGTACTGCTCGCCCTGACACCGACCGGAAGGAGCGGAGGAGCCCTGGGGGAGGGACACTGTGGGAAAAGGGTCAGTGAAAGAAAGAAGATGCCAACGCTGGATAAAGGGAAGCTTAGATTTATTGAGCGCCTACTGTGTGCCAGGCACTGTGCAAGGCGCTTTACATACATTATCGCATTAAATCCTCACAACAACCCTGCGAGGTAGGTGTTTATAAACCCCCATTTGACAGATGAGGAAACTGAGGCTCAGGGAGGTGAAGTGATTTGGCCAAGTTCACATGGCTATTACATGGCAGAGACAGAGGTGTCCAGGATCAGCGAGAAAAAAAGACTTCAGTGTCTGAGTCCCAAGCCGGTTGGCGTGGATGAGTACAAAGAGGGGCTCGGCGCGCTCCAAAGGTCTGGGAGGCCGGAGGCCTGCTCCCGGCTCCACAGGATGGAGGCGGCAAGGCGGGGGACTGGCGCGCGGTAAGTAGGGGATCGTATTAACTCTCAGTGCCCAGTGCCGGGATAGGAATAGCAACTAGGGAAATCTGCGGCCTGCGCGCGCCCCGTAGTGGCTACAGCGAGTATCACACCCCACACCTACAGGGTTCTTGGGACCAGCCTCCTTCCTTGCCTAGCCGGTTTCTGGAAGAGGCAGAGATGGGAGAAAGAAATTTTCAGGGTTCTTGCAGGTGGGCGATACCACTGGGAGGGAAATCGTGGTAGTGCCTCAGAACATCACTAAGGAACACTGGGGAGGAGGAAAAAAGGAAGGCCTAAAGACGGTTCCCAGCTGATTCATTGGCTGCCTTCCCTCCCCAGCTCAGACCACCACAGGCCAGGGTAAGTGACAGGGCCACTATCCTGCCCTGCCTTGGGAAGCCTTCACCGAAACTGGGAAGACTAGGACAAGAGCGCCTTGCTCACTTACTCAGCTCTTCTGCAAACCCTGGACAGTCTCCTAAATTGAGGATGAGTGCAGGTGACAAGGAGACCAGACAGGGGCCCTCAGACTCTGTTCACTTATTCCCAACTCTCCTTCTTGGTTTGTTGAGGGGAGGATGAGATAGAGGCCTCTCCGAAGATCCCAAAACGTCAGGGATGGAAGTACAGACCTTAGAACTCCACCATTTTACATACCAGGAGGCCTGGAGAGGGAAAGTGACTTCCCTAAGGTCAACCAGCAAGTCAGTGGCAGAGCTGGGATTCAAACCCAAGACTTGTGACAACCAAGGTGAGCCCTCTTCCTGGTTTGCTGGTTGTTTCTTGACCTATTCCTCTTCTGCCAAGAACCACTCTGTCACCTGGTCCAAAGCCTCTCCATCGCTTTCTCCCTCCTACCCAGAAGCCCTGCCCTGCCATTGCCCTCCTATGACTGCCACCATCCCTGCCCTCCTGCCTGATCCTGGCTAGACCTCTCTGCTCAGCTGTACACCTAGGGCATCAGCCCTTGCTGAAGATCTCACTCTTGTGCCCTGAGTGGCAGGCATTAAATCTTCTGTTTACCCTCATCTCTCCTGAAACAAAATTACCTCCGATGGGCATATGCACCCTGTCTTTTTTTTTTTTAAGAGACAGGTTCGCACTCTGTCAGTCTAGCTCACAGTAACCTCAAACTCCCAGGCTCAAGTGATCCTCCCGCCTCAGCCTCCCAAATAGCTGGGATTACAGGCACACATCACCAGGCCTGATTAATTTTAAATTTTTTTTGTAGAGACAGGGTCTTACCGTGTTGCCCAGGCTGGTCTCAAACTCTGCCTCTGCCTCCCAAAGTACTGGGATTACAGGCATGAGCCACCGCGTCTGGACCGTTCCTTTCTTTTCTATTTTAAGTATGGGAACGGGAATGGGTAGGGATACAAGGAAAAGAGAAGCAAAGGAAGTCTGTGGGGAAGAATGGGTACCAGTGAGCCCAAGGATGGATGCGTTAGGGCACACAAATACAAGAAGGGGCCTGTCACTGCCTCTCCCTATTTCCCTGTGGGGTCCCCTTGGTGTCCCTCGCCCGGAAGAGGGCCTCCTCGGTTTGGCTGATGACATCTAAAATCTCCCGGGTACTGTCGCTCAGCTCAGCTGTCTTCCCACCTTCCTGGGGCTGGCTGTTCCCAGCCCCGGGCAGGGTCCTCTCGTTCCGCCAGGAGGCGCCCGGGGCTTCTGTGTCGCTTCCTTCATAGGAGCTGCTATGGACGCTGAGCTCCTCAGCTTCGTCGGTGTCTGAGTCCGGGGCGGTGTGGCGGCGGATGCGGGACACGGCTTCCCGCAGGGCCCCGGCGTAGGGCCCTGGATTCCGCGCCCAGCCCCGGCCAGCGCGCCACTGGACCGCCGCCACTTCCGAGCCCTCCGCTCTGCCCGCGCCTCCCAAAGCTGCTGGGCCTAAGGCTTGGTGCTCTGGGCTACCTGGCTGCGTTGGGGCGTCCCGCAGGCGTACTTCACCGACTGGGAGCCCCAAGATACGCGAGGCGCGCTCCTCCAGTGAGGAGTCCGCCGGCTTCCCACCCTCTGCTTCGCACCCGCGCCCCCCACCGGGCTGGTGTAAAAGGCGACTGCTCAACAGCAGCTTTTGACAAGGGGAGGAAAAGACCGCGGCCCCCTCGCTCTCCTCCTTACCGGCCTTCGGTTGGCTGGGGGCATCTCCCACAACATGCGGCACTCCAGAGGGCAAATGCTGCACCTGCTGGGTTTGGGGGGTCGGAACATACTGGGATCGTATCACCACGCACGTGGCGTCAATGACAAAGACGCCTTCTCCACTAGCCGGCCCCCGGGAACTGCGGGGCAAGGTGTGGGCGCGGCGGGTCGCCTTCCAACCCTTCAGGAACTCGGGTCCTCCCTCCTCCCTATGACCCAGGGACTCTCTCCATCCCGTGCCTCCTGGAGCCCAAGGTCTGGGAAGTGTCTGGCTCTGCCTGGGCGGCTGCTTTTTAGGGGAGGAAATCCAGCATTTGGGGAACCAGATCGGTTCTCTTCCTTCTTTCCCTTCCCTCGAGCCCTTGAGATGGTGCCTCGCCCTGGGAGCGGGACGCGGGGGGCTGGGAGTCGCAGTTGCAGACCCTGGTGGAGCTGTCACGGTGCCTGGACTCCCTGTAGCTTTGGCTTGGGAATGGCTGTAGCTACTACCACTGTTCAGGCCAGCAGCAGCCGGCCCCAGGCTTTTCTCCGCGGCCCCCTTGCCGGGCTCCGGCCTTGCTCTGGCCGCTCCACAGCCTGGGGATCCCCCCAAGAGACCCTGCCCCTGTCGGAGACCCCAAGCCCCGAGGACGTCCCGGTAGATCCGAGGATCCAACCTCTTCTTTGTGCGCCCTCCCTCTGTCCTGGTGGGGGTTGGAGTTGGGGTTGATGAAGTGGGCGCCTGGGAGAGCTCGGGGCCTCGCTTAGTCCCCAAGGTCCTGTGAGGGCCTTCGTAAGAAGGTGGAGCCACGTAGGGTGGCGGCCGGTCCCAGCGGCGTCGCGGGGCGGTCCCAGCAGAGCCTCTTAGCAGCAGGTGAGCCTCGTAGCTGGGGGGCCCTGGCCGCCGACCTCCCCAGGGCCCCGCCCACGCCGACCCTGGGTCGCTCTGCGGCTGCGCGGATGTACGGGGCGCTCGCCCCACTGGCCCGGGACGCTCTGGCAGTGAGGGAGCCAGCAGCCTTGCAGGCTGGGCCGCCCGAGGGGCGTTGCGGGGCTCTAGGCGGGGCCGACCCGGGGGGCTCCGTCGGGCCCCACCAGCCTTGCGCCTTTTTCGCTCGGTCTCCTTGGCCTCCCGCTCCTGCGACGCCGCTTTCCTTTTCTCTTGCTCCCGGGCTCGGACCTCGGCCAGGGACCCCGCCCGCCAGTTGGTCGCCTCCTGCAGCACCCTGGAGGCCCAGGGCCGGCGGGGCGGCGGCTCAGGGGATCCTGGGCGCGGCCCACACCTGGGACAATGAGCAGGAACCCAGGTGAGCAGCTTGTGGGGAAAGGGAGCGGAGGTCCGGGGAGCTGGGAGCACTGGAGACCACTTGGGGCAGCCACGTGAAGGGGTGTGTGTGAGTGTGTGCGCGTGGGCACGTGCGTATATGTTAGGACTGAAGTCGAAGCGGGACTCCTCGCCATCTCTCCATGCACACTTTAACAGCGTCTGCCCCATCTCACCTCCTGCCCTTTCTCACGCCCACCCCTGTCCCCCAAACAACACTGGAAGAGTCAGGGCCCAGCCCTCGGGAGGGGGTGGGAGAGGGAGGCGTGGGAAAGAGAAGGGGGACCAGCAATATACGCTGGCGCCTGCAGGGAGGTCCGGACCCCACTCCCCGCTCCACCACTCTTCCCCTCACCCCTCCTTCACTCACGTGCGGCTCGGGGGCCCGCGAGCCCAGTGGCTGGCCTGGAAGTCCATGGGCTGTCGAGAAGGGGCGCGGCGACTATAATGACAGGAAATAGTCTTCACTTCGATCACCAAAAGCTTGGACTTCTGCACCCAGAGGCAGCTGCCAGACTCCTCGTCCTGGAGCTCCTGGGGGCTGTCGGGCCCCTCGGAGAATAGCGGGCCATTCAGCATCCTGCCCCACCCCACCCCGGCCCCCCCCCCTCCCCCCCGCCCCGACAGCCCCCTCCCAGCCCAGGGAGCCGGCGCCCACTGCAGAGCGGCGGGCCCAGGACTGAGAACTATATATACCCGGGCACACGTGTGTGCCTGTCTGTGTGTGTGCGCGCGCATGTGACACTGCGCGGACGGCTCCGCGCTGCTACCTCCCCCATGTGCACGGCCGCCCCCTGGGGCCCGGGATTGGACGCCCCTTCCCACTGGTCTTGTCCCCCAAGCCTGATGGGACCGCACGAGTGGTAGGGGGAGGGACTTAAGATTCTTGCCAAGATGACAGTGCCCCCTCCCCCGCTGTCCCCCTTTCTTCAACCTTCCTGTCGTTTTAACCCTTTATTCTCCAGCTTGCCATGCTGCCTGACCACCAGGGTTCTGCCTCTGACTTCCTGCTTCAGGTTTCAGTTTCCCCGACAGGGAGTGGTGAGAATGGAACTCAAGGTCTCCGCCTGCCACTCTGCTGGTTTCCATGGGGTTGGGGTGCAGGAGGGGCTGGCCCACGGCTGGGGGGCTATTTTTAGCGGCAGTTCGGGTACAGAGATGAGATGAGTAACCAGCTCCCATGTGGTGGAGAGAGGAGGAGGTGGCTTTCACTGAAGCTTTTGTGTGACTCGGGGAGAACTGCCTTCCCCAAGCTCAAAAAGGGTGACCCCTACAGCCTTAACTCCTCACCTCAGTGCTGCAGCGCAGGGCTGCTGGTACAACAGGACACAGGAGTCTGCCTTGGCTACCCAAGCTGCCCCACAGCTCCCATTCTACATGTTTGTCCTTGGGCACCCAGGGAGCCCTCCCCTAGCAGCAGGATCTCTCCCCAATCCAGAAGCCAGGATTTTGGGGTTACATTGTTCTGTGCCTACACAGTTCTGCCCAGCTTTATGGAGGACAGAACAGAGTGCTTGCACACGTGCACCCTTACAGAGGGATGGAGGAGAAATGGTGTGCTCCCTTGGCAAAAGTAATCCCTTAGCAACTGAAGTGATAAATGTGGCCTCTACTTCTCAGTGTAGAGCTCCACCACCACAATGCCTAGTTCACACAGCCCCCACCTGAAGTGGTGCTCAAGATGCTCACCTTTGAGGCTTATTCTGTCCTGGGGGTTGTTGCTTATCCACATGACTCCTCCCCCCAAGCGTATACCAGGTGTCCCCTGATTCACCATGGTAATGTTAGTGGCAGCACAGCCCACGCCAACCCTTCCATGCAGAGACTTAGCAACCATGCCTGGCAACCATGGCAGCAGCTCCAGTGGAGGGGAGGGGTGCAGGGAGCAGGGAAAGAGTGTGTATGGCAATGGTTCTTTAGGAAGAAGGCATAATTTGCCTCTCCTGAGAGGAATAGGTAAGAATAAAAACCTATGAGGCTCCCAAATTTTATCCCTTGTCTTTCCCTCAGCTCCCTCCTCAGACTCTGAGACTTACTGGTTTGAGTTTTTGGGGAAAATGGGAGAAGCAAGAGATCCCAATTTGTTTTACACTGTAATACATGGAGCCTTTTGCGCACAGACCCTTCCTTTTAAGGGGATGGGGGCCAGAAGGGTTGTTATGGGGCAGAGACTTACTGAGAAGTGATCCAACAAAACCCAAGCATCCTGCTCCCTAACACAGACCTTTAGAGAGAACCCCAAATATCCCTGTCCCATCCACTCTACCCCTCTTGATCCCATGCACCTACCAGCTGCACTGGTGACTCTTCGCTTGAAGGTGCTTCCTTCTACCCTGGATCCCACTGGTCCTAAGGCTTTTTAAAGCCCTTGCCTTCCCCCTAGGCAAATCCTCCTTCACGAGGGAATGTGACATAAGGAGACATCTGTACTTTCCACCATGTACCCGCCCCCACACACATAAACATACTCTAATTCTAATAACTTGGAAGCCTCTCTCCTCCAAGTTTGGGAATGTGCTGAGAGAGCTGTGAAGAGGTGAATGCAGAAACAGGGGCTTCTCTATAGTCTTGATGCAGCACTGAAACCTGAGCTCTCGACAAGGGCCTTGATGCTTTTCCCTGTGTTCCATCAGGAAGCCTGGTTTGGAGGAACCAGTATGGTATGGGTGGGGGTTGATCAGAAGGCTTAGGCACAGTGGGGGTAGGGGCAAGGTATTACTCTGAAATTGCTCCTGGCTTGGATGAGAAATTGCATCATACCTGCAAGGCACGGATGAGATGGTACCCACAGCCTAGCAGTCCTTATGGTGTTCGGAGTTAGCTACTGTTTTGGTTCACATGGTTCCAGCCCAGGGAATGGGTCTGATGGGGTGGCCATCGTCCTGCTGTTCCCCACCTCCCACCCAGCTCATTCTCACCTTGGAAGAAAAGGGATTTGTACGTTCAAAGATAGTGCCAGCTCGGCAAAATCCAAAACACAGTCCAACCTTCCCTAAGAAAAGCTGATGATGGTCTCGCAAAGGAGACCTTCAAGTCTGCCTACTCTTTGGAAATCTAACACTGTTATGGGATTTTCTGTGGGTCCCAGCTATGGTCCAGGCAGAGGGGTAAGAAAGGTAATAAGGGGAACTACAGGGACTAGGGTGGGGAATAATTGTGAAAGGAAAATTAGAGAGATAGTAGTAACTCTTCTGTAGTGGAAAAGAGCATGAACTCTGGGGCCAGATTGCTTGGGTTCAAATCCTAGCTCTACTTTTTACTAGCTGTGTGATCTTGGGCTACTTACTCAGCCTCTCTGTGTCTCAGTTATTTTAAATCTGTAAAACTGGAATAGTGACTACTACTGTTCTGAGGATTAAATGAGTTAATATATGTAAAGCACTGAGAATGATGTCTGCCACACAATTATATGCATGTATGCTATTATTATTGTGTTATTAATGATGAGTTGAAGAAGCCATATAAAGTAGAAAGGTTGGAGCAATAGTGTCCATCAACCGCAAAAATCAAACACGGTAATACCATGACAAGATTCCTGTCATTTAATTAGATTTGCCCATGACCAGCAATAACCTTGGCTAAGCACTCTGTCCTCCTCCTCTACCTAACCCCCATCTCCCTTCATAGGCATGTAGCACAAGAACCCAGAGGCCCTCCTCCCCTCAATCCTCCCCATTCATATTATGGGAAGAAGTGTCACTAAATGGACTCAGCCTCCTCCATATATCATGAAAGAGGATGAATAAAAATATCTTGATGAAGAGTTTTGTTGTGCTATTATCTTCGGGTAGAGTCATGGCAGAGATGGAAGCAAAGGCAGGGTGAGGTCTGGGGATCTCTTAGAGATCAGAATTTGCCTGAGGGGCACAAAGCCCATAGTTCACCCAGAAAGGGGGCTGTCTCTAAGAGGAGAGGGCTAGAATTGGCTAGGCTGAAAGTTTTCTTCAAGCGTATGTGTTAGGGTAAGGGCAGCTAAAAATTCATTCTCCCTCCCCCTGCACCTCCCCTAGCTCCCAGATAGGAGGGTAGGGGGCTCCTGAGCAGGGAGCAGTCACAGTTCTCACAAGTTTCATCTGATTCTCAGAGCTTCCAGCAGTGAGTGGGGCATGGTGCTCCCCTTCCCCCAGCTCAGAGCTTCTTCTCTCCACCTGTGAGCACCAGGGCCTGCAGGATGTCAGACAGTGATACAATTCCCTTGACCACATCATTCTCATCCACCACTACAAGTCGGTGAACCTGGAGTAGAGCAGTAAGGGAGAAAGAGAATGTTTAGTGCCAGCCTCAGTTAGGGTGAGCCCCTCAGCCCCTACCCTCCTTGCCCAACCCCACTCTCATGGCTGCCCTCCCCAGCTGCTTGATGGTTACTAGCCTCCCTACCTCTGCTTCCACAAGCCTGTTGATGATAGTCTCTAGAGTCTCATGCAGGTAGCACTTAAGAACGCCCTCAAAGTAGTGTGATCGATGTTGTAGGGCTTTAGTCACAGACACATCTAGGTTGTTGTAGGTCTTTTCTGCTGCCAGATTCTGGGGAAAGAGAGGAAGGAGCTTGCAGGGAAGCAAGAGAGCCAGCCTCCAAACCCTGAACCCACCCAACCTCACCGGAGGGATTAGGGCAAATTGTCAGCCATGCCCACAAGCCACACCCAGTTCATTCAATTCCTTTTCAAATAGGATTTGAAAGCTTGGAAACTTCCAAGACCCCTTAGGTCCCAGAAGAGAGTCCCTTCTCTCTTTTCACTTCAACACCCTCCACCCATTCCCTACCTCCCAGTCCCTTCACAATCACTCACGATAACATCAAACTTGGAGTAGATGTCCACCACACGTCCTAGGGGGACAAAGGAAGCTCAGCAAGGAGAATCTGGCATCCAAGACTCCCTTTACCCACAGAATCACCCTGCTGGCCAAGCTGAGGGGAAAGCAGATTCTCCCAGAGCCACCCTGACTTCTCTGGACCACTCCCTCTCCCAGACTTTGGCCCAATCTCTCACCTTTCTCATCCACCACTGGCAGCGCTGAGACTCGATGCTGTACAAAGATGCCCAGAGCCACGTAGACAGGGGTGGTAGTGCGGACCATAGCAATATTGGCATAGGTGCCAATCTGTAGCTCTTCCAGAGACTTAGACATGAACTCTGGCTTGGGGAACTCTGTGATCTGAGGAAAGAACCATCAGCTTGACTATCAAGGCCCCCAAACTACCCTTGGATACCCCTCCAACCCAATATATAAGACATAAGAACTGGGCTAAGGAGCACTTACAAACAATTTGAGGAACTTCAGGATTCGCTTGTGGGTGAGGATGTACAAGGTGTTGCCTGATTCTGGGTCAATAACTGGCAGCCTGTGGATCTTGTTTCGAATTAATGAAGATACAGCATCAAACAAGCTGTGGGAAGGTGGGTTATAAAAGTAAGTTCCACAGTGCTGGGGCTGAGGGGGCTGAGGGTGGTTAAATATACTTTGTAAAATGTACATATAAACAGGATAAACTGGTGGTTAGGGGAGGGGGCAGTGTGCAGACCAGACTTAGAGAGAGAGAGAGAGAGAGAGAGAGCGTGTGTGTCGTGTGTGTGTGTGTGTGTGTGTGTGTGTGTATGTGTGTTGGGACAAGTGTCTTTTCTCTCTTCTGCCCCTTTCCCTGGATTTTTGTAGGGCTTTAGCTATGCTGATGTCAAGGCTCTTACCCTTTTCAGACAAAGGGATAGCTGGAACTCACCTGGCATTAGGAGAAATGCAGACGAGAGGTTTAAAGGAGTCCTGTAGGTACACCTCTGAAAGGAAAAGCGATGGTTCACAAAATACCACCTTGGGAAAAGTGTTTCCCAGGAAACCCTCCATCATTTTATTCTTTTACAACCCCTAATTCTCTACATACCTCTCCAAGTTTCTATCTTGTGTTCTTCTAGCTCATAGATCTGTACCTGGAAGCAGAAGCAACAGAATTTGAGACCTGCTCCCTCTGCTGCATCAAGCCCTTGTGGCTTGTTGGGAGGAACAGAAATGAGGGACTCTGGGAAGGGAAAGTGGTTTTGGTCATTTGGCTGAGGTTCCTTACCAAGGCTGATTTATAGTAGCGATGTAGGATGTTGATGAAATCGGTGATGGTCAGCATGCCTAAAGGCCAAGACAAGAGCCCTCAGCACTACCCAAAGTTTCTCTCCTTGCCCAGCACAAGATGCCAATGATAATGTGTTCCAGAAACTTTTGCTTACCCACAAAACTTTGCTTCTTACTATCCCACAAAGGGGCAGCTCGTACACCATTAGTCACCAAAGCAAAGAAAGCTTTCTTCACCTATGACCAAGAGAGTAATAATCATAAAGAGAAAGCCACAGAGGGCAGGACTATAAAAAAGAACAGGGGTTGGACAGTTTGGGGAAAATTCTTAGAAGGACAAGGATATTATCCTGGGGATGAAATAGGATGAGGGGTATTGAAACAGAGGCTCCAAAAAAGAGGGAAAGGGAAAGAGGATTTCACCCACCTGCAGGGAAGTATCAAATACAACCAATTTGGAGCTCGTGGGAATCAGGTCATAGCAGCGATGAGACTTCATGAAGGAAGTATACACACTATTGTTGGATTCTGGGGTCTCTGCGTAGGGTGGAATAGTTAGTCACTTCTTTCTACACAATAACTCCCAATCAAACAAGACAGAAAAGAAAACAGTTCTGGTTTCTCAAATATTTAAAGCATGATTTTTTATAAGGCCCTTTATTCTATCTGTTTTGTTCCTATTGTTTCCACAAAACCTGGATAAACCCCTTAGAAACCATTTCATCCAACTCCTATTTCCAGGTAAGATTATATCTACTGACTCCTTAGGTAAAAGGCGGCTAACTATTAATAAAACAGAAAGTCTACAATATCTCTCCTTAACCTGTTAGAGTCTAAAAGCTTTTCTCATCTTTAATCCAAGTTTTTCCTTTCATATATTTAGCACATTTCATTTGTCCTCTTTTCTCAAATGAAGATGAAAAACCAAGTAAGCTTCTTAAAATTCTTCCAAGACCATGCTGGTGCAGTGGTACATGCCTGTAGTCATAGCCACTTGGAAGGCTGAGGCAGGAGGATTGCTTGAGCCCAGGAGTTCAAGTCCAGCGTGGGCAATATAGTGAGACCTCGTCTCAATTTAAACAAACAAACAAACAAAGGAAAAGTCATGCTCCAAGCTGGGCCATTTCTCATTAATACTAAATTGGAGCCCAGTGTTCAATCAACGTGGCCCAAAACACCCTTAGTGTCCATTCTGGCATCCTGTGAATCAGAAATCATTCTACTAACTCTAGACAAATGAGAGATCATGGTTAGGTTTACCTTTCTAATTCCTGTCATAATAATTACTTGCTCTAAATTGGAGAAGCAACCCCCCAAATTAATAGCCTGAATGTACTATGTAGTATGCTTTGTGCACTTAAAAATGTTACATACTTTAATTCTTACAACAAATCTGTAAGGTAGGTATTATCATCATGTTTCAGATGAGAACACAGGTACAGAGCAGTTAAAGAAACTGCTCAAGGTCACAGCATTAGTTAGTGGCAAGAAAGACTCAAACCCAGACCTACTTGATTCCAAAGTTCATGCTCTTAAATCTTTTCAGTTGATTTTTTAATATTCAATTTTTTTACCAAAGTTATATAGGCACATAGTTTAAAGAGTCAAATAGTTTTACAAATTTTGTTAAGAAAAACTGCAGTTCCTGTACCCACCTCCCATACTACCCCTCCCCCGAGATGAGCACATTCACCTCTTTTAGCTGATTATTTTGGTACTTATTTCTATGTCCTTAAATAACATGCTTGTATTGCTACTTTATCATTTTTTCATTCTGGGGCATTATCTATTATCTTCCTACAAAGAAAGATGAGAAATTTTTTTTTTTTTTTGGAAGATGAGAATTTTTAGTTCTCTTTCCTACCTGGACTGCATCACAAACATGCACTTCCCAGCACCCCCCATTCTTCCAGGAGTTAAACCACAATGTTGGTTACATCAGTATTTAAATAATTTTGAGGCTAGGCATGGTGGCTAACACCAGCAATCCCAGCACTTCAGGAGGCTGAGGCAGGAGGGAGGATTGCTTGAGCCCAGGAGTTTGAGATCAGCCTGGGCAACATAGCAAGACTCCATCTCCACAAATAAAAAAAATCAGCCAGGCATGGTGGAGCATACCTGCAGTCCTAGCTATTCAGGAGGCTGAGGTGGGAGGATCTCTTGAGCCCAGGAATTTGAGGTTATAGTGACCTATGATTGTGACACTGCACTCCAGCTTGGGCAACAGAGCAAGACCCCGTCTCAAAAAAAAAAAAAAAAAAAAGAAATCATTTTGACTGAATATTTATTATTCAGAGGTAAGCCAAAGAGTAAACTCTGATTTTTTTTATTTTTTTAACTTTTTTTTTTTTTATTTCAGCATATTATGGGGGTACAGATGTTTAGGTTACGTATATTGCCCTTGCCCCCTCCCAAACTCTGATTTTTTTCTCATTCTTTCACAACTTTGTTTTCCCTGGATTTAATAATGGTCTTGTCCTTTTGTTTGTTTGATTTTCTATGTAGAGTACTTATAACTAATTCAACCCCCAAACTCTTCACCAATTGTTTAAATATCCTTTCAAGAAGTTCAGAAGCATTAGATAGTCTGTTAAACTACCCGAATAAGTCTCTCTGGAGCCTTCTGACCTGCTCAAATCTGGCTGGTTTGCCTGGTGTGTACTGCTGTCATCCTGAAATCATCCTTCATCGCCATCCAGGGCACCCCTTTCACATCTCTCCTCTCCTGGCACTCCTGTTTGCTGTATCCCATGTTTTCATCTTTTTTGATTACTCCTTTGTTTTGGTGGAACATATCTTCCAGTAGCTTCCTGAGAAAGGGTGCACGGGAAGTAAAACTTTTGAGACCTTGCAGCCTGTAGATATCTTTACCCTCATCTTTGCTTTATAATTTGGCTGGATATAGAATTCTAGGTTGGAATTTATTTTCCTGCAGAATGTTGAAGGCATTGCTCCAGTGCCTGCTAGCTGCTGGTGTTGTCAAAAGTCCATGGCAATTCTGATTCTTTGTAAGTGACTTATTTTTTCCTCTCTGGAAACTCATGGGATCTTCTCTTTGTTTCCAGCATTCTGAAATCTCATGATGATTGTGCTTTGGTGGGTCAATTTCATCCACTGTGCTGAATATTCAATGGGTTCTTTCAGTATGAAAACTAATGTCCTTCAGTTCCAGGAAATGTTCTTGAATCATTTCCTTGATTATTTCCTCCCCTCTGTGTTGCCATTTTTCTCTTTCTCTGACTCCTATTATTTAGATATTGGACCTTCTAGACTTATACTTTAATGTTTGGGGGTTTTGTTTGTTTTAGTGGGTGGTGGTAGTTGTTAAAATATCTTTTCTCTCTCATTTTCTACTTCTTTGGTTTTTAACTTTACTTTCTGGGAAATTTCTTCACCTTGATTTTCCAAACTTACTACTGGGTTTAAAATTTTTGCTATTATATTTTTAATTTCTAAGATCTCCTTTTTGTTTTCTGAAAATTCCTTTTTTAAAAATTATATTAAGTCAATGTAGTTTATTTTAAAAAAAAGAAAGAAAAATTATAACCTATACTTGTTTCATGGTGGAAATATGTTCTTTTACCTGAGAATATATTAATGTTAATTATTAAAGTGTTATTCTCTGTGCATTGACTTTTCCTGCCAGTTGCTTTTTTTCTGTTTATTTCTTTTTAGTGTATGTGGCATTTGGGCCAGCAGTTTGGTTCACTTTTTCCATAGAGGTTTTCTTTAGATGTTTGGTAATCCTTGGTTTAAAGGAGAATTCAAATCCTATCTTTTTTTTTTTTTTTTTTTTGAGATAGAGTCTCACTCTGTTGCCCGGGCTAGAGTGCCGTGGCGTCAGCCTAGCTCACAGCAACCTCAAACTCCTGGGCTCAAGTGATCCTTCTGCCTCAGCCTCCCAAGTAGCTGGGACTACAGGCATGTGCCACCATGCCCGGCTAATTTTTTCTATATATTTTTAGTTGTCCGATTAATTTCTTTCTAATTTTAGTAGAGATGGGGTCTTGCTCTTGCCAGTCTTGAACTCATGACCTTGAGCGATCTGCCCCGCCTCGGCCTCCCAGAGTGCTAGGATCACAGGCGTGAGCCACCAAGCCCGGCCCAAATCCTATCTTAAGAGTGGAGGCTTTAAAGCTGATTGGAAGCTCTAAGTATGTAAATGAGCCTTGTTGACTGTGAGCCATTTAGATAGGGAACATTCAATACTTATATTTTTAGGACTTTCCCCTCAAGGGGATTCTGGAGACAAGGATTATTCAATTTCGAGCTTGGAGGGTGATGTTTTTTCTGCCAGCATTCTGGAAATGGAATGGGGGAAGAGGGCTGAAGGCTCAGCATCCAGTATAGTTCATTGCATGCTCCTTTCCTGGTTTTAGTACAGTACTTCAGCTCTCAAGTGTGCCTGAGTCCCTCTCTAGATCTTCAGTCATTGCCGAAGTTGGGAGGGGTACTTGCCCAACTGTACTTAATGGCATAGGGTATCTTGGGATCTGTACCTTAGACCTTCAGTGCTTCTTAGCTTTCCTCACTGTTAATTATAATACAGTTTTCTCAGGTTTGCTAAGTCACTCATAACTCTTTTGTCTGCTTTCTAGCTTCCAAAAATTCATTGCTATTGTTTCTTTTCCTGTTATCTCTGTCCTGGTGGGTTTGCTATTATTTTTTAAAAATTCCTTTACAGTGGTTTTAGGGGATTTTTGTGACGGCATGAAGGTGGATATATATATTTAATCTATTACCTTTAACTGGAAGCCTACAATTGTCTTTCAAACTTGAGAATTCAGACTCCCAAGAACACATTTTTGGATATCAGTTGAAGATACACTACAATGATAGTTAAATACTATCATTTTAGGCCACAGACTCATAAACATATTGGATTTGGCTTTCCCAGTGTTTTAAAATAATTTAAATCAATTGCCAAATTAAAAAAATCCAAAGATTTACATAAAAATCCAAATTCCCAGTCTCTTTTCAAAATCAGAAGATCTGGTAAAAATAGGTCTTAATTGACCAGATCTGGAAAGTTGCTGCCTCCTGTTAGATGTGACACAAAATCTATAGGTTGTCACAGTCATATGTAGTCCACTTCACTGCTTGGTCCATATAGACCAGAGGTCCCCAACCTTTTTGGCACCAGGGACCAGTTTCAGGGGTGTAAGCAATGGCGTAAATACTGAAGCTTCACTCAGTGACTTGCCTGCCCCACCTGCTGCTCACCTCCTGCCTGTGTGGCCTAGTTCCTAACAGACCTGGGACCAGCATTGGTCTGTGGTCCAGGGTTTGGGGATTGCAGATGTATACAATTTGAGTTTCTGGCTTCTGCCTTGGTGCTAATACAAATGTACTCAGAAACATAAACTAGACACTGATATCATGTGGCAGTAATCAATTATGAAGAGTCATCCAGACAATTCAAAATATGCCTTTAACTTTTTTGGATATCCATAAAATAAAAACAGAAAATTTAAAAGATCTTGTCGAGAACTCATTAACCCTCAATAACAAGTCCTAGGATCTCTGACACTATATTACCTCTTGAAGTTTATACTCAGCCTATATTTCAATCCTCCGGCAAAGTGCATACCCGTGATGCCAGAAACGTGCTAGGAAGACCCAGGAGTGTCCCTGGGCCAAATCCTTTACCAGACAGAGATGCTTGTAAGTTCTGCTTCTTTCTAGATGGCCTAGGGTTGGACCATTCCATTCTAACCAGGTATTTAGGCAGGCATTGGGATTGTCTTCCCCTGTGCTCTGGATTTTAGAGGTTTAGTGATTCTACTACCAGATTACTTCTAAGCCTAAGGACTTTCAAGGCCTTTGCATAATTTCTTGAGTGTACTTAGTGGCTTTATTGAGCCTGCTAACTAAAAATTCTGCTGAAATTATTTTTGGACTATGCAGAAAATACCAGGGACTGTTAAAACATGGTTAGCCAGCCCAGAGTCGCCTATGGAAGTTTTCCTTGTACCTCAGAAGTTTCTCTCAAGTGGTTTGATAATAGAAGATGTTAATTGTCTCCACTCTGCCCCAGATTTACTCCTGGGTGATCTTGCCAAATTATTGTTCCTGATTTGTATGGTTTGGCACATTATCTAGCCCCGCTTTGATTTTCCCAGGAATAACCCTGAGAGAGATTCAAAAGCATTGTTGTAGACATTGTTATGGTCAGGCTGTTTTGATGCCCAGTTTCTCTGTCTTCAATAAACTTACCTTGAGGATGCTCATTTTCCAGAGCTGGGGAGCTATCTGAAGAAATGACCTGGAGAGACAAGAGAAATGGATTTAGCAAAACTAGGCTCCACCCATTTTAGCTTAGCAACATTAGGGGAAGAGCTGGTGAACTAATGATTTCCTTTAAAGCACTAAAAGGCCCTTCATTAAATATTATCTCATTTAATCTTCATAACAATCCTGAAGTTAATACTATTATTAGCCTTATTTTCACAGATTAGGAAACTGAGGGTCAAGACACATTAAGTAACCTGCCCAAGGTTACATGGCTGGTAAGGGGTAAAGTAGGGATTCAAATACACATCTATCTGGTTCCAAAGCTCATGTTCTTATATACTATGCTGCTTAATGAAACATTAAGTATTAAAAGCTAAGACTAAAATATCTACTTTATTAAAACGTGGAAGCCAAAGAGATAGAGATAACATTGTCTGCCCCCAAACACTAATTAAGCTTAGTTGTGGGCACTAAAATCACAGACATACCCCTTACCATTGAGAAAGGGTAGGATCCTTCCACCTGCTGGAAGGATCCCAGCAGGTGACTGTCAGCTCGACAGTCAAAGCTTGAATGACTGGGGGGTAGATAAGGAGCATAAATGTTCTGAACCTGGGAACTTGAGTCCTCTCGGCACCTTTGTGAGTAAATGGCTGCTATAGCCCAGGTGATGCTGGTTTTCCAAGTTCCCTTTTCCAAGATAGTTTGAGATTAGAGATGAGAGAGTGCTTTGAATAGATAAAGCTTCAGAACCATCTCTGTGCTCCCTCAAGTGGGAACATTTGGAAATTTCATTGTTCTCTAAGAACCCAGGAGGAATCATGACAATTTTCATCCATTGGCATCAACAATTTTGGCTCCATTTGCTCTGGGTAATATCCTGCAAACTAACTTAAAGTCATTCTTCACTTCTATAGCTTCTGTAGTAACATGACGTTAAAGGCCTTGGCTTAAACTTGGAAGGTTGGCTGGCAAACAGAGTCAAGTTGGCAGGACAGCCCTCAATTTCCCTCCCCTAATGGGTCAGGGGAGGGCAGAGTGTGGGGGAAGAGGGATAATCTTCCTCTCTTCCCTCTGGGCTGCATAAGACTATCAGCTTGGCCTGGCATTTTGGCAAGGCTATTGGAATAACAGCCTCATCACTTATAAGTGGGAGAGAGGGCTGTTTAGCTGTAAAGATAGATACATGGTATTAATATATCAGAGTCTCACAAAGATCTACACAAGGGCACAGAAACAGGTACTTCTGTAGAAGTTACTGCAGCCATCATATGATACTTACATACTGCACTGTGCTACAGTTATTTTGTTCATTATCTATCCAGATTATAAATTCCTGGAAGCCTAGAACTACCTTATACTTTGTATCCCCCAAACAACTTAGCATAGGTTTTTTTGTGAATTATTTTGCATACAATTCACAGTTTTAAAAAATTCTTTAATAATGATGGCCACTGATATGAACAGAGAAACCTAAGACTAAGTTACAGAGAGAGAATAGCTAAATAGATATAGATACCAACATAACAAGAGTCAAACACAATTGAATGTATGACTTTAACTTTTTAGCTGTTTTACCACATGAGAGGGGGAATTATATCCCTCCTCTCTACTTTTAATAACATAGGGGACCTGAGAAAATACCACTATACTACCTAAGTACAAAATATTATTACAGAGACACAGGCTACTTCTGACACATAGACTCATAATTTCTTCGAAACTCCTGACCAACATTTCCAGTCATTTGTTTGACAACCGCAGATATCATAGAGACTCCTTAAATGCCTCAATACAAAACAAAACATCATTTGTCCCTCCAACCTCCAATCCTATTATTTTTACTGTGGCTCCCATCTCTCTCCATTTCTTTCTTTCTTTTTTTTGCATTGCTGTCTTCCCAGGTGCCCTAGAACTGTAGTCTTGATTCCTTTACTCTCCCTAACGTGTATCAGCTAAGCTGACATGTTAGAAATGCCTCAGATCCATCTGTCTCCTTTCCACTTTCACAGCCTTAACTTCATGGGTCACCTGTTACAAAACAAAGTTCAAACTTAGCATGGTATGCAATACATTCAACCTGATCTGAGCCTACTTTTCCAGTCTTTTCTCCCACTGTGACCAAAATCCAAACTCCAGCAACAGCAGACCACTGGCTAACCCCCAATTATTCTCTACATACCCCAATTTCTATGCCCTTGCTCATACCGTTCTCTCAATCAGCAATGCCCTCTCCTAGGTCCACAGTAATTGTCTCCCTCTTCTATGCTTTCACAATCCTTTGTTTTCATCTTCTTGATAGTATTTATTACAGTCTACCTTAAATAACAGCTGTTGCTGGCTTGCCCTCACCCTCACTCTAGTTAAGCAAAGCATTTTTCTTCTTTTTCTGTTTTTTTTGTTTTTGTTTTTTGTTTTGAGATAGGGTCTCACTCCGTTGCCAGGGCTGGAGTGCAGTGGTGTCATCATAGCTCACAGCAACTTCACACTCCTAGGCTCAAGCAATCCTCCTGCCTCAGCCTTCCAAGTAGCTGGGACTACAGGTGCAAGCCACCATACCCGGCTGGTTTTTTTTTTTTTTTTTTTTTTGGTAGAGACAGGGTCTAGCTATTGCCCAGGCTGGTCTTGAACTCTTGGCCTCTGACAATCTTCCCACCTCGGCCTCCCAAAGTGCTAGGATTACAGGCATAGGCTACCATGCCTGGCCTCTTTTTCTTCTTTTTAAAACAATTTCTATCCCCAGAACCTAATCCAGTACGTAAAGTGTGAAGTCTAAATTAGAAAATCTAAATAAAGAAGCTTTGTAAACCATTATACATCTACAAGTAGAAAATGATTTGTTATTTTAAATTTAATGGAATCAGACCCTTTATTCTTGCTCAAAATTCTCTTAATCTGTAGGAACTTATTCCCTTGCTTGGGTGACCAATTGCAAATCACTTTACCACTTTGGTCTGGTTTGTTTTTTAAAAACCTGGGGGACACGACCTCTCTGCAGGAGGAGAAAGAGTGTGGCAAAGAATTACTCTGGGTATGTAACTGATCCAAAGCAAAGTGAACCCTCAGTTCTTTCACAATTACAGTTGGCAGATGATGAAAACCAAGGTGGTAAGAGTTACTCTGCCTGACATAGGATACATGGTTCAAAATGGTTCAAAACTGTGGAGAGGGAAATGGATCGGAGGGGTTCCAGAGTGCTAGAGAAAGGCTCCTGAGAATGAGAGTAGCTTCAAATATGTAGCAGACAACCTGCAGCATCTGTGGGAGGGTGACAGGGACCTGCCACAACTGGTCGATGCCTGCTCGCCAAGAATGAGCTATACCAAAACGCCTGCTTTGAGTCGCAGCGCAGGGTATGATCTAAACTTGTCGAAGGGACACAGCGGCCTCTCACACTGAAGGATTCCCTCTTTCAGGCAAACCCCAATTCTCAGTCTTACTAACGGAGTATGACCTCGCTCAACGCAGTATAAAAGTCTTCAGATGTCCTTCCTGCCAGGGATTGCAGAGATCACAGACAACCGAGGTCCAGAAGCTACCTGAAAGCAGGGATCCCTCCGGACCCCCCCTCCCAGCCCCCGCCTCACCCAGTAAAGCTGGATCACAACACTGCTCTCTCAAGCAAACCTCTGAATGGGCTTGAAGTGCTGAAAGGAAAGGAAGCCCGAGATTGCCAGGGAGTACGTAAACTCCAAGCAGGGAGCTAGGAGTCACTGTGCGCTCGGGCTTAGGGTACCACGGACAAAAAGAAGGCATGGGTGCGGCCCAGTGCTAGATGAGCCCAGTGAAGGAGCGCAGGGGCAGGGTCACGGGACAAGACAGACACCCAGCTGCGTCTTGTCTGCTAGTCACCAGCGCTAGCCCCTGCCCAGCCCTCCCTGTCTCCTAACGGGGGTCTCAGGCTCCACAGCGCCTCCCGCCGCCCTCCAGCTCTCCTCACCGTCTCCATTGCAAGAGGAGCTGGCTCGGTTCGTTCGTTTTAGGAAGCTGGCTTGGGGCAGGCCCCGCCCCACATCCGGTGCCGCGAAGCCACTTCCGCCCACGTCATGGCAGCCACAAGACTAGGACGGAAGGCGGAGAGCCCACCCTTCCGGCGCTCGCCTGGCCTCTTAACCGCCCTCCCCCGGGTCCTCGCGGACTTCACGGATCCGGCTGACGACGAGGGTCACGGGACTGAGCCTCTTGTATTTAAAATGTCCTTTTTTTATTTGTCGTTTAAAAACAAACTTGGAAGAAGCAAAATCCAAAACTTGCCCTTTGCCTCTCGCAACATAAATTATGTACAGTTCAGAATGATCGCTGATACAAAACATGCCAAGGACAGGGGCGCTGGGGATAGAGGGAGAGAGGGCGCTTTAAAAAAGGGAACCATTTCATCCGTTGTTACGAAGGACCAACCTTGCTGTACAGGATACACACAACACAAAATAAAGTCTTCACGGGATTCACACTTGTCAGCGATTTATTTTTTAAAAAGGGGGAGGGTCCTGGAGGTGAGGGGAGAAGACTGTAAAGGGGAAAACTGAAAATTGAGTATGTGCGAGTGTAAACCAACCCAAAATACAAACACGGGGGAGGGCGGGGGGTAGGATTCTGATGCAATTATACAGGCAGGGTACTTAAAAAAACCAACAACCAAAATTCCAACCTTGTAGCTTGGGTCTGAGTTATAGTTTATATAAAAATTAAAAACTGTATAAGGTTTCTTCACTAAAATCTACAGGACTATCAGATACCTAGTATATGCTTACAAAGTCTGCCCCATCCCCTTTTCCCAGTCCCAGGGCCCAAGCCCCAACCAGAGCCTGACTCACAGGAGCCAATCTCCCCCTCCCTGTAGCCTAGACCTTTTGCTCATGGAAAAGGAACATCCAAGGGCTGTGGCTTTGGGGGCAGCAGCCCAGTCTCCCTACTGTCTGATTTAATTAACAGCGGTTCCTGTGGGAGTGGGGGGGTGTTATTCTCTTAAACATTTGCAGCTTGAAACAGTTGAAGAAGCAGCTTAAAAAAAAACCAAAAACTCCCTACCCCCAACAATCCACAACCCCCTAAATTCAAAACAAAACAAAAACAAACCTAAAATCACAACAGTGACCGAGCTCCCCCTCCAGCAGGCCCACCCATCCGCCACCACCAAGCCCACCCCTACAATCCAGACATTTGATTCTTGAAAATATTAATTACAAAATGCCCTTTGCCCACAGCCCCTAGGAGAGAACTGCATATAAGCTTCATCTTCATCCCCATGGTTCCCTACCAGAGAGGGGTTTGGGGCCTCACCCACCCCCTACCTACCCTCACCCCCAGGAAGAGGTTCAACTGCAGCACAAGCTTGGGCAGAAAGGGGAAGGAAAGGGAGGCAGGGAACCCATCACCCTCTGGCTCCCCCTGGGGTCAGCTCACTTTGTGCGTTATAACATAGTCCAACTATACAACAGGGGGTGGGACTTGTCCAGCCTCTATACCCCCATCTTACAGCAGTCACAGCCAGGGGGTGGGGAGTGGGGGGGGTGAGGAAAAGGGCGGTAGGTTGGGTAATGGAGGGGGCCCCCCCACAAGGGGAGCTCCATGTGTCCGCCCCATGCCCCCCTACCATTTATAAACTGGTTTTGTAAAAAGAAAATAGATATATTTATATAGAATATATAAAGCACAAAAATTAGTAGTTTTACATTTGCTCTCCCCGGGGGTGGGGGGAGAGGGGAGGGTTCTCACCTCCAGCCGGCTCCCCCATGCCCCACAAGACTATGTACAATCCCACGTATAAATAGATAAATACCCCCCACCCTCCCCGCGCTGACACTAAGCTCCCCCACCCCCACATCACCACCCCTTCCCACCAGACCAGCAGCAGTTTGGTGTCTGAGGGAAAGTGGGAGCTCCAGGCCACACCCTGCCTCACTAGGTATGGGCATGCCACTCAGGGACAGCCCTCACCCTACCCCCCACCCACCCCATCTAGGGGCTGGAGGGCAAATGGGCTCATGATGGGGTTGGGAAAACAGGAGGGAGATATCCTGGTCCTAGGTTTAGCACACCCCTCCTGCCCCCATGTCCAGATGGAGAAGGAAGTCCTAGAGCAACTAGGGGCCAGTCATCCCCAATCTTCATCATCATTTGCCTCAACCACCATTCCATGCCCATAATTAAAAACAAAGATGGATTTTTTGTTGTTGATTTTTCTTCCTCTTCCTACCCCCCTTCTACCCACTCAGAAGAGGGCAGTGAGGTGGGGGAGAGGGTTGGGGCAGTAGGGGGCTTGGAGAGGGTCTCACATTTCAAAACAGCAAAAAATCCAACACTTAAATGAGGTAGGTGTGGGTGCGGGGTCTCCTTGCCCGGCCTGCCCAGCTTGCCCTCCTGGGCAGCTGAGCGCCTCTTTCCCGTTCATGTTGCATTTGTCAGAGTGAAAAACAAGGAAACACAACCCATAGAGAGACAGAAACACAGAGGAGAAGAGGGAGACAGAGACAGATCAAGAGGGAAGAGGATGAGGGTGAGGGTGGGGGCAGGACCCGGCAGGCAGGGCCAGGTGTGGGACCCGGCCTTTGGGATTGTCAAGCTTAGTCAAGTCTCTTTGCAGCCTTGAGTTGGGCCGGAGAGGTCAGTGGGAGCAGCAGGGCTGTGAGGCCCGGCCACACATCCTCCTCCCCCCTCCCTGCTGCCTCCCAGATGCTTCTGGGTAGTTCCCGGCCCATATCCCCCTCAAACCTGAGATGCCCAATGGCTGCTTCTGTCTGGCCCCTCCTGGAGCTGGGGGCAGAGATGCCAGCCTGAGGGCCGGTGGCGGGGAAGAGGGTTGTCCCTGGTGCCCAGGGTGGGCTTGGCCTAGGGCCCTCTGCCCCAGCCTCCTGCTCCAGGGGCTCCGGTCAGCCGGCAGCCCCAGCCCTGGGTCCTGGCTCTGGCTGCTACCTCTCTTCCCCCTCATCCCTTTCAGGGAAGAGGTTGGGGGTTGGGGGACTCCCCTGCCTGGTAGCCTCAAAGCTTCTTAGTTCATCCATTTCCGACAATTCCAGGCTCCACAGTGGCAGGGGATCTTGTGCTGATCGTCCTCAAAATCAAACTGATAGTCATAGGTCAGCTGGAAAGAGAAGAGGGCAGAATCAATGTATCAATGTTAGCCAGCCAGAGGAAGAGCGGGCAGTGAAGACCTGATGTGAGGGGAGTGGCCTTGGAACTCAGCTCTTAGGGAATGGCAGAGAAGAGGAGAGAAGGAGGAGCTACTCTGTCACCCACTCAGGATACTTCCTCTCACCTCCTCTCCTTTGGGGATTCGCCGGCTGGAGATGATGATGATTTTGTCCTCTTTGTCAAATGTCACGACTTCCGCCACACAGTTAGGGGCACAGGAATGGTTAATGTACCTGGAGAGTGGAACAGAGTCAGTGATGCCAGGCAACTGAGTTGGCACAATTTTGGTTCCTTGTTGGCCTACCCCCAGAATGCCACCCTCAGAGACCCTAAATCCTTCCTTCCTCATTCCTCTCACCTGGCAGGGCCTCCGGTCAACGTAGCATCAATCACATGTTCATTGTTTATTCGGAACATGTAGATGCCTCGATTCTAGAAAGGCAGAGGTTATGGAAGAAAGAACAAGAGTATCAGAGAACAGAAGCAGTGGTGGTGGGAGCAGGTAGAAGATTCAGGCAGTGGGCTTCTCCCACATGCTCTGTATTTCTCCTGCCTCTTCCCTACCTGCCACCACCCACCCCCAGCTTCCCGCCTACTCTCCCAGGCCCAGTCCTGCCCTCGCTCCTTGGCTGAGTGTGGCTATGCACCACAATGGCCCATACCTGCTCCTCATAGATTTTTTCCCGCCGGTTGGCCACCTCATTTCTAATGATGGTGCCAATGTACTCGATGACCATTGTGTGCTTTTCTAGGTCCTTGGCTGCATAGAGCCCCAGGCCCTGGATACGGGAGCGAGCCAGATACACATTGTTCTTCCACTCGGTGCGCAGCCGCCGGTACTGAGATGACTTGGAGTGCACAAACTGCTTGCTGTACGGGGTGTTGGTCTCGCCTGTGAAGGTGCTCTGATATGCCTTAGACATGCTGGTGCTGTTCAGGGTATGGGGCCTGGGAGGTGATACAGTCCATGACAAGACAGTTCTCCCTCAGACCAAGCACACACCACCAGCCTCCTCTGCCTCCACCCTGGGGTACGCAACATGCCAATTAGGGGCATGTGCTGCCTTGGGAGTGGAGTAGAGGCAACTGGGTCTCAGCTCTGGTGAGGCAACAACTAGCTACAGGGACCCTTCAGACACTCTGGGTGACACAGAGAGCCCAGGATGAGGGGTGGGGCATGGAGGGAGAGGGGGGCACCAGTTCCCCTACACTGAGCCTGCTCTCCCATCTCCCATTTCCTACCACCCTCCTGCCAAACCATACTCAAGGCCATGCTCCTCTGGGAGGTCATCCCCAAGCAGCCCAGGCCTAGAATTTAAGCTGATGGTTTGCTTGAATACCTCAGTCCTACCTCCTGCACATACCGGAAGCTCTGAAAATGGGGGCCATGTCTACCACATTGGGCTGGATTTGAATTAAAACAGGCTATGAATTCACAGCCTAAAGGTGGTATCCTTCATTTCTTCAGACTGTCCCCTTCTCTGACATAACGTCGGGCTCAGTGCAGGGGAATGACTGCTGCCTGACGGGATGCCTTTCCACCACCCTAGGGCACCAGCCAATTCTTGCCCATCCCAGAGCAGTGGTTTTCAAACGTTTTTGGTTCTTTTCGTTTTTATTTAGCAGAAATCCTTTTTTTCCTGTAACAAAATGTTAATTAGAGCTCCAATACATAAACTAGATGACAATGGAGCTCTTCTGGTCGAATCCAATTTGGGGGAGGGGGAGTTATGCATGGGAGGGCCAAGTTCTGCCTACCAGTTTATGTGTTTTTTGGAACACATGTGCTCACAGTTTGAAAACCACCGTTGTAGAGCATCAAGACGAGGGCTGACTAGGGGTAGAGTCTCTGACGCTCTACGACAGCCTAGGAGCCTCCAAAGGCCTTCAAGAAAGCCCTGCTACCGTGGATTCTGCCTCCCTCTGCCCAGGGACCAAGGTCAGGTTACTATGGCACACAGAAAGAACAGTGACCCACAAGTCAAGAGGTAAAAGAGTCTAGTCCCAGCTGTGTGACCTTTGTTTAGTCACTTAATCTTTCTGGGTCTCAGTTTTCTCAGCTGGAAAATGGGGGTCATACCACCTGCCCTACCTACCTCATAAGGTTGTTGTGAGGATCAAATGAGATAATGGATGTGAAAACGCTTTGAAAAAAAAAGTATAAAGTGCTATACAAATGTAAGGTTTTATTATCTTTCTATTATATCTCTAATTATTTATTTTTGACACCAACTCAGCCTGGGGAAGGGAAGGTGACCCTATCACTCATGGGGTGTCTGACGTTTGGGAGAATCACAGGCCCCCCTGGAAGTAAAACAGAAGAGGGAAGAGGTGACCAGGTCCCTTTTATATTTTGTGAAATTTCACCACTGTCTACCCAGAACCTCCCCAGCAGCCATTTCCAGGGTACCCCAGATAACTCTGTCCTACACCCCAGATCAACCCAGTATACCTGAGCAGGTTAGGGGAGGAGGAAAAGGATACCCCCTAGTGATACCTGTGTACCCTCTAATCAGGAGGTCTAAGAATGAATCCCCAGTTTCTCTAACGGAACTCTGATCTGCATCCTAAACCCTCATAATGTAGCCAGAGGATCCCTACCAATACCCACACCCACATGCCTCGGCCCCAGCCCCACAAGCTCACCGTTTGTAGTGTGTGAGGATTTTAGGCTCCGATCGGGCACAGCCAGTGGGGTTGATCATGAGTGGCAGCTCCATCAGAGGGTGGCGCCCATAACGAAATAAATAGTTTTGACAGCTCTCCACTCCAGGCAGCTGTGGGCACAGGTTGTGCACACCTTAGCCTGAGCCCTTTTGGGGCAAGGCCAAAGCTCCCAGTGCCCACCTATTCCCCAGTTCCCAGCCCATTCCTTACTGATTCAGCTATGCGAAGCACCGCATGCACTGTCAACCCGAAGAGCTCCTCGCCTTTCAGGTACTCTGGGAAGAGCCGCAGCATGTCAGCCTCTTTTCTCATGGCAGCCACAGGCTCAATGATGCGATTCCATACAGCTAAGAGGTAGGGAAAGAGAACAGCCCTCAGAGGCAACTTCTGCTCACTGACACCCAGTCCCTAACCCTAATCTAGAGCTGAAGTTGTTTTCCATGGCTTTCACACCTCCCTGTCGTGAATGCGTGTGGATCTTCAGGACTCCCTCTTGACCTCCTAGTCCCACTCTCTTAAGAAGCCAGGAGGTTTCCAACCCTAGAGGGGCATCACAGAGCCTTGAGACACACACCTAGGGCCCAGGAGACCTAACATAGGCCACAGTCCTTGCTGAAAGAGCAGGCATGCTATGGAGCTGGGAAGAGTTGGGTTCAGGTTTTAGTGCTGGCCATGGGACCATGAGCCAAACAGTCATGTACAACATAACATTTCAGTCAACAATGGACTGCATATACAGTAATCCCATAAGATTATGAAGCTGTATTATTACTGTACCTTTTCTATGTCTAAATATGTTCAGATATACAAATACTACTGTGTTCCAATTGCCTACAGTATTCAGGACAGTAACATGCTACACAGGTTTGTAGCTTAGGAGCAATAGGCTATACCATATAGGTGTGCAGAATACTATATCATCTAGGTTTGTGTAAGCACACTCTATGAGGTTCACTCAATATTGAAATTAACTAACAATACATTTCTCAGAAAGTATCCCCATCATTAAATCACACACGATCATACTTAAATCTAAGACTTAGTTTCTTTATGTACAAAATAGGCATAATCACAGTAATTACCTCATAGGGTTGTATGACTAAAATGACCTATTCAAATCACTTAGCTTAGTTTGTGGCACACAGTACACACTCAATAAAAGGTACCTGCTCTTATTGTTATTTTTCTCATTAACACTAAAATTAAGATTGAAACATTCTGTCCAGGGAAAAACAACCACAAGGAACTCATGGTTAGGATCAGGTTGGGCGAACCAGATGATAGGATCTCAGAACTGCATTCTATAGTTTCACTGAGGAGAGAAAAAGGAGCTAGACTATGTGAGATTAGACAAGCAAAATATTTTCAATTATGAGTGAACTTAAGGTGATTGAGAGATACTGAAACACTTTCAAGAGACTATTCCTGCCTAAGGCGAGGGAGGAGGATCACTCACAAGGAGGCTGCAGATCCTCTTATGGACATCTTAACAGTGACCCTGGCAGAAACTTGCCCAATTCCACATCACCATTTCAAAGGCCCAGTGCTCACCCTGGGGAGAGGCATCAGTGAAGACCAGGTCCTCCAGGCCCTGCTCGATGACTTTGATTACAAACTCTGGCCGCCCGTTGTTCTCGCCAATAGAGCAGCGGTAGCAGCAGCGACGATTGTTGGTGCGGAGGCTCCAGTAGATGCGTGTGGCCTCATAGCCCACAGGATAGAGGGCAGTGGCACTGTGGAAGTCAGCCATCTGGTGAGGCAGCAGCTGTCCGATGGCATGGAACACAAGGCCCCCCACGCGGAACATGTGTAGCCGTTCTCCCCGCTGAATGATGCTGGCGATTTGCTTCACCTCGTCCCGCTCAATGTAAACTCGCCGGAAAACAGCAAAAGAGCTCAGTTCCTGCTCACAGGGCCCCTTGATCTTATGCATTGGACAAAGCATGGTCTTGTCCTTGAAGAACATGCACTTGGCGCGGATGGCACAAGCAAAATGGTAGACGTTGGGGCAACGCATGCGATTGCAGCTGCTGGTGGCACCAGTTCGCTGGCACAGGGAGCACTTGGTTAGCAGTCCTCGGTGCAGGGCAACCTCCACATTCATCAGTGCTCCACCCTGGGTCTCATACACCTCTGTGGACCACAGGGCACAGTTGAGGTGCACCCATAGGTCCAGGTCCAGGTTCAGTAGGCGGGCAGGCCCATCAGTGGCCCCATCACCCTCCTCATGACAGAAGCAGCAGCGCCGCATGTCTCGAGGCACCTTGTCGGGTCGCAAGGCTGTGCCGAGCTGCTCCATGAACTCTGCCACTTCCCGCTCATCCTCCTGCCGCCCACTACCCTTCTGGATGGTCAGCAGTAGCCGCAACCGCTTCCAGCGTACTCCCTTCCATTTCTTGAGGCGAGGGGGACGGGAATCTTCACCTTCTTCAGGAGGCCGGGCTCGGGGTTTGGGCCGGGCTGATTCAGGGGATGAGGCCAGAGGCAGAGGCGAGGGGATTGGTGGCTCAGCCGAGGGTTCAGCCGGAAGTTCAACCAAGGGTTCAGCAGGGGGACTGGCAGGAGAAGGTGCCAAGGGGGATGGAGGTGGGGACGGTTCTTCAGGAGGTGGGGCTGAGAGCTGTCGCACGTCCAGATTGGAGACATTGTAGGTGTAGCTGTGCTGGGTGGGCGGCTCTGGGGTGGGGCTCTCCTATGGGAGGGCACCCTGTATCATTAGTGTCAGTTCCTCAACTAACTAGCCCCCTCCCTCGCTCACTTAGGTTCCACTCTCCCAAAAGCCCTCTGCCTTCTTTGCCCTAGGCAGCACCTCTTTCCTAACACTCACCCCTTTTTCTCCCCTGACCTACCTGTTTCAGGAGGCTCAAGATGTCCAGCTGGCTCTTGAGGGTATAGCCAGGCAACACTGCATCAAATTGCTTCAGCCAATCAGGGCCAGCGTCTGGGCTCTTACCTCCCAGACCCTTTTCTTTCCCGTCTGCAGAAAGGAACAGGTCAGAGCCTCCCACAAGAATCATTCCCCTCAGGTCCTAAGGGGCTTTCCTGTCACACTCACCAGGGCCCTCAGCTTCCCCCTTCTTAGACTCAACGCCTGCCCGGGCAGGGCTCTCTGGGAACAGCACCTCATAGGAGTTGGGGATCTTCATGCTTAGCAGCTCTGCCACTGCCACCATCACACCATTCAGGTTCTGGCAGGGCAGGGAAGGACGGAAGAGACATGTCAGCAGAGTATCTGAAGTAATCACTACCACCAACTCGGTGGGGACAAAGGCACCTACAATCCATTCCCCAGGGGTCAGTCCTGCCCCTGTGCCACTCCAGCTCTTCTCACACACTTCCAAACTGCTGTGGGCACTGACAGGAGCTCCACAAAAAGTGAACCATGTCAACTAAGTTTAGGCAATGATGCATGCTATATCCATAACTTAGGGATTCATGACATACGTTAGCAAATTAAAGGACTTGAGGAGTCTTATAGTGAAGAAACCCATATTATTGTTTTAACTTGGGCTTTCCAATTTTCTTTGACCACAAAATCCTGTTCACGTTTTCAAAAACAATGGACAGAGTTTTACCAATGTGACTGGGGAAACGCTGTCTTGTAGCATCTGTCACATTACACAAATTCTCCTTATTTGCTGACTTATCTGTCTTTTACCACTTGTCTGCCATGAGCCCCTGGAGGGCAAGGACCATGCTTCATGTACCCTAATCCCACAGCCTCTAACCCAGGCTTTCCCATATAGTCGGTACTTAGTACATGTTTCTGAACAATGGCATTTTTTTTTTTATCAGGACAAACTCCAGGGACTGCCCTCTGATCAGGGTCCCCTTGGCCTCGAGGCACCCTCAGAACATACCTTGGCTGCAGCAGCTGAGACTGTCAGCATGACTGATACCTCACTTCCTTTGCCCTTTTCCCAAGATGTGGCAGGCAGCTTTCCAGGGACCTCCAGGTCGAGGGCCCCATAAGGCTTGGTATCTGGGAAGACTGAATGAGAAAGAGGGACTCGTGTAAAACTCGGCTTCCTCTCTCCCCAGCTTCTGACAAGCCAGCTGAGCCTGGCCTGGCCCGTTCTCACAGCAGCACATACCTGGGATGCTGGCCCGAGGAATGATGGGGATGACGGGGGAAAGGGCCCGGTCATCCTGCTCCCACCGGCCTGAGCCCAGATGAGGGAAACGAGGAGCCTCTTCCCCCAGGATACTCTCAGGGGATGAAGCTGGCACAATGCTATCAGGAGAATCGCTATCCTCATCACTCTCCATCCTGTGTGCCACAAGTAGACATTTGTAGCTACAGCCCTGTGGATTCCCTCTCCCAGATGTGGATTTTAGTAGATGTTATTATCTTATTTGAAATCTGCCATTGGCCAAAGGAAAAATGAGGCAACCTGCACCCCCACCCCTATTCCGGCCCCACCCCTACCTGACATCCTCAGTCTGATTGTGAGGGGGTGTAGGCAAGGCAGCCAGCAGGTCTAGGCTCTTCACCTCTGAAGCATCTGGTGGGTGCGTAGGGAGAAGAAAAGTCAGGGTGAAGGTGGCCAGAGCTGATGGTACTTTCTCCCCAATATTTCAGGTCTACTAGCATGAGTTCTCAGCTTAGCTATCATGATTGACTACCCTCCCACCCACCAATTTGGGGCAGACAAGCTGTATTTATTGAGCCTTTCCTGTGTGCCAGGCTCTGGGCTTTAGGTACATTCTTTATTTAACCTTTTAACAACTCCATTAGGTGAGTACTACAATATCAAAGGAAATTAGGCTCACACAAGTCAATCAAAAGTTACTTAGCTGAAGTAACACAGCTCAATAAATGCAAGAATGACAATTCAAATCCAGATTGGACTGTAGCTCCCCACTAAAACTGGACTGTAGCTCCCCACTAAAACTGGACTGTTCCTTCTACATAAAGCATCATTAAGACAATCCCCGCCACCCACCCTGTTGCCGTTGCTCTCGAGTCCAGAAGCCCATCCTTGCCCCCAACAAATCAGTCCTGAAAAGGCCCTTCCTAGCCCAGGTGCCCTGTCATGTAAGCACACAGGGCAGAATGCAACCCACTCATTTCTTAAACCTTAAACCATACGGCACACTAATTGGCTTGGCACCTAGCCACCAAACCGCACTGAGGGAGATATTTGCTCTCAACTTACCCCTTAGTGCCCCATCAGTATCCCGGGCAGAGGCGGCATCCTTGGGGTGCTCCCCCAGCTCCTCAGATGGAGTGACACCATTTACCATCTTCTGCTGCACCGATGGGGGTGGGGTGGGGGGCAGCGACGAGGGTGGTGTCGGCGGGTTACTCAGGTTATTCTGGGGGGTGCGGGTGGGGGGTGTTGTGCGCAAGACGGCATAGGGAGACTGATATAATCTCCTGGCCCCACACTACATCAGCAATTTCCGCATGTCTTCCATTCCCACCCCCATTTTCCCAAGAACTTCATTATTCCCAAAAGGTATTGCCATTTTTCTGACCTTGGTAAGCAGCTGGGAATAGTAGTCAGGGCCAGTGGACAGCACCCCACTTCCAAAGGCCCCCCTCAGCTGGCTCTGCCCACTGACTGGGCAACCACTGCCAAAGGGAGCAAAGAGGCTAAAATTGGTGGTGATAGCAGGCTCCGTTAGGGGCAGCAAGGACAGCTCCTAGGAAGGGCAAGATGACAAAGTTGGAAATCTGCAGCATTTGCATCTCTGTCATTACACAGCTGGGGGACTGGGTCCCCCCTATCCTGGGATGGGACCAGGGGACTGGCTCCTGGGATCACCTGTTTCAGCTGTTTCAGCAAGGCCTCGCTGGCCCTGACTCCGTCCTCCTTCCGCAGCTTCTTTCGGGAGCTCACCAACCTGTCGCTTGTCTTCTGTACCCGCTTGGGCTTCGGTGTCAAAGGCTTCCTTGCTGCTGCATCCTAAGCCAGATAAGCCTAGTGAAGGCTGCAGCCGTCATCCTCAGAGCCTTCATCTCTTCTGTCTGATCAAGACCCACTCACACTGCCCCCGGTTGGCTACAGGCCCTAATCTACCCGCTTCACTCTCGAGTACTCACCTCCTTGTTGCTGGGGGTACCCTGTAGTTTCTGCTCCAGCCCAGCCAGCTTGCTGTCAATGTGCCCGTTGATCTCAGCTCGCAGCCCCTCGGACCCCCGCCCACTGCTGAGTTGTACATTCTTTGCCCGTAGAAGCTTCTGCAAGAGCAGATGTCCAGCCTCTGAGCGGGGGCCTGCCAGCAGGAGGTGGTTGCTGGTACCTGGTGCCCCTATTGGTTCCCCATTGGCCTCCCTCTTCACTGCCTGGGCTCCCAGGGCACATGGCTCTTCCCGAGGTTCCTGTTTGATGCTGAGTTGGGGTGGCTCAGGCACCACCTGTCCATTCACCACCTGTTCTAGATGCCCAGGTACCAGGCTGCTCTGCTCCGGCTTCTGGACTTCTGCTAGGTTGTCTGGGGGGTCCCAAGTTCCCAGCCCCTTGCCAAACAAGGTATCCGCAAGCTGGGCAGCAGCAGGTGAGACCCTCCCCGGAGGCAGCTCCAAGGGTGGCCCCTGGGGCTTTGGGGTGCCTGGATGGGTGGGGGTGAGCTGGGACTCGGTGGGGAGCTGAGAGCTGGGGGAAGGTAATTGTGAAGGTCTCTTTGGCTCTTGGGGGCTGGATGGTGGAGGTGTGGGATGGACAGGGCCAAGGACTGGTCCTGTAGATAAGGCTCCTTGTGGGGCAGGGAGCCGGGGTGGGCCCTGAGGTCGAGGTCCTGCCCCCAGCTCCTGGAGGGGGCCTGTCTGGGATCCAGGGAAGCCCCCAATTTGGGGTTGGCAGCCCAGGAGGCCCTGGAGAGGAGAGGGGTGGGTCCCAGGCTCCTGGTAGGGTGGGGTCTGGCGTACTGCCTGACTCTGCTGCAGCTGCCGCTGCATGAGAAGTGCCTGTAGCTGCTGTTGCTGTTGAGGACTCAAGTGCCGCAGCTGTGGGTTTTTGGCCAGGACTCCTTGGAGCTGTGCTCGAAGCTGACCCACTGTAGGCATAACTCCAACCCCAGGCAGACCCTGCCCAGACTGGGGAACAGGTCCTTGTTTAGGAGGTTGTTGCCCTATATTATTTTGCATGGGCCGCTCTAGCCCAGGGGGTTGTTGGGGGCCCAGAAGGTTCTGGGTCATGGGCCCAGGCTGCTCCCCTAAGGAAACAGAGGGTTGGGCCAGCAGGTGGGGCATAGATGAAGCCTCAGACGATGATCCGCTGCCTAGTTGCCCATGGCTTCCTCCACCTGCTGTGTGGAGCAAGTTAACTTGCTGCTGCTGCTGCTGCTGTCCTGGAAGCCTCACAGGTGGCTGAAGCTGCAGAGAGTTGGGCTGAGGCTGGGCCTGGGGTTGGATAAGCAGGAGTTGTGAGTCTCCAGAGAGTGAAGGTTTTACCTCCCCTGGTTCAGTGGTCATTGACTCAGGTGTAGTCCCTATTGTTAATGGCCCTCCCTGATGTGCTGAGGGCCCCTCAGTGACCTCTGAAGGAAGAGCCGTCTCTACAATATTTTGTTCCTTGCCCGTCAAGAGGAGGGTTGGGCCCAGGGCTCCTGGACTAGAAAAGTGTTGAAGAGGCTTGGCTGGTACACCAGGGCCAAGTGCCACCTGCTGCTGCTGTTGTTGCTGAGGAGATAGCAAAGTTCGACTCTGGTTCAAGAGGCCCATCTGCTGTTGCTGTTGCTGTTGCTGCTGCTGCTGCTGCTGCTGCTGCTGCTGCTGCTGAAATTGCTGCTGTTGTAGTTGCTGCTGCTGTTGTAGCTGTTGCTGCTGCTGTTGCTGTAGCTGCTGCTGCTGCTGAAGCTGTTGCTGCTGTAAGGAGCCCATGGGCTGAGCACTGAGTTTGGGCTGCCCACTGTGTGGTATCAGACCCTGCTGCAGATGAGACAGCCCTGCCATGGACCCCTGCTGTTGGTGCTGTTGTTGCTGCTGCTGCTGCTGCTGCTGCTGAGCTGTGACCAGCCGGTGTCCCATAAGGCCCTGACCCTGCTGTGCCAGCTGGGGGGAACTCAGTACCCGGGACTGGGTCATAAGCACCTGCCTGTGAGGGCCCTGGGGGCCCAAACCTCCAGGGTGCTGCTGCTGCAACACGGTCACCTGGGCAGGGCCCAGCATGCCCTGGGGCCCCTGGGGCGGCTGGGGGGACAGCTGCTGGACCAGGAGACCCTGGTGGCTGCCAGGAGGCAGAAGCCCCTGGGGCTTGGGACCCAGAGCCTGGTTTGCCTGTACCCCAGGACCCTGCTGCTGTTGCTGCTGCATTGCCACCTGTCCTAGGAGGTGCTGCTGCTGCTGTTGCTGCAGTTTCTGGGCCAGCTGCATACGTTGCTGCTGCAGCTGTAGCTGCCTTTCCTGTAAAAGCCTTGAATCAGGTCCAAGGCTTCGAAGAGCAAGGTTGCCAGGGAAGAACCCCCCTGAGGGGCCAGCTAGTGATCCACCACCACCAGAATGTTGCTGTTGTTGCTGCTGGGCCAGAGCTGTGTTGAGGAAGGGGCCACCAGGCTGTCCAGGTAGTGCCATACCCCCAGGGGGCAGGCGAAGACCTCCAGCTTGTCCACCCGGAGGCCCCTGTGGTGGTTGCAGCCCATGGCCAGGTAGTAGCTGGCCAGGGAGCTTAGTAAGTAGCCGGGGACTCTGGGAAGGGCTGAGAGCCAACACCGCTGAATGCTGTTGCTGCTGTTGCTGCTGCTGCTGCTGCTGCTGCTGCTGCTGTTGCTGCTGTTGCTGCTGCTGCTGCTGCTGCTGCTGCTGCTGTTGTTGCTGCTTATTCCGATATTCTGCCATGAGATTAGTGTGCTCCTTCTGCTGTTTCCGGACCTAACATGGGAGGGTCAGAGAGGTCAGCCTGGGGCATGCCCACCTATGCCATCCCACTTCCCTGACTTCTGGGTGCTAGGCTGAAGTTTGCTTTTCCCACCTGATCCAGCTGTTTCTGGATCTTGCTCTGCTGCTCTGTAACCAGTTTGAGCTTCTCAGCATCAGCTTCTGGGAACTCACGGCCAGCCTTTTTGGCAGTGCGCTGCTTGGCACACAGAGCCTTCCGTGACTTGCGGTGCACACCAATCTGCTCCTCTAGCACCTTCAGCTGCATCTGTAGGAGCTGCTGGGTATGGAAGAGCCACTCTTCATATTGCCGCTGGTCAGCCTCATCTGGGAAAGGAAGCAGGGTGTCAGGACCTGCAAAATGGTGATCCCAATCCCTCTTCTTCCCTATGTTCCCACTTCCTCATGACTTCCCCTCAAGTCCCATACTCACTGATCACTCCCTGGGCAAAAGTGGGCGGGTTGGGACGAGGCTGGGAGGGGTCACCAGCACTCCGCTCCTATGATGAGAGAGGGTGCTGAAGGGTCTTTGTTCCATGCCAGGCCCTAAGAAGGGTGACCCAATGGCATAGGACCCAAGTTCCTACTCCCACCTGACCACTTACCTGGCCACTCCCAGCTGCCACATGGTTCTGCAGATCACTGCCAGCTCCCCCAGAGAGCCTCTGGGCTAGCAGAGACACTTGCTGCCTGGAGTCCACCAAAGCATAGAAGATAAGTGTTGGCAATGAGAAAGTTAGAAGACAAAAAAGTGGGACAAGTAGGGAAGGGGGCCAAGAAGGAAAGGGGTGACTAGGAAAGAAAAGGGTCAACCCAACCCCAGCCCCAAGTCTTACCTGTTTATACCAGGTGCCACCCCAATGCTGCCCTGAGCCATCACTTTCTTGATGCCTTTCAAAGCCACCATCTTGGCCTTTGCAATGGGATCAATGATATCTTCTGCAGCAAATTTGTCCAGGTCTGGAGAGGGAATAGCCAAATGAGTGGGGCTTTGCGGGGATCAATGCTCCATTGTATGTTTGCTGTTCCTTTCAACACCTTGACCTCAACCAAGCCAAGAAGAACAATGGCACAGCATGGCAGAAAGACCATTGAACTAGGAGCCCAGACGCCTGGGTGACTCAGCTTATTATTCATAGGACATGTGGTCCTGTTTTTACTTGCAGTGCTAGGAAAAGGGACTCAGTAAATGTTTGTCGAGTCACTGTATCAATGTCGTTTCACCTCTCTAAGCCTCAGTTTACCCCTTTATTTGACAGTGATGATGATCCCTACCCTGCCTACCTCATGGAACTGTTGAGGATCAAATGTGTCAGGAATATGAGTACACTTCATGACTGGGAAAGCACTCTTCAAAAGTAGTGTTCTCAGTGCAACTAGCACAGCCCAAGAACCCAAGATGCAGGCACTGTGGCAAAGCTCTAGATGCCAGAGCTGTTTTGGGTACAACATGTACCATGTGTAGCCCATGCCCTTGTCTATCCAGGATGCTACATAAAAAAGGAACCACCAAAAATTTAAATCTTCCTAAGATCCTATAATTTGTATATTTCTTCACAGCTCAAAAAACTTAACTGGGCCAGGCCCGGTGGCTCACGCCTATAATCCTAGCTCTCTGGGAGGCCGAGGCGGGCGGATTGTTTGAGCTCAGGAGTTCGAAACCAGCCTGAGCAAGAGCGAGACCCCGTCTCTACTAAAAATAGAAAGAAATTAATTGGACAACTAAAAATATATAGAAAAATTAGCCGAGCATGGTGGCGCATGCCTGTAGTCCCAGCTACCCGGGAGGCTGAGGCAGGAGGATCACTTGAGCCCAGGAGTTTGAGGTTGCTGTGAGCTACGCTGACGCCACGGCACTCACTCTAGCCCGGGCAAAAGAGTGAGACTTTGTCTCAAAAAAAAAAAAAAAAAAAAACTTAAATGACTCCCCACTTTCTAAAGTACTAACCAAACTCCCTCTCTTGGAATTCTGGGACAATGAAACAATTAAGAGGAATACCAGGGTTCAGATCTACTTCTGCTAATTTCTGTGTAATCTTCAACAAGTTACTTAACCTCCACATCTCAGTTTCCTCTTCTGTAATCGAAGGTAGTAACAGTATCTACTTCATGAGTCTGTTGTAAAGTGCTCAGCACACGGCTTGACAAATAATAATTACTCAATAAGTGCTATTATAGTTTGAGGTCTTTCTCAATCATGGCCCCCCTTCTTAACTCTCCAAAATAATGGTAGTGCTCACTCACTTCCCTGTACACAAAGTCTACTCCAGCCTAACCACTTCACTCACTGTTCTTGAAATCCCATAGGTTTTCCTGCCACTACAGCCTTATTCCATCTTTTTACCTTTTGTTGTGCCACTTCTCTCCAAGTCCTAAACTTTCAGCCTTACCATAGCCACAAAGCCTTTGCTAATCAGACTTCATCCATGCATTCATTCCCTTCATTCCTTCAAACATTTGAATGCCTGCTATATGTCAGGAACTGTTCCCTCCCTTCTTAAAAGCTATAGTGTTTCTACCTATATCAGTAGTTACTTAGCCAAGGTTCTTTGTGTCCCATCTTCTTTAAGTGGAGATTATTTTAGGTCTCTAGCCTCAGTGCCCATTTGGTGATAACAACGATCACCTCTGAGCAACTTGGCCATGGCCAGCTGAGGTTACCTGTATCCGGGAAGAAGCTGTTAGCCAACTGCTGCTGCATTGCCAGTTGCTGGGGCTTCACACACATGGAAGGTGGCATAGTGCCCATGGGCTTCTGTGATAGCACTGGCTGTGGGCTCTGCTGGGGTACCAAGCCTGCCTGCCCCCCATGCTGTCCACTTAGCATATGCCCTTGACTGGACACCATGGCCATGGATGGGGCCAGGCGCTGCTGGAGGGCATGAGCTGGTGGCTGGGTAGGCATCAGTGGTTGGGCCAAGCCTGGCTGTCGGGCACCTCCAAGACTCAGGGCAAGCTGCTGTTGGGGTCCAGCCAAACTGGGAGAAGAGCCCTCATGTGGCAAAGGCATGGCCTGGGCAGCACCTGGTGTGGACAATAGGGAATGCTGCTGCTGCTGCTGCTGGGCTGGCTGCAGCTGTGCTGAAAGCTGCTGCTTCTTCTGCAGCTCCTTTTTCTCATGTTCCAACAAGTCCTCAATGAGCAGGGGCAACTCACTGGCCACCAGTGAGCTCTCCATCTTGTCCAGCTCATCCCCAGATGCTGTATGTCCACCAGGCAAAGTCAGGGCCCCACTCTCTAGCTCAAACTTTTCCAGCAAAGAGGATCCTCCTGGGCCACTAAGTGGGCTGGGGGTAAGCAGGTGAGCTGGTGGTCCTCCTGTGGCCCCAAAGGGGCCCTTCTCAGCTGTGTGCCCACTGCTGGAAAATGGCCCTGTGCCCATCCGGGTGTCCCGACTGCCCATCACGCTTTGTCCTGGTTTCAACCCCACGCCAAGGGAAGCAGTAGCAGGTGCTGGCTCGACCTTGGGGGCGGTAATAGTGAACTGGCAAGGGGAAGGGTGGCGCCCACCCTCCTCTACCTTGGGCTTCACCTCAGGGAGCACAGATGCCAGGCGGGGCTCAGAAGCATCAGTGGCAGCGGGAGGGCGCTCCTCAGGACCTAAGGGTCCTGGCTCCACCCCCCTCAACAGGGCCTCCCGCTCGGCCTTCTCATTAGCAGATTCCACCAGCCTCAGGTGCTCATTGAAGATGTCCTTCTTGTCCCCAGTGTCCAGCTCAGGGTCAGTATATGCCAGGAGGTCAAACTCATCCCCATTGAGCAGGTCATCCAGGTGGGGGTCATTGGTCTCCAGGTTTTCCAGAGTGCCCAGCTCATCATCACCCTTGGCCACATCCACACCCAGACCCAGGTGAGCAAGCTCTTCATCATCCTCTAGGGCCTTGTGGGCATCAAAGTCATCATCCAGCTCAGGATCCTCACAGGGTAACTTGCCAGCTTCCAAGGCCAGAGGAGGGGGGCGGCCAAGCTCAGTGCTCGAGGGGGGCCGGCTGACCAGCTCCAAGCCAGTTGGCAGGGTGGGACCCTTGGTGTGGGGCGTCGGATGGAGGCTGTTGTTCAATTCAGGGGCCAGTGGGGCTGAGGGTTTCTGTGGTGGAAGGCCTGACACCGCCAGGCCCCGAAGTCCTTCAGGAGCCAGTCTGTGGGGGTCTTCACTTACAGGATAAAAACGGGGTCTTGGAGGCGGGCCCTGACCTGGAAATGGAGCCCCCCCAGGTCCTAGTCCTTTCTGTACATTGTGCCGCAACTCAATGAACTGGGCAGGACCAGCTGGGCCAGGCACTGGCTCACCAGGGCCTGGCAGGCGGGTGGGAATTCCTGCCAAGGGGGAACTTAGAGCTTGGCGGCCAAGTTCAGGTCCAGAAGTTGATGGAAAGCGAGCAGACATGGCGAGTCGCATGGAGGTTGCTGCTGTTGCCTGTTGCTGCTGCCACAGTTGTTGCTGTTGCTGCTGTAAGGGCAGGGACCCAGGATAGGGTGCTCGCTGATAGAAAGCTTGGGAGCCTCCTACCAGTTGCCTGCAAGAATGCACAATAGTCAGTAATATGAAATCAGGATGAAAAAGAGCCAGAACATGGGCTTAGGGCAGTGAGGAAGGACAGAATTAATGCAGTGAGGGGGAAGGAATGAGGAAGAGTAAGCGATATTGGAGCAGGATTAGTGAGAAAGGAAAATCAGATGCAGAATACAACAGTAGTCAAATCTGTCCCCTTGGTTTACCCCCAGGGAACCTTCTGGAGCCTCACCGGCTATTCATATCCATGGAGGAAGGTGTGGCCGGCGGAGGTGGCCGGGAGAGTCGGTCATCGCTCGAGAAGGCCCCTGGCCCTAGGAGGGGGCCACTCATCTTGCTTGGGGGCAGCCCCACAAGGCTACTCTTGTCCTAGACAAGATAGTGGTAGATGAAGGTAGGGCCAACTTCAGTATCCTGCCTGCACCACCCCTTGCCACTCTACCTACCTGGGTCCCAACGAAAGGGGTCTGGGCTCGACTCAGCTGCTCAAAGGCAGGGCTGCTGGGCTCAGCACCCCAGGTGCCTGGAGGCCCCACTGCTCCTGCAGCTGCTGCAGCTGTTTCCTTCTCCTGCCGCAGGGTGTTGCGCTGGATCTGCTGACGAATCAGCAGCTCCCGTAGCCGCTGGCGCTGTGCAGAAAACAGACAGGAGGAATAGCCCATTCTACTCCAGTCATGGGTCTGGCACAGAGACAGCAGATATGGGGGAGCTCAGCTCCTGGTTGTCGACTCACCTGCCGTTGCTTTTCCAGCTCTGTCTGGCTGAGGTTGGACATGCCTGGGTCCTGGGTACCTGAGAGTTCAGGTGTCGCCAAAGAGCTACCCATTCCAGCCCCCGGGTCTTCTCGCTTTTCAACAGGAGAGGTGATGCCTGATCGCTGTGGGGCTCCATGGGACAGGTAGGGTAGGGATCCATCGGGTGCAGGTGGTGGCAGAACTGATGGGGGGCGTAGTGGGGACAGCCCATAGCTCTCCCCTGTGGACCCACTGCTGGGCCCTAAGGGGCTGCCCGATGGGTGGAAGTTCCCCGTGGTTACTGTGTAGTTTGTGCTTTGGGGCTTGCCCAAGGTGGGGCCGGGCCCAAAATGGCTGTTGATCCCATGGGGTGGAGGGAGACCAGGCTGAGGGACAGGGGGCTTTAGGGAAGGCTCCCCTACTGCCTGAGGGAAAGTGAAACGCATGGGAGAAGAGGTGCCCACAAATGCACCTGTCCCAGGGGACCGGGCAAAACCAGGGGGCTGCCCACTTGGGACCTTGGCATGGAGCTCACCTGCTGGCCCTGAAGGCAGGGCTGCTGGGAAGCCCCCAGCCCCCAGTGGAGTGTGGGCTAGAGGCCCAGCCTTAAAGGCAACTTCAGGAGGCTGGGGTCGGGGTGGCTTATGCAATGGGGCAAACGGGTCACGGGACTGAGGGCGTGAGGGTGGACGAGAGTAAGGGTCAGGGGACTGAAAGCGAGGGGTAACAGGGGATGGACAGAAAGCCTCAGCAGACAGGGGACGGGGTGTCAATGGGGACTGCGAGCTGGACTGGGACTGAGGACTGGCGGGCACTCGGGAGAAAGGGTCAGAGGGCAGTGAGCGAGGGGGCAGGGCACAGCAGCTCTCCGGGGGTGGCGGCTGGGGCCGAGGGGTCAATGGGGGCTGGGCATAGGGGTCAGGGTACGGGCCAGGGCGAAAGATTTCCGGATGGCTAGGGGGAGAAGGGGCCAAAGCCTGGGCAGGGGAGGGCTCCTGAGGCCGAAGGCCCAAGCCTGGGCTCTGGGGCTCTACCTGAGATGCCCGAGGGGTCAGGGGAGCTTTGAAGACATCAGGTGCCTTTAACTCCAGGCCACCCAGGTGGGGGCCTGAGGAGGGTGAGTCAACAAAGCCCAGGTTTGGGGGCCCATAGCTAGGAGAGGATGCCCCGAGCTCTTCCTTCTTCACCTCTAGGGCCTTCCGGGACTCGCCAAAAGGTGGGGGAGAGAGCAGGGGCTCAGAAGCCTTGCCTCCCCCTACCCCTGGGCTCTCAGGCACAGCCAGGTTGTCCAGGGAAGGACAGCGGGGTTTGAGGAAGGGGTCAGGTGGGGAGGGTTGGTGTCGGGGTGTGCCAGGTGGGGTAGTATGGAATTCTCCTGGCTGGCCAGTCCCAGAACGAGATGAGGCACCTAGCACTGGGGGCTGCGCGGGGCCCCCAGTTGGACTAGGATAGGGGGGATAAGTGGGTGGTGCCGTGGGGAAGCGGGGCTCCAGGGCGTAGGCGGGGGCCAGTCCAAAGGGGTCCTGCGAAGGCACTTGGGCGGGCACCTGGGGTGGGAGCTTGAGGAAGAGCTCACCAGGCGAGTCCGGGCCAGACACCGTGCCCGCCGGCGGCTTCAGGAACCCATCCGCAGAGGTAGACAAGCCGGCGGGGGTAGCGGGGCTGCCAATGAAAATGGTGGGGGCAGCAGCAGGGGGCGGACTGCCCAGTGCCCCTGGCTGGGGGGGAATGCGGAGATGTAGGGCTGGTCGGTCAGGCTTACGGGCTATGTCGCCCACCTTGGTCTGCTTGTTGATCTGGCTCTCAGCCTGCTACAGGGGGAGACGAGGCACAGAGCAGTCAGACTGCTGTAGGCAGGCCCCATGTGCTCCCACTCTGAGAGAGGCCACCTGCTAGAGGACTTGGATGGCTCAGCCCAGCCCAGCCCAACTCACCTTCTGTACCTTGTTGATGCGGTGAGCCGCCCGGTTATCTTTGGCCTTTTGCTAAGGGATACAGGACACTGCCTTAGGGCCTAGCACTTAGTCTCAAGCCCAGCCCCCATCCCTCACAAAGCCATTTACACTCCCTACCCAGAGGCTGATCCCTTCTGGCCCAGCTGCTTTAGGGGGGAGGTGGGGTGGAGAGAACTGAGGTGAATGACCCAAAGACACCTCCCTCCCTTTCAGTTCCCATGCTGACCCTGTGCTCCTTTCTGTCTCACCAGGTAGGGGGCTTTGTCAGCAGCTGGAACCTTTCTCCACAGCTTCATGATTTGTTTGCAACGGCTAGACCAGTCTAGGGGGTAGAGGGGTTGAGTTAGGGGAGACTTGGCAGGTGACCCCTCCACCAGCGATGTCAGGCTGTCATCTCCCTTGTCCTTGTCCCACAGGTACCTGGATAATCTTGCTTGAGATTAGGAAAGTTAATGTTGGCGTAGAGTACAGGTGAGATGGTGGAGAGCTGGCCCAACTCCTCATCCTTCTCCCAGCGTTGAAGACTCCGCTGGTTATAGGAGAGCCCGTCGCCCTCACCCTCTGTGGTGGGGGTGGTGGGGGTGGAGGGCGTGGTGCCCCCTGAGCCTGTCCAGGGGCTGTCTGGTTCACCGGGTTCTGGGCTAAAGAAGCCCCCGCGCTCCCTGGGGCGCAGGGGCAGAGAGTCACAGGGGGCAGGGATACCAAATCCCATCCCAGACAAACTGCCCAGAGCCCTAGGCCACTGCCCTTCCCTAACAGGGAGTGGGGAGGAGCAGGGGAACTGCTGCTACAGCAGCCCAGGAGTCCAGGGGAGGCAAGGCATGGACCCAGATGGAGGGAAAGGACAAAAGGACTGCCCACGAAGGTTAAGCACAGATACCAACCTAGAATCCAGGAATGGGGACTGGCAGAGGCCCGGGTAGGAGTCCATTGGGCTGCTGGAGGGGAGACTGCCCAAAGGGAGTCCACCTACAAGAGGGACCACATCAGAGAAAAGAGTGACTGGCCCATCCTGGGAGCAAGCTTGGCTATGCCAGTCTTCGAACCACTCCCACCCATATCACCTTGAAGAAAGGGCCTCTGCAGTGGCGTACGGCTGCCTTCTAGGCCAGGGGTTCCACAACCCAGGTGCTGCTCTCGTTCAGAACCCAGAACATCCTTGAAGAGCTGCTGCAGGTCCTTGGATTCCATTTTGGGCAGTTCTGTGGGAGAATGATGAAGGACACTCTTGAGGAAGACTGGGAAGTTCAGGTGACACCACGAATCTACAAAAATGATCATGGCTAGGGAGGGTGCCCAGGACTACCCCCACAAAAGCTGTACAGATCACAGTCCCACAGGTAGGATCTTCTCCTTCTCCCACAGAGGGCCCTTACACATGGAAGAGTTGTGGGTCACGGCCTCACCTTCTGTGGGAATCCTGTCTAAGTCAGAGCTAAGCATCCCTTCACCCGGAGTACCAGGCTTCTCAGGGTCACTGGGCACTGGGGATGCCTTTACACCCCCATCCTCAGGTCCTGCAATTGCCAAGAGAAACCCATTAGTCAAGGCCAGTGGAGGTATCACACTGGCCACTCTGAACCACAGAGGAGCACGGAACAAGTTTCTAGCTTTCAACCCTCACAGTACAGTGCTCAGGGGCAGAGCAGATGGATAGAGGCAAAGCCAAGAGAGGACACAGCCCCTTAGCGGCCCTCACCTGGTGTATCAGCCTTGCTCTCAGGGCCACGGGATTCTTCATCTGCAACATCTGGACCATCATCTCCTATGAGCAACAATCCCACTCCAATCAGAGACACCTGATGCCCAGAACAAGTCCCCAGCTCCACAGGCTGGGGCCCTTGGCCCAACCCTTAACTCTTGGAGATCAGTCTATTTCCACTAAATACCCTTAACAGCTCCTCAGCAAGAAGGAAGCTGGATTCCCTCAGACCACCTCACTTCCACATAACTAACCTTTCTGCAAGGTGGGAAGCTCCTTCCTTTCTGAACCTCCATCCCCCTTGGGTTTTAGGGTTCCTAGTCCAAAGCTTGGCCGGCCCACCCCAACTGCAATAAGGGCCTTACGGCTCAGGTCCAGCAGCTCCTTCCCAAAGAAGGCTTCCTGTGGAGGCATCAGGGAAAAACAGTCTTCTTCATGCCCTGCAGGGCACAGACACCTCCCTCACCCCTTGGAGCCTGAGACCCACCTGCAGGTAAGCAGGGAACATGTCCTCTAGTTTGCTCTTCTTGCGCCCTCGCCGCTGTTGCTTCTTCTTCTCATCCCCGTCAGCTAAGCTCTGTTCCACAGAGCCCTCTGCAGGCAGATCAGCAGGCATCACTATGGACAAAAGGGAGGTGTCAGACTCTCTGGGGGTGGGAGCATGCTGCTCCCAACTAGGCCAGGTGACATTTTCTGCCTATTCTCCCCAACACCAGTTGGGTCCACCACCCGCTTGGCCCTTTCAGTGAGCCCACCCCTGGAGTCCCCCAGCATTGCCCATGGGTGCTGTGATCCCCACCTTCTCCCAGGCCCCACTGGTGCCCTCACCCGTCTCACCCTCGTCGGGCTGCCCATCCCCACTCAACACCTCCGCCTGTGCAGCAGGCCCCTTTTTCACGCGCATGTGGGATTTCCGCTGTCGCACCATGAAACCACCAATGCCTATGAGGAGGCAGAGCTGAGGATGAGAAGCCACAGGAGGACCTGGTGAGCTGCCCCTCACTACCCCATCGCCCCATCCCAGGGCCTCACCAGGCCGATAGGGTTTGCGCTTGCGTTTTTTGCTTTCCTCGGTCTCCTCTTTGCCAGGCTCCATATCGGGGCTGACAGGGCCCTCTAGTTTAATTTCACACTCCATGTGCTCCACACCACCTGTGTATGGTGACAGAGAAGATGGAAGCGGATCAGAGGTATGTGCTCTTCTAACCTTGTCATCCTGCCACTGAGAGAGCTGAGTACCTTGCCAGAGAGCCACCTGAACAACACCAACGGTCCATGAGGGTGACTGAGAGTGGCAATGCAGCCCCCACCCAACATCGCAACTCCCACAGGCTTGCTCCCTGAGATTGCCCAGTCCAACCTTCAGCCTTGAGCAGCTCATCAGTGTCCAGGTCCCCATCCTTCTTGTCATCGGGGCCAAGGGCATCTGAGGGCTCAGAACCCTCCAGCCCCGCCTCCCCTGGGAGGCCAAGCCGTCCTCGCCGCTGGCGCCGCTTGTGCAGTGGTGACATGGTCAAGTTACGCAGCACAGCCATGCCAGTTTCCGTCAGCCACACACCCTCAAAGCGAAAGTACTGGGGCTCTGCACAAGAGGGAAGAGGATGTGACGCCTGGATGGAGGCTCCAGGGAAACCAGAACTCCCAAGTTTCGACCTATGTCCCCAGCTAAGACAAAGGCAGTTACACAAAGTCCAGCCGGGGGTCTGAGGCCTGGGGAGAACAGGCCACCAAGCGGTACTGGCTGAGGCCTGAGTTCTCTGTCAAGTGTCCCAGGGGGATTCAGAGAGGGACTGTAACTGCAAAAGCCTGGCTTTGCTTGTGATTAACTCTAGGCCCACCAAATAAATTCTCTTGCTATCTGGGGCTAGGAGGGGCCAGCACACAGTGCCCTACATGCCAGGAGTGGTGCCCATATCATGATGAAGGAGGAGATGGCCCTGGCCCCCTTCACTGAGGAAAAAGAGTTGTGTTCTCTGGAGATGAACTTCTGGCAGTAAAAAAGCCATGTTGCCTAGTGAAAGGAACACTGCCTGGGAAACCCGTGAGACCTGAGTTCTAGTTATAACTTTGCCATAACTTACTAGGTGACCTCGGGTAGGCCACTCAACCTCCCTGGGTCTTAGTTTCCTCCTCTTAAAATGAAGAGATGAAGGGGGGGTGGGGATTGACACTAGACTAGATGGTGTCTAAGGTCTAGTCTGGCTTTGGCATTCAACATTTCCGTCACTCACCTGGCTCTTTCACCTTCATAGGCACCAACTCTGGAGGCGCAATAGGCACTGTGGAGAGAAAGACAAAGGCAGTTTAAGGTCCTGTCCCAAAGCAAGGCACCCCTGTCCTGACACCCCCTCCCCATCCCCACAGCTGGTACTCACCCACAGGTTTTACCACGTAGGGCTGGCAGGAGACACAGTCAAAGCCCTCATCGGCTGCCTGCTCCACATCATCCTCTGTGAAGAGGCTCTCACAACCAGCATGCATCCACCTGGAGAACAAGATGGGAGATGAGCCCAGGCAATGTGTGGCAGCCAACAAGGAACAGGGGCCAACGCAGGTGGACAGGGATGCTCCCACCGTTCACAGTGGCGGCACTGAATTAGTAGGTCCTCTTCCACGTAAGGAGCATGACAGATAGGGCAGGTCACCAAGCTGGCGCAGGGTCCACAGTGTGTGTAACTATTCTGCCATTCACAGTGGAAGCCGGGGGAGGCGGCCCCACACTGCATACAAGACACACACCTGGTAGGGGAAAGAAAACAGATCCTCAGCACCCAGAGGTGCCCTCACTGAGAACCAAGTGACCAGCCTCTCTCACATACTCAATGTTACATCCACTCTAACATCTCAGGCCCCAGGTCCCTTCAAAGATCCCAAGTCTCCTTACCACTTGCACTTCCAGCCACCCTTGGGCACTGTGAGCAGTGGTGGGTCCAGGCAGTATGTGTGGTAGCTAATGTCACAGTCATCACAGAGCAGCAGGCGTGAGGGGTCAGAAGCCTGACCGCACACCTCACACACGATACACTCCACACAGCGCCAACCTTTCAGCAGCATCACCTTGGTGATCTGGAGCAGAAGAAGGCAATTCTTCAGGATGTGACGTGGACGGGAGGAGGGACTTACATGGGCAGGGCTGGAGGAAACCCAGTGCACAGGCCAGACCTTCATTTGAGCCACAGGGAAGTTTATGCAGAGCACCCTCACCCCCAAAACAGTAGCTCTAAACTCTCAAGGATCTCTGCTGATCAGAGAACAGCCACACCAGCCACTGCCTCATTACAAATGAAATAGCAATCTTTCCCTAGCCAAGTCCCCAAAAAGACTAAAGAAAATTAGGTTGTATTTCTCCCAAATTTTCTTGAACATTTAGAACTTGCTATTGCTACTAGTTAGTGAATGTGAGCAGTGGACAAGTCATAAATTAATATTAATGAAAACCCCAAAACAATTGATCATGCTTAGGTCAAAAACACTGTTTTCTCTTTGTGGACATATACTTATGATTTTATGTTTTATCTCCAGATTATGTCATGTTTTCTACTAGTAAAGTTGTCATAGTTTGTACGATAAGTTGAATTACACCAGCAAGTCTTGGTCTACCTAAGAGTCCACCATGAGTTCCAAAGTACTTTTCCCCAAGACAAGTTTGATAACTATTGGTGACTGATGAATGACATCCATGACCAACAGCTGTATTATTAATAAGTAGTGCGGGCCAGGCGCGGTGGCTCACGCCTGTAATCCTAGCTCTCTGGGAGGCCGAGGCGGGCGGATTGTTTGAGCTCAGGAGTTCGAAACCAGCCTGAGCAAGAGCGAGACCCCGTCTCTACTAAAAATAGAAAGAAATTAATTGGACAACTAAAAATACATAGAAAAAATTAGCCGGGCATGGTGGCGAATGCCTGTAGTCCCAGCTACTCGGGAGGCTGAGGCAGAAGGATCGCTTGAGCCCAGGAGTTTGAGGTTGCTGTGAGCTAGGCTGACGCCACGGCACTCTAGCCCGGCCAACACAGTGAGACTCTGTCTCAAAAAAAAAAAAATAAATAAATAAAATAAGTAGTGCGGCCAGGACAGGAAACTTACCCTTGGTCCCTGAACTCACCTTGCTGTTGACACAGTAAGGGTGGTAGCACTGAGAGCACTGCGAACAGGCAAGAAGGTGGCCCTCCGCCCCACGTCCAAAGCTGCCACATACCACACACATATCCTGAAAAAGCACACAAACTTGAACATCCAACAGGGTCTCATCCCAGTAAGTCCCAGCCTATTGACTGTAATACTAATCTGGGACCAGGGAGTCAGGAAATGAGAGGCCCATCCCCAGCACTAGGGTATTACTGTAAGCCACCACAGGACCCTGCTCCTCCTAGTCAATCCATAGGAACTACTCCTGGCTTGCCCACCTAATTGGGTAACTTGAATTTATAAGCCTGACATGGGTAAAGGTAAAAAGTTAAAGGGACAAGATCGGATAAAGACTGGTTGGGTGAGAATCACATATGTGACAAAATTATATTTGTTTCAAGATTATTCAGATGAGAACATATATAAGCTCTCTAAACTATTAATATAAGCTTCAATAGGTAAAGGCCATTTCTGCCTTTTTCATTGCTATTTGTCTAGCTCCTAGCTTAGTGCCAAGCTCTAAAGGACACATTGAAGAAAGATTTGAGGGATGGACAAACCAATGAACATGATTGTAAGTCACTATCTGTTTTCTCATTAGGTGGGTATCCCCAGAAACAGGTCCCTGGTTTCCCCCATCTACCCTCTCACCAAAACACACACAATGTTCAGTACACCACATCTCACTGCTGAGGACGGGACTACACCAGTCGAGTATAGTACCTGCATTAGAACAAATTTGTCTGTGTTGGAGAAGAGAACCACGGTATTTTGCATGGTGTCATCGTCTTCTTCTTCTTCTTCCTTGCTGGGAGAGCTATCGATATCAGCAACCTTAAAGGCAGAGAGTTGTGGAATGTGAGGTAGATAAATCTGCCCCAACTAAGCTAGTTCCCTCTTTGGTGCTGGGGGAAAGAAGTGTGAACCCCTGGCTAAGATGAAGGCCAGAAGCCAGGACTAAAAGGCAAAAGGACACCCCAGCTCCCAAACTGGGCCACAGCCTGATGGCAGACATTTCAGAAAAGCCTGGGGGCCAAATGGACAGAAATATAGACATAGCCCGATGGGCCCAAGGCCAGCAGGCAAGCCTGCAAGGGACTGGCAGGATTTAAAGGGTGTTTAATTTTGAAGGGACCATCTGAAACATGCTTGGGGCACGGGAGGCCTCTCCTTACTACCAGAGTCTCAATGGAAGAAGCAGTTGATTTTAGCCGGGCCCGTCCTCTTCCACGTCCTGCATGTGCTCCTCCACGAGGCCGGCGCCTTCCTGGGAAACTACTGCTGCGACCCTGAGTGAAGGAAAGGGGACAATTGCAGGAGCAAGTCAAAAGCTAGTGTGTTGGGTTCACAGGCTTGAAGGGAAGAAAAGAGATGAATGGACAGAATATGACAGGTAATAAAGCTCAGGAGTCCACTCAAGGTAGGGGGAAAAAGCCAAGCTTCCAGATTATCAACAATTAGGTAGCTCTGGCCAAAATCCATTCTCCCCTCCCAAGGAGTGGCCAACATGAGACACAGAGAAAAAACAGTGGACCAAGAATCAAGTTTCTGGTCCCAATTTTATTACTGAGTGACCATGAACCTGGTACCTGGGCATTTGTCCCCTCTATGTATTAGTATTCTCCTTAATAGTTGGACTAGACAGAGGATCTCCCAGAGTCTAGGATTCAATAAGCCAGGTGAGGAGGTGTAAGTGACACAGGACAGTGGCATAACTTTGACCACACCCAGTGGCTGGAGAGCCCCTCACCTGTTTGATGCGGGAACGGGCTGGGGAGCTGCGCCGCCTCCCCTTCTCCCCCTCGGCTTTGCCTCCGCCGATAGCTGTCCCAGCATCACACAATAGTGAGTCATCAGTCTCTGGCAGCGAGTCGGTACAGAGCCGTAGGGAGCCCTCATCTCGGGCTGGACTAACATCTGTAGAGACCCCTAGCTCCATGGACAGGGAGCCACCCCCCTCAGGGTCAGGAGAGCCCAGCAGGGGCTCTGAGCCAGGAAAACTGGCACTGGCATCGCCCTGGCTCAGATTAGAGATCTCATTAACAATGTCAGATTTGATGAGAGTGGGTGGTGTGGGGGCCACTGGTGCACGTGGCTCCTCCTGTTCTTCACAGGGTGAGCTCTGTCCTGCTGCCTGCTTGCATTCGGGACCATAGACCTCCATAGGGGTCACAGGGGCTAGCTCCTCAGGGTCCAGGAGCACAAGGGAACCTTTAAGTTCACTAGCCAAACTGCCAGGAGTCTGTCCAGCCTCTGGCTGTGAACCAGGAGCATCAATTCCATCCAGAGGGGGTGTGTCTTCCCCCAGCCCAGAAAAGTCATCCAGGGCTGGGGCAGGGCTGGGGGCAGGGCAGGACAGGTCCCCTATAGGGGAGAGGAGAGGACTGGTGGCACTGGGTTCTAAGGCTGGACACTCAGGCTCTGGGACTTTCTCAGTCTCCATCTCATGTGGCTCAGCCTCATCTGAGACGTCTACCGCTTTCCCTATGGGACTCAATGGGGAGGGCATGGACAGTGGCAGAGCAGGAGGGGAGTTTTGAGGAGCCAGGGAATGCTGAAGGAGTGGAGAACACCGAGGGGGAAGGGGCTCCATCAGGATGGGAGTAGCCAGTTCCATTGGGGAGCCTGGAGATGGGGGAAGGATCATAGGGGGAACAGGCTCAGGGTCAGTGCAGTTAGCTTCTGGTGGAGGGCTGATGGGTGTCTCTAGAATGGGGGCAGCCAATGGTGACTCAGGGTCACTGTCCCCTTTGGCACCAAAGGGGTACTCTAACTCCCCCAAAGGAGACAGAGCTGGTGGGGCCACAGCTGTGATAATGGGCGAGAGTGGAGGAGGAAGAGGATCTGGAGGGAAAGAGAACAAGAGAAGCTCTTAGATTAGATGTGCCATAAAGAGTTAAGACTGCTCCAGAATAAGGAGGTACTAATATTCCCTTACCTGGTGGCATCAGCTGAGGTGACAAGGATGGCTCTCCAGATGGGGACAAGGGCAGCTCCTCAGGCAGAGGTGACAGAGGTGGTTCCCCAGGCTCGGACAGGGCCGGCTCTCCAAGCAAGGGGGATAAGCGTGGCTCCCCAGGTGCGGGGAACAAGGGTAACTCCTCAGGTGTGGGGCATTGGCCTGGCTCCTCCATGGGCTCTTTAGGGTGAGGGGATAGACACGGTTCCTCAGGCCGAGGGGACAGGTGTGGTTCCTCAGGTTGAGGCAATAGGCGTGGTTCCTCAGGCCGAGGGGACAGGTGTGGTTCCTCAGGTTGAGGGGACAGATGCAGCTCCTCAGGCCTGGGGGACAGGTGTGGCTCCTCAGGCTGAGGGGACAGATGCAGCTCCTCAGGCTGGGGGGACAGGTGTGGCTCCTCAGGCACAGGGGATAGGTGCAGCTCCTCAGTGTGGGGAGATAGGCGCAGTTCCTCAGGCTGAGGGGACAGGTGTGGCTCCTCAGGCATAGGGGATAGGCGCAGCTCCTCAGGCTGTGGGGACAGATGCAGCTCTTCAGGCTGGGGGGACAAGTGTGGCTCCTCAGGCCGGGGGATTGGATGAGGCTCCTCAGGCTGGGGGCAGAGATGCGGCTCTTCAGGCAGTGGTGACAGGGGTGACTCCTCCAGTGGCAGGGACATGAGCGAGTCCTCCGGCGGCGGGGAAGCAGGTAAGTCTTCAGGTGGTGGGGATGTGGGTGAGTCCTCAGGTGGTGGGGATAAGCGTGAAGCCTCAGGTGGAGGGGACCTGGGAGACTCTTCAGGTGGTGGGGATAGAGGAGATTCCTCAGGCGGTGGAAACAGGCGTGACACTTCAGGCAGGGGGGATAAGCGTGACACCTCTGCCAGGAGGGACAGGCGTGATACCTCAGGTGGGGGGGACATAGGTGAGTCTTCAGGTGGTGGGGACATGGGTGAGTCCTCAGGTGGTGGGGACAGGCGTGATGCCTCGGGTGGTGGGGAGAGGGGAGATTCCTCAGGTGGAGGGGACAGAGGAGACTCTTCAAACGGTGGGAACGGACGAGACGCTTCAGGTGGCGGAGACATGGGTGACTCTTCAGGTGGAGGGGACATGGGTGACTCCTCAGGTGGTGGAGACAGGCGAGATGCTTCCGGCGGCGGGGAAGTGGGCAATTCCTCAGGTGGGGGGGACAAGGGAGATTCCTCAAATGGTGGGGACAAGGGTGATGCTTCAGGCGGTGGGGACAGGGGCGTCTCAAGTGCAGGAGATGGGGGTGAGTCTTCTGGTGGAGAGAAGGGTGACTCCTCCGGTGGAGAAAAAGGTGATGACTCGGGTGGGGGAGACAGAGGAGACTCCTCAGGTGGCGGAGAGAGGGGCGATTCCTCTGATGGTGGAGACAGATGCAATGCCTCTGGTGGTGGGGATGCAGGTGATTCCTCGGGTGGTGGGGACAGGCGTGATGCCTCAGGCGGTGGAGATGTGGGTGATTCCTCAGGCGGTGGGGACAGGGGTGACTCCTCAGGTGGGGGCAGCAGTGGCATCTCCTCATTTAGGGGGACCTCCAACTGGGGCTCAAGTTGGACCCCTGCTCTCCCTGTAGACACAACACACTATGCTCCTACCTGGCTCCAATTTACTCCACAGAAAGTGTAGGGTTTGGGGCAAAGCAGAAACTGTCTCTTGCCACAGAATGAAAGGGGATTAATTTCAGGGACCCTCAAATGGTACTCACCTAGTGGTTTGGCTTCACATTGCAGGGGCCCCGGTTCCTTGGGTTGCATAGAGGTCACGTGCCCACCCTTTGGCTGCCCTTGGCATGCAACGTACAGAGCATCGGGCTCATCAATGGGTGTATCGCCAGGCTCTGGGGGTGAAAATCTGCAGAGGGTACAGGGGAGCAGGCACTGTGGCTCTCACCAGCTAACAGCTCCTAGAGAGCACACCGGGGCAAGGCATGAACACTGTTGACTGTACTGCCCACTTTAGGGCTCTCCTTCCAGAGTCCACTGCTTGCAACATGGCCCCTGCCAATCTCAGTCCTTCCAATCCCCTGTCCCAATCTTATCCAGTCCACACCACTTACCTGCCACAGATAGGGGGATGCTGCTCAGCAACAGAACTGATAGGCTGACCTCCCTGGGCTTTGTGACAGCGGTGACAGAGCGAGTAGTTCTCAAACCACTCAGAGTTGGGATTCAGCTCTGCTGAGCTTACCCCACAGGCCCGGCATACCCGGCATGCCTAGGGGAAAAGAGCAGGCAAAACAGGCATTGGCCAGGCAGACAGCAAAGACTGGAGAACACAGGACTTGTCATGATAGAGGAACTCTGGGGATGTTGCAGGAGGCAGAATTAGGGAGAATAAGGCAGAATCAGGGTACACTCACCTTACACTTCCAAGAGTGAGCAGGCAGTTCCTCCATGGGTGGTTTTAGGCAGAAGGTATGATATCCTTTGTCACACGTCTCACAGACCAACATCTTAGAATCGTTCCCACGTTTCCTGCAGGGGCACAGAGAACATTACAGTGTTCTCCCTGCCCTAGTGTTCAACCCTAACCTATGCTTTGCCTTAGGCTTCCCTCCTACCCTTCCATTCTTACCTGCAGGCTTGGCACACTTTGCAATCAGGGCACTGCCAGCCAGCACGCTTTCGGGCAGTCAGAGCAGTGTCCAGGCAGGCCCCGTGATAGTGATGCCCACAACTGGTACAGAAGAACAGGTCACACAATTCCCCCGGCCCCTCACACACTGTACAGCGAGCCTCCTCTGCAGTGGGAAGAGACAGACAGCACAGGTCAACTATGGATTCATTGCAAGACTCAGCACAGTGCTGTAAACATAACAGGCACTCCATGGACACAGAATGAATGAATGACAGTTACTGTCTGCCCAATATATGCCAGTGACTGATCTAGGCACTGTAGATACCACAGTAAATGAGACAGGCAAAGCTCCTGTGCTCAAAAAGTTCACATCTATTTTAGTGGGCAGACTGACAGTATATAATTACAGACTTTGATGAGTGCTCTGTAGACTACAAAAATCCAAGGCACACTTGGTCCCTCATTTGCCCTACATCCAAAGGGCAGGACTTCTCACCCAGATGTGCAGCCCCCTCACTGTGCTCCGGGCATAGCAGCTGCAGTGTTTTCATGGATAAGAAGGAACCGCTGGCAGTCGCGCAGGGGAAGTGGTAAAGCCGTGGACATCCAGGTGAGCGGCAAGGGATGGAGGCACCGAGTCTGGTGCAGTGGGAGCAGCGCTACCAGGGTAGAGACAATGCCTCAGTGCCAGCCAGCTTCTCCAGAGAAACAGTTCAGGCACAGCTCTGCCCCAGTAATGCCCACTGTCCTTCTCTACCCTGACTCTCAGAAGCCCACCAGCCCTGCCTAGCCCCTGCAAGCCCAGTCCTGTCCTTCACCTATGCAATCTCCTGGCCCCAGCCCTACCTGTGAGATCCCTGAGAAGATGGCCTTGTCCACACCACATAGTTCTGGGCCCTCCTGTCCCCATACGCCTGCTGACCACACAGCACACCAATGGTGAGCCCAACAGGACCCTTTACAGGTGGGAAAGAGAAAGGAAAGAGTTAACAAAAAGGTGATTGCTGGCTCAGGACTACCCAGTCTCTACCCCATTTCCTGCCCTTTGTCCCCTCACTTACCTCCAGGTTCTCCTAGGTGGGCAGGTGTAAGGCCCTCAGGGAAACCAATCTGTGATAGGTCCTCACTGGGCAGCACTGCCTCATTGGGCCCTGGGTTCCCCCCAGGGGACACCACTGGACACCGGGGCCAGTCAAATGGCAACTCAAAGCGCCGTAGCTCCCGCTGCCCATGCAGACTGGGCTCCCCGCAGTTACAGAGAGCACAACGCCGCACTGGACCCCCACTGTGGACACACAAGCATCAGCACCATGCCAGGCCCCTGCTGACCCCATCGTTTGGCACACCCATGCTCCCCAAACACTCATTTTCCTAAATCGTCTTCCTTGAAAGCCCCAGACTTTCAAATCGAATCCTCATGAGCCCTTGTGTATCCTCATTTTCCCCAAACAAGTTACCTGCAGTCCTGGGGAGGCTCCTGAAGCCTGGAACTCCCAGAACTGGGGACACAGACCTCTCCCACATGTGGGTTGGGAAGGTCTGGCTCAGCGGCTCCTGGGTCCTCAGAGGCTGCAGGTCCATCGGCTGATGAACAGACAGAGCAGCACATGTCAGCCATCATCCCCTATTTAATACTAAGTCCCCTCAACAGACCCGTGAGATTATCCAAAACCCTCAGTGGATCACAGCGATGGCATTTTGACTTTTGTCTCAAAGAACAAAGTCCTTCAATTACTTGTGTATTACACAGACTTAGCACATGTCCTTGTGTCAGGACCAGAAATCGAAGGCTGCCCACGAAGAGCAGAAAGCTGACAACAAACCCAGGATTTGTTCTACTCACCTGCCGGTTCTGAATCTTTATCCTCACCAGGCGACTTCTGGTTGTCCATCCCTCTCTCCGACTGGGCAGGGCCCTCTCGGGGAGACCTGTTGGTGCCAAGAGATATCTATATGTCTATTAAGTCTCTCCCCAGTAAGCACTTTTCCCAGAATCCCAGTGAGAAGCCAGCTAATGGCATCCAGACCCTACAGCCAGAGCAAAGCCATACCTACAAACTCTTATACTAATGACAAGGGAAGTAATTCTCCCTAACCCTTATCCCACTGCCTACTTTCTCCCCAGATAAACACATACCCTTTTCTCCCACTCTAGATTCTCAGGGGATTCATTCCACTTCCCCACTTCCAGGCTCCTCTGTAAGAGTTCACAGGGCAACAGCACCCAACTAGAAGCACATTCATTTTACACCTAGTACCACCCTTTGCCTCACCTCTGAGTTCCTGGCTTCTGGTGGGCCCTATTCTGTGGGCTTTTTCCCCAGATCTCAAGTAAGCTACCATTCTAGAGGCCTGCCAGTGCCATCCCAGGGGAAGTCAGGTCCCAGGAAGTCTGCGTCCACCCACGATCCCTCCCTCAGAAGCAGAGTCTGGGGTCTTGCAAGAGACAGAACACACTACTGAAACTAAAGCCTATCTTTAGATCTCCCCCATCTCCACTGGTTTAAACCAGGACATTCCAATCACAACTGAAGAAACTCCCCAATTTCCACCCACTTCCAACCCAAATTCAGCTCAGGCCCATCCCTGGCCCCTGCCCTAACTGTGCTCAGAGTCTCACCCAGCCTGAAGGCCTCAGGTCGTTGCCCTTAGCAACGCCAACTGCCCTTCCTCTTCAGATGCCCCTAGTAGTTAACAGAAGTGGACCTTAAGAGTTACTGAGCATGTGTAGTCAGGCCTGAGGCTAAGCATGCTGGGAGTCGTAGTCTCAGGAAGCACACTGCCACTTGGAGGAGTTCTAAACAGGGCAGGACATAGCAGAGCAGAGCAGAGCAGCTTCCTTCCTCTTCCGTTAAGCAGGGTTTCCACACACATGGGGGGGCAGGGGAAAATAACGGTCCCCTTTCCCTCCTAAGATATGCATGCCTGTACCAGAGCCAAATGAAACACACTAACGTTATCCCTAAAAAAGGTGGGACCCACACCTTTGGGCATATTTTCCTAGACCTCAGAGGGAACTAAGCATAGTGCAAAAAAAAAAAAAAAGAGTAGTAAAGAACAAAGTACAGAGGCGAGGAATAGGAAAGGGATCCTACAGAGGAAGGGAAAAAGGGATAAATGCCAGCAGCTCTTAGAAGTACAGACCCGCTCTCTTAATCAGAGAGTATATACAATGTTCCTAGAGAAAGGGGTGGTGGGGTGGGGGAAATCCCTAAAACAGAACTCTAAATAATAAAAGTTTGAGAAATTCATCTCTTACCTTTTCCATTCCTGTTGTTTAATCAGAGTGACCACACCAACCTTAGTAAGAACAACCCCCTCCTCCCCAACTGGAAGGCAAATACCCCAGTCAGCCACTTAGGGCTGAATGACTGGAGCAAACGAGATGCAGGGAACCCTCAGAGGTGCCCAAGATTGGTAAATCAATTCCCCAAGAACCTCAATATCAGTCCTCCTTCCCTGAACTCACACTTCATTTCCAGATATTGGCTATGCCCCTCCTGAGACATGTCACAGGAAAGGAAATTACTTTTCTCCCTAACACTCTCAGAATGTACTAGATAGGGAAAGCAAAGCATCACCTGATACCTGTCATCTCCATTCCCAAACCATTTCTCTTTCCCACACCTGCCACACAACTATACCTGAAAGGACAGGGTGGGTCATCTGGCTGACTCACAGAAAAGCTGCTCTGGAACTTCGAGGGGCCCTTAGAAGCCACCTATGTGAAGTAGGAGTTGGGGGTGAGGGCACCAGGCAAGTCTCTCTTTCTATTCAGTCATTCACAGCCTGACCACACCCAGAAGGTCCTAGGGGCCCTCAAAGTTTTCTAATTGTTTGCATCTTACTATGTCTTACCACGACGACATGCCCCCAAAGATCCTCCACTCCCTCTGCTCTGAAAGTTGAGGCCAAAGGAGTAACAAACAGTAAGAAATAAAAAGCAACAATGATAATACAGTGGGTAGGAGGAGGACCGCCTCATACAAGGCCAGAGGGACAAATTCCTCAGCCCTCCCCCGAGCGCAGCCCTCTCAGGCTGGTAAGGCTGGTACTGCTCAAAAAGGTACAGAAACCACCTTCATCTGGCCTTGAGACATAGAGTACCAACATTCTCCAAAGCCAGAGCCCCATTAATGGGACCATGAAAAATGACAGATCAAGAAGCAAAGAGAAAAGTATCCTCCAAACTGTATCAAAATGAATCTAGCACCTCCAAGAAGTCTGAGCCCTCAATCCCCATCTCTCATCCTTGCAGTCCAGCACTTGCACCTCAATGCTTACACCCACAGTGATCAGGCCCCTGCAAATATCTAACCAAATAAAGACCACAGGTTCCCCCTTCCCATCATTCACAGCCATTACACACACACACACACACACACACACACACACACACACACATCTATAC
>NW_012135081.1:345520-388069 GCF_000956105.1 Propithecus coquereli
CACACACACACACACACACACACACACACACACACACACACATCTATACTGGGCTAGTGCTTGGCCAGGCTTCCTATAGGGAACTAGAGATCCCAGAGAGCAAGTACAGATCTAGGGAGTGAAACTGTGCTAGCACCCCTTAGCCCTATGCCTAAGAGGCCCAAAACAGCAAGGAGGAAGGCAGGGATTTATCTCAACCCACTCTCCTCCCTCCTCCATCCCAGACCAATAGCTTTCACTCCATTTTCCCAGCCAAGGGGGAAATGGAGGCTTGGAGAGGTGTAAGGCTGAAGCAGGCCCTTGAGTGAACAGTTCTTCAGTAGGATTCAGCACTTCCTGGTTCCCAGCCTGAGAATCGAACCACACCTCTCCCCACCCCCATTTTGGGTCAGCCCTCCAAGATGGATCCAAATGGCAACACTGGCCCTGCAGACCCTTCACACTGTCCCTGGGTCATCCTGGGGGTAGCCATAGCTAACAAGGTACAGTCCTACCTAAGGAGGTTGTTTGGGGCAGACAACATGAGGGATCCTCCATAGAACACAGGAGCAGAGAGCATAGTTGACAGCTCACCTCACTGTATCATCCCTGTGCCACCTCTCACCTCCCAGAAATCTTTCAAGGGCAAAACCCCCTATTTTCCCTTTTCCAAGACCAGACTCAAAGAGATCCAGCATATGTATGTTGGAAGGGGTGGAGTGAGGGAGCAAAATGCCCCAGCCAAATCCCTGCTGGGCAACATGACAGGTGTGAGAGGGGTTGTCCCAGCCCAGGGCCCAGAGGCTTGAGGCCATGAGGCTCATGCTGCACCCTTCATGCAGGCACATACACACCCCTTCTCCTCAATACCTCCTGCCAGGGCTCAAAACACTGGATTACAGCAGAAAGAGCCCTGATCAAGTCATTTCTCCCCCAAAGAGATAGAGACCATCCTATTGTGCAGGGTTGGGACAGGAACAGAGGACCAGTTAACATTCCCTGGTCAAAAAAAAGGTTGGAGAGGTCTGGGAGGGGCTTGCAGGATTGGTCAGGGACTCACGGGCAGCCAGCTTTCCACACTAGGCCCAGAGAAAGTGGGAGACAAAAGCCATTTTTTGCAGCCCACATTCGCAGGGAGCAAATCTCAACGGCCTCCTCTATAATCCCCTAGAGATTAGGTCCATCCTGAGAGGAGGGGAGGCAAAGCAGGCTAAGACAGCACTAGGCCTCACTGAGGTCACTTTGCCAGGCAGGGGTAGTTTAAAGTTGAACAGCAGGGCCAGAGCTGCCCCCAGCCCCGCCTCCTTCTTGCCCCAGCCACCCCCTTCATCACACTAGTCAGTGTCCACACTCTCCCCTTTGCCCAGTGAAAGAAGGCCTGGTGAGGGATCTAGGGTTCCTTGAGTTTCCCAGGGACAGCTTTGGGTGCTCAGCTGGGTAGGAACAATCTTTAAGTCCAACTGGCAGTAAGTCTGACCTGGCAGTGGCACCCTCCCCCCGCCAATCTCAAGTTGTCCTGTCCCAAGGCCCACAAGGAACCCTGTGGGGAGAAGCAGCAGCCAGGGATTGGTGCTGGCATCAGGGTCTGGGTCCTAGTTTAGTCAAGCTCCCCCCAACACAAAAATAAACAGGCAGAGAGACTATCTGGCCAGCTTCCCAAACTCCTGTGGTTCTCTGAACCCCCAGTCTTTAAAGAGGCACACCCCAAGACACCAGGCCTCAGTTCTGCCCTGGTCACTGGCTCAGGTTCCCTTGACAGACCCTGCCAAAGGAACCCTCCGCAGCTCTGGCACCCCCTTCTTCAACCTAAAGGCCAGCTCCGGCCAAGATAGTCCATCTGGCTGTGCCCCCAGTCCAACCCTTTCTGGGCCTTGGCCGGGCGGACTTCACTCACCTCTTCACAGGGCGATCCAGAAATCCTCATCCGAGAACATGGCCAGAGCCCGGGCCGCTCCCCGACCTCCAACCGCCAGAGCGATCACAGCCGCCCCCCGCTCGGGGGGGCTTAGGGGGGCCAAGAACGGTAAATCCAGGTCGGAATGGCCACCCTACCCCCCAAAAAAAGCAAGAAGCCAAAGCGGAGGTTCTCTGCCTCGGGTTCCAGCAGTTTAGGTTTCCATGGACAGCCCCAGGGCGGCGAATCCTGAGCGGACACAAAGAGAGCACCGGTGGCTTTGATCTTGGGCGAGCAGGCTCCGCATCCGCGTCGCCGGGCGGCCTCTCAGTCCTAGGGCCCGGCCAGCGCCCCGGCCGCCCGCGCCGGGCTCGGGCGGAACGTCGAGGCTCTCCAGATGGAACGTCGAGGCGCCTCCCCAGCAGCCCGGAAGGAATGCCGCGCCGCCCCGCGCCGGGCCCGGATGGAACGTGAAACCCTCACAGGAGCGCCGAGCCCCTGTCCCCGCCCGGGCCGGCGCCCCGGCGCCGCGCGAGCTACGGCGACGCGGAGCCGGCGGGGCCGCGGGGCTGAACCTGACACACACCCAGCGCCGGGCTTCTCGACCCCAAGCGCTCACTCTCGGCGGCTTCGAGACCCCCACCTTCTGCTCCCCCCGGGGAAGGGAGGAGGCTAGGTGGGCGAGGAAGAGGAAGGGGCGGGCGGTGCGAGCCCTCTGCCCGCTCCCCTCCGGCCGCTCCAGGCCCTGCGCTCGCCTCCCTTCCCCTCTGGCCTCGGGAGCTGCCCCGCCCCCGGCCTGGCCGGCTCTGGTCGGTGGCACCCCCTCGACCCTCGGCTGGCTGTGATCGCGGGAGGCCTAGAGGTGCATGGCCCAACCCCGGCTCCCGGCACCGGGGGGTCAGGAAACTGAGCGGAAAGTGGGGAACGAGGCAGCCATTTGCAACCGGAGAGGAAAGTAGTGCAGCGCGGCGCCGCTCCGCCTCCCCCCCTCCGCCTCCTGTTCGGCCGGTAGGGTGGTTCCTGCGAAGGGGCTATTTCCTGGCCCGAGATCTGGGCAGCAGTCGTGGAGATTCGTGAAGCCTCCGGCGCGAGATCCGGGGGGTCCTTTTGCCCGGGGAACCCCACTCGAGGAGGGGAGAAAGGAGAAGATGCGGCCCTATTTTGTGTTGGAGCGGAGCTGCGGAGGGATACTGCCCTCTCGGAGGAAAGGCTGTGACTTTGCAGTTCTACGCACACGCTGCGGGATCCCTCCGCCACGGGTTAACCCCGACTGCGCCGGACCGGCCGCTGTGCAGACACGTGGGAACGAAGCCCCCCCTCCTCTTCGCCTAGGCCGTGGAACTGCCTCATTTACCGCCCAGGACGTGAAACTAGGACTCCGGCCACTTTCTAATTCCGTTCCCTTGCAATCATTGGTCCCTGAAACTCCAACTGCCCTCTTGCTTTGGTCAGGGGCAATCTTTCCCGGGAGGGGGATGGAAGAAGAGCCAGGAGATTGGCCGCTGCTCTGCATCCTGGGAACTGGAGTCCGCGAATGGAGAAAGTGAGGCACGGCTCCTGGCGCTGTAAAGGGTGGATTCTTGCCACGTTCGGGGGCCCGAAGAAAGCCGGACGAGTCCATGGTCGTTCCTTCTGGCTCCCAGACCCCCTCGTAAGGAAGGACTGTGGGTGCCCACACCATCACCACACACACCTCCCCATCAAAACATAAACGTAGAGCCTCCTTTCCTTTTCAGGGTGCTCCCACCCCCTCTTCATCTTTCGGGATGAAGGACCAATGTCCTTTTTTTGCTAAACCGAGGTAGCCTTGCTGCTACCTGGCTGGAGTACTGTTACTCTGGACAACATCCCAAGACACACTCCCTGCAGGTCCTCCCCACCCCCCATAACCCTGGATGAGAAGAAGGAATTGGAATGCCTGTTCTGCGTTAGCTGTATACATGGGCGGACAGGAAGACACAAACTAACTATGTGCTAGATACTTTATATATTCTTAGTTACATTACGAATTACGGGAAATTATCTCTATATTAGAGTTGAAAACATTGAAGCTAAAATAGGTGAAATTGCCGACGGAACTACATCTAGCGAGAAGCTGATGATTTAAACCAAAGGCCATGCTTTTCCAGGCCGGGCGCGGTGGCTCACGCCTGTAATCCTAGCTCTCTGGGAGGCCGAGGCAGGCGGATTGTTTGAGCTCAGGAGCTGGAAACCAGCCTGAGCAAGAGCGAGACCCCGTCTCTACTAAAAATAGAAACAAATTAATCGGACAACTAAAAATATATAGAAAAAATTAGCCGGGCATGGTGGCGCATGCCTGTAGTCCCAGCTACTCAGGAGACTGAGGCAGAAGGATCGCTTGAGCCCAGGAGTTTGAGGTTGCTGTGAGCTAGGATGACGCCACGGCACTCTAGCCCGGGCAACACAGTGAGACTCTGTCTCAAAAATAAATAAATAAATAAAAATAAACCAAAGGCCATGCTTTTCCTAGGATTAAAATAATACATTTTTATAAAGAGGCAGGCAAATTAGGTGCAGGGCTAGTTTTGTGGGAAAGGGTTTACAGTGCTATTCAATAGAACTTTCTGCAACTATGGAAATGCACTCTATCTACGCTATCTAATATGATAGCCATTAATCACATGTAGCTATTGAGAACTTTGAAATGTAGGCAATGCAACTGAGAAACTAACTTTTTAACTAAACTTAAATAGCCATATGGTGACTAGTTAATTCCATTTTGGACAGTGCAGGAGAACTTCATCCCTACTGGCCAGGCTCATAGGAGAGATCAGAACTAGGCATATTCTCTGCTAGCCACACACTGGCATCATGCTCTCTGCACTGACCATTGAGGTCTATTTCAGCAAAAACTCCAGCAGTGATCCCACACCTGTCCCAATTAATAGGATAAGCTAACCAAGAGACAGAAGTTGGAAAATGGAAGGTCCCTCCCTACTCTCTGTACCCAGAGGCAGAGAGAGGCAGACCCTCACCAGAAAGACCTCCAGTAGTAACACAGCCACTATTTCTTAAGGGCTTATTATGTATGATGAACTGTAACATATATTATCTCATTTAATTCTCACCTCAACCTAGATTTAACCACACTTCATAAATGAGAAACTGAGGCTCAGAGAGATTAAGTGACTGCCCACGGTCACAAAACTACGTGGAAGAGCTACTAACCAACTATTAGCCACCATTCTTTACTGTCCCCAGGCCTTGAGATCACTTGAGAAACTTCTAGAAAACCCCAGACTTCATCAAAATGGCAGTGGGAAGGTAGGCCCCTGTAATGAGTATCTCAGATCACATGTGGAAAATGACTTAATTATAATATAAGGAGAGGGTGGTGACAGCCCTGAAGAACCTCCTAAGCTACTGAGATTGCTCTTTGGAGTGTTTCTTCCAACAGCCCTTATTTCTTTTTAGATTCTAGATCAGAAAAGCAAAAGCAGCTGGCAGGACTTTTGAAAATCAGCATGACAAACCATTTCTCAACTGTAAGCCTGGAGTCAGGCATTGACAAAGTCACAGTTAAAAATTGCACCTAGATTTTGTCCATCTTCCCAACTAAGTGCATTATGCGGGTGCCTCAGGCTCCCCCAGTTTGCAGGAAAGGTCTATACTCTCTCTCCCTGTGAAGATACTATACTACACAGATAACACTTGCAAGTCCTTGGAAGAGGTATTAGACCAGTTAGGCTCTTGGGCGGGTGGAGAAGGGGAATCAAGAAAAGTAGGAGCAAAATGGGACCAAACCTTCCTAGCTGAAATATCAATCCTACTAGAGGCAGTAGGTCAATAAGGAAGGACAGAAGCAATAGCCTTTGACACCTAAAAAAGATAGCACAATTCTAAGGGTGTGAAAGGTACAAAAAGATCACCAAAGGTATGAAAAGAGCAAAGAATGTCCATTTTAATGAAAGACATTGGGGACATGGTGGACAAGGGGATTGATATGCACAGGGGCATTATTCTTACTTTACTCCTCAACTCTCTTGAGAAGTCAAAATCTTCATGACACTTTAGTCTCTGCCTCTATACTGCTTCTCAATTCTTACATCATCAGGAATGAGGGGCTTCCTTCCTCCTCCCCAAACCAATCACCCTCTTTCTGAGTTCCAACAAATGCCAAGGCCCCAGGAATATAGCTAGGTCAGCATGTAGCAGCTGGCCACTAGAGGGTGGTGTTTCTGTAGTTAAAGGGATCTTGAGAGGCTACAAACTTGGAGGGGAGTGGCAGCCAACTGGACTCAGCATAGGGGGAACCCAGCAGAATAGAAAGGTGGGAGGGCAAGTGTTAAGACTTAGGATAATGGTCCTTAATTAAGTGAGGAGTAAGGAATAGAAACAACATAGGAGGAAAGATTCCCCAAAGACCACAGCTATCACTCATTCCTTAGAAAAGGAGATACTGGCCCTGAGCTCTCCCCAAATACGAAGAAGTCAACAACAAAAGATTTCTCAGTTTATTTGCATATATACATTGTTACCCCAGAAGCCAGCTCTACTTCAGGAGTCCCCAGCTCCCCTTTCCTAGCCAACACCCAAAACTTACACAGGAGGAAGGGCCCTGGATAAAAAATGCCCAGGACTCATATCCCAATCCCACAGGTTCCAACAAAATTCATTTAGCAAAAACAGAGGGCTAGAGGCCAGTGCCCATGAGACATCCTTGCCCCTTTGTAAACATTGACATCCAGGCCACTGAAGCCTGAGGAAAGTGTGCAAACATGAGGAAACCACACTGTGTGCCCAGAGGGCCAGTAACACAGCTGGCAACCATACCCATGAAGTCCTGAGGGCATGCCCCCCACTGGAGCCTGGCGAGTGCCAGGGACAGAAACAAGGCAGTTATCCTATGCCCAAGGGCTCACATGAGATGGCAGCGACGCTCTTGCCCATAGGAATTCTCCACACGTGCGATCTCCTGGATGACTTTGGTGAAGATGTCTTGAGTCAGCTACAAAGGATAGGGATTCAGGGCAAAAGTCAGTTCCGTGCCAATACCATCCAGCTCTGGGGTAAACATCCCACTTCCCCAACATCCCACCACCAAGCAGTGCTATGAGAAAAACACTGCCACCCCACATCACCCTCCTAATCGTTAGGCCCAGGACCTGATTGTCTCGAGCAGATGACTCCATAAATGTTGCACCCCAGGACTCTGCCAGCTTCTTCCCTTCAACTGCCTGTACCTCTCTGGAAGCAAATTTAGGATATAGAGATGGAGGAAAGATGTCTCCAAGCACTCTTCAAAATCTTTAGAATCTAGACTTCTGATCCATCCCACTTCACAAGGTTTGGGAGGAGGGTTGGGAAGGTGAAAATATAAGTAAACAAAGGAACAATGGGTGAATCTAGGCTAGGACTGAGGCTTGAAATATGAAATCATGGCTTTTGAGATAGAAACTCTCAAGTCAGAGATGAAGAGAGGTGAAACGACTTGTTTGCATCAGTGGCAGAGCCAGGACAAGAACCTGACTGATTCCTAGTCCAGCTTACTTCCCTTTGCCCTGAGTGGCACGGATTTACATACCTATCTGGAGAGAGATCTGCCTTGTTCCCCACTAGCACCACCGGCAGCCTGTGAGGAAGCAGCAGTTACTATAGGATCCCCGCTCATTTCCCATATTACCCAACTCCTTCACGTTAAGGCTGGACAACTCATCAGACCAGGCAGGATCTATGTCCCAGCCTCCCTCTAATTTGAACAATTCTCCCTTCTCCTCTCTCCCACCCCCTCATGTCCACACTATGTTTCTATTCCCCAGGGCCACTTACCGGGTTTTCCCATGGCCTTCGTGTAACTTTTGGTACAGACTCTCAATGACTTGGAAGCTTCAAACACAAGAAATGGAGCTATAACCTTAGTTCTGAGACAGTCCTCAGGTCCTCCCAAGTCCCCCACTCACAACCTTGGTCACTTACCTATGCAGAGAGGTGACAGAATACACAAGCACATAACCATGGACCCCAATGATGAATGAATAGGGCAGAATGCTGTACTCATCCTAACAAGAAAGAGAAACATCAATACCTAGATCTATACCACTCAGATGGCAAAGGTTGTCAGGAAATACAGGTGACCCTCCCTGGGACACTCCCTACTACAGTCTCTTCTATTCAACAAGTATTTATGGAGCAGCTCCAATAAGTCCTGTACACTATTAGCAGCTAAAATGCTTTTCTTTTACTACTACTGTACAAATGAGCCACAGAGACTACAAGGCTTCATCTCCTAGGGCTGAACTGCCACGTTTAGATACCCTACCCCAACTGGTACCTGCCCTGCTGTGTCCACCAGGTGTAGGTGAAACTCATCTTTGCCAAGAGTCACTATCTTGCTGTAAGCTGAAAAGAAAAGAAAACTTGACTGTGAGGTGCCTTGTAGGGCCAGCAATGTATGCCCCCTTACATTCTGTTTTTTCTTTAAGAGAGGGAGACAGCTTCTAGCTGTGTTGCCCAAGGCTGGAGTGCAGGGGCTATTCACGGGCTAGATCATAGCGCACTACAGCGTCACTCCTGGGCTCAAGCGATTCTCCCACTTCAGCCTACCCAGCAGCTGGAACTACGGGGGGGGGTGACACAATCCAGCTGCCCCCTTACATTCTTAACTCTGGGGGTGACATAGATAGACCAGGTCCAAGGAGTTCTCCAGGTAACCACACAGACATGCTAGGGTTTATTGTCCACATCTATACTATCCTGGATTCAGTACCTTGGAAAATCCACATCCTAGCCATGCATAGAAAAGATTGCTAGAGAAGAGATTAGACTTAACATCTAAATAAATCAGCCCCTTGGCACCAGAGAAATCCCATATTATGAAGTTGAGTGGGGCACCCAAACTCTCCCAGTCCCATCCCCAGCACACTAGGGGAGAAGTCTACTCACTATTCTCCACTGTAGGATCGTAGCCTTCCAAAAACTTGCCTTCCACAAACTGATGTGCCAAAGATGTCTTCCCTGTGGGGAAGCAGTGGTAGTTGTAGCCAAATCATCCACCAACATTAATATCCTCTGTTCTTTTAGACTGTGACCCAGGACCAAGGGGGCCCCCAAATTAGCACCCTAGCCTGTGAGTGTCCCAAGCAATGCTTTCCCTTGGCCCACTCTCAACCTCTTTTCCCCCAGGTCTCTGCACTTTGGCTACCAGATGCATTCAGAAACCGGCAAGGTGTGCCAGGCGCGGTGGCTCACGCCTATAATCCCAGCACTCTGGGAGGCCCAGGCGTGGTGGCTCATGCCTGTAATCCTAGCACTCTGGGAGACCAAGGCAGGAGGATCGTTTGAGCTCAGGAGTTCGAGACCAGCAACAGGGGGACCCCGTCTCTACTAAAAAAACGGAAAGAAATTAGCTGGACAACTAAAAATATATAGAAAAAAATAGCCAGGCATGGTGGCGCATGCCTGTAAGTCCCAGCTGCTGGGGAGGCTGAGGCAGAAGGATTGCTTGAGCCTAGGAGTTTGAGGTTGCTGTGAGCGAGGCTGACGCCACGGCACTCTAGCCTGGGCAACACAGTGAGACTCTGTCTCAAAAAAAAAAAAAAGAGAAGCCCGCAAGAAATCTTTTCCGCCGCTTTTCCCCACCCCACCCTACCCTCGGGAAGATCCAGGATTCCATAAAATCAAGTCCTACCTGCCCCAGGATACCTGCAACTATTTGTCGCACGCAGACCCTGCCCCCATCTTCAAATCGTGACCCCGCCCTACCCCCAGAGTAATGCTGGGGACCACTCTGAGGTTCCCAAAGCCAAATCCACATTAACCCTTACGTGTTCCCGCTTCCTGCAGCCCTCGACACACCACTAGCCTTTCTTCCTCCCCGCTTCCAATGCTCGCTCTACACCCGCGTTCTTACTATGCCACCATTCCTCCCTAGGTAGCGTTCGCTCGGCAGCGCGCCTCTCTGACCACAAAGCCACTGTGCATCCGTGCGCTCCGCAGGGCGGAGACTCACCTACAGAGCGGTATCCAAGGATGACCACCTTCCTGTAGCGGACCAGCGGCATGGCAGGAGCCCGCCTCAGAGGCTTGCAGAACTGCGGGCTGAGATAGCCCGAAGAAGAGGAGGTCAGGATGCAGGAAGGCGCGGCAACCGGTGCAGGAAAGTCGTTCACCCAGAAGCTGCCAGGGGCAAGCTAGAGGGAAACCAAAACAAGCGCCGCGCCCGGAGCGGGCCACGTGATCACAACACAGCACGTCTAAGGCAAGGGAGCCGGGCGCCTGGGGAACTACAGTGCCCCGCCGCTCAGGGCTCCTCCCCCTAGGCCTCTCGCCATTGGTCTATTAGAATGGGTAAGGGCGGGGCCGCCGGCAGGAGGGAAGGGTGGGCCTCACGTGGAGCGGGATCGCTGGGAGCTGCGCGTGCGCAGATCGGAGCCGGTTCATTCATAAAGAAAAAGAAAGGAACCCGGGGTCCTAGAGGTGTTTGCGCATTTGCAGCCTAGCAGAAGTGGTTGCGAAGAATGGTGAATGGAAAATGCCGGTTGTGTTTAGGCTGGAGTTTCTGGTCAAAAGATTCTAGGCCTCCTCTTTGCAAGGTTTCTGGGATCCTTGGATAGGAAAAAAAGGTAGATTTCAATATATTCCCTCTGTTTCCCCCAGCCTTCAGCCCCAGACCTTTTGTTGTCAGGTTTCCAGTCTTCAAGCATCTAACCTTGGAATTGCAATTCTTGTGCTTGGGAAAATTGCTAGAATTTGTGACCAGGTAGTCCGAGGTTTCGTAATCATCATCATCATCATAATCAATGCATTCATTTATTCAATAAATATTTACTGACCTATATACTACATGTTTCAGGCATTGCTCCAGCTTTGAGGATAGAGCAACGAACATGACAAAAAAGCCCTCTGCTCTCAGGAAGGTTAAAACTTGTTATGGGAAAAACAAACATATTGATAGGGAAATATCAAATAGTGTTAAGTGCTATAAAAGGTGGTGTGATAAGAAATGACCACTTTAGATTAGTGGCACTTTCTCTTAGAGGAAGCCCAATCTAAACTGAGATCTGAATGACAACAAAGAACCAACTAGAAGAAGATTCAAAAAGAATCCATCCATGCTAAGAAGCTAAGATGGAAATAAATTTGGTAAATTACGGGGTACGGGGTGCGGGCTACGGGCGGGGAAAGATAGTTAGCCTAAAGCAGATGAAGTCTAAGAGAATGGCAGAGGCCAGGCTACACAAAGGAGTATGGGTTAATTCTAAGTACCTTAAGATGTTTAAGCGGGGGCATGACGTGATCTGAATTGTTTTCCTAAAAGATCTCCTGGGCTGTGGAGAATGGATTGGGGTTTGGGGGGAACAGGAGCAAGAGGGAGATCAGCTAGGAGACTATTACTTGTAGTCCAGATGAGAGATGAGGGTGGCTTGACTAGAGTGGTAGTGATGAATGAAGTAGAGAATTCAGGATATGTTTTGAAGCTGGGGTCAAGCTGACTTGCTATAGGATTGGATATAGGAGGTAAGAGAGGTGGGAAAAAAGGAAGGAAAATACCTAGATTTTTAGAGACTTCTACTATGTGCCCGGTGCATTTTATTGTTATCTCATTTAATATTCACAACACCCCTAAGTTTGATAATTAGTATCATTCATTCGTTCATCAACAAATATTTATTAAACAATAACCATGTCTTGAATACCTTTCTAGGTGCTGGGAATAGAGCAGCAAACAGCACACGCAAGGTCTTTGCTCACAAAGAGCAAGTATTCTTTTGGGAGAAGACTAACAATCTAAAAATAAACAACAAATAAGTTATAATAAAAAAGTAATAACTGCAATGGGAAAGAAAAACAGAAATTAATGGGCTAGACAGTAACACGCACAGCTCGCTCTCGCTCTCTCTGGTTGCCAGTAAATCCCTCCCCTCACCCTTCAGGCCTACAGTGGTAACAGCCTCTCTGTTACTCACCTTGGGGTACTGCTCTACACATTTACACTTTGGTTTTTTGTTTTGTTTTGTTTTTGAGACAGAGTTTCCCTCTGTTGACCAGGCTAAAGTGCTGTGGCTTCAGCCTAGCTCACAGCAACCTCAAACTCCTGGGCTCAACCAATTCTCCTGGCTTGAGTAGCTGGGACTACAGGCGCATGTCATCATACCCAGCTAATTTTTTCTATTTTTTAGTAGAGATGGGGTCTTGCTCTTGCTCAGGCTGGTCTTGAACTCCTGAGCTCAAGAGATCCTCCTGCCTGGGCCTCCCAGAGTGCTAGGATTATAGGCGTGAGCCACCACACCTGGTCCCTGCCCACATCTTTGTAAATAGTCTCTTTATTAAATCCAGGCCAGGCGCAGGAGCCCAGGAGTTTGAGGTTATTTTGAGCTATGATGATGCCACCACACTCTAGTCAGGGCAACAGAGCACAATCCTGTCTCCAAAAAAAAAAAAAGGAAGACAAAAGACAAAGTGATTAGAAATAAATGTTTAGTGAACCCATCTACAAAACCTGCACATTTTAGAACCAATGTTTGTTTATTAAATATTTGTTCATGAAATATCAATCACTTTTTAAACTAATACATAAATGGTTACTTTGTAAAGATCATGGGTATGTGAAGATCACAAATATATGATCAAATAAAGGAAGTAAATTATCCTAATGTTGGGGAAATGGACTTGAAATAACATTTCTAGTGACAGCATCATACATTGCTATCTCAAACAACTGAGACAAAATAAACATAAAATGTTCCCAGAAAGCTGTTTTAAGTACCTCTGTAAAAAGTGAAAGCATCTTTACAACATCTACATCTAGGTTATATTGCATCTCTTTTCTAATGGATTCCATTGCACAGGTCTTCAGGGTTTTTTGATTTTCCACAGTTCCGGGTTCACCTCCCTGCTGATGTATCGGTTATTTATTGTTGCATAACTTGATGGCTTGAAACAACAATGTATTTTTCTCAGGATTCTGTGGGTTGAATTGGTGTTTCCTCTGTTGCCTCTCTTGGACTTACTCATGTGTCTACAGTCGGTGGAAGCTCCACTGGAAATTGAAGGTCTAACAGGACCTCACTTATGTCTGGAGCCTTGGTGCTGGGTATTGCCTGGGCCTCTCACTCTCCACGTCTCTCATCATTCAGTGGTCCAGCTTCTTTACATGGTGGCAGAAACACCCAAGAGGGCAAAGATAGAAGCTGTGTGGCTTCTTGAGGCCTTAGGCTCTGGAACTCATCCAGCATGACTTCTGCCACACGTTATTAGTTGAAGCAAATTACAAAGCTAGCTCTGATTCAAGGCACAGGGAAATAGACTCCATTTCTTGATGACAGGAACTACAAAATATTGTGGCTCTATTTTTCAATCTATCACAGAGTAGATTTATTATGGCAAGAAGTCCAAGCTGGAATTCTACATTTACCTGGCCCCCAGGTTTCCACAGCTGTAGTTGAACCCTACAACTCCATCCTCACCACCCACACCACCCTGGAGCACTCTGATTGTGCCTTCATGGTAGACAAATGAGGCCATCTATGACATCTGTCGTAGAAGTTGAGTGCCCAGTCTACACTAACCTGAACTTTCTGATATTTGGTCTGTTGTTGTAGTAACTTGGATATTAAGAACATATTTGGATATAGCTGGGTGTGGTGGCTCATGCCTATAATCCCAGCTATTAATGAGGCCGAGGCAAGATCACCTTGAGGCCAGCAGTTCAAGCCAGCCTGGGCAACATAGAGAGACCCCACTTCTAAAAAAAAAAAAAAAAGAAGAAGAAGAAGAAGAACATATCTGGCTACAGTAACAGAAAAATCAACTTAGAATAGCTTAAAAAAAACCCAGTGATTTATTTTTCTCATGTAACAAAGCTGGAGGTAAGTGGCATTAGTCTAGTTGCTCCATAATGTCAAGTCTGACATCTCTACAGTTCTCTTGATCCTTTCGTCATGCTTGTCACTTCATGGTCACAAGATGATTTCTCCTTCAAGTATTACATCTAAGCTCCAAAAGAGGCTGTAGTGATCATAAAGGCACTTATATTGAAAATGAATATTTTCATATCAATATCAGAGTTTGAATAAAACTATTCTTGCAATGTAAGAATAGAAAAGCAGCAAAATAACAGCAGTAATCTATTATATTATAGGACATGTACTTTTAAATATGTGCAGTATATGGAAGTTAATACATTAAATATTATAAATTTGACATTTGATTATTTAATTTCTAAAAGTGTGTTCAAGCAAGTTGGCCAAACAACACCTTTTCTTTTCTCTCTCTCTCTTTTTTTTTTTTTTTTTTTTGAGATACTGTTGCCTGGGCTACAGTGCTGTGGTGTCAGCCTAGCTCACAGTAATAACCTCAAACCCCTGGGCTCAAGCAATTCTCCTGCCTCAGCCTCCCCAGTAGCTGGGTCTACAGAGGCACGAACCATCATGCCTGGCTAATTTTTCTACTTTTAGTAAAGATGGGATCTCGTTCTTGCTCAGGCTGGTCTTGAACTCCTGACCTCAAGAGATCCTCCTGCCTCAGCCTCCCAGAGTGCTAGGATTACAGGTGCGAGCCACCACACCAACCAACACCTTTTATTTTGGATCTTCTAATTAGGAAAATGAATGATCACTTAATTGATGATCAAAAGCATCAACTTTTTAAAATAATATGCAGATACAGAGTTAAGATAAAATGCAAACATGTTATGTTTCTTAGGTTTAAATTAGCTGATAAGGCCAGGCGCAGTTATCACACCTGTAACCCCAGCACTTCAGGAGGCCAAGGCAGGAGGATCATTTGAGTCCAGGAGTTCAGGACTAGCCTAGACAACATAGCAAGAGCCTGTCTCTACAAAAATATTTTTAAGGCTAGCCGTGGTGGCTCATGCCTGTTATCCTAGCACTCTGGGAAGCCAAGGCGGGAGGATCGCTTGAGGTCAGGAGTTCAAGACCAGCTTGAGCAAGAGTGAGATCCCATCTCTACCAAAAATAGAAAAATTAGCTGGGCGTGGTGGCACACGCCTATAATCTCAGCTACAAAGGAGGCTGAAGCTGGAGGATCACTTGAGCCCAGGAATTTGAGGATACAGTGAGCTATGAATCCTGCCACTGCACTCCAGCCTGGGTGACAGAGCAAGACCCTGCCTCTAAAAAAAAAAAAAAGAAAAGGAAAAAAAAGAAATTAGCTACTTCAGGTATTACTTCAGGTATTCCCTGTCACTTTCTAATCTGAAGACCTTTCTATAAAGACCCAGACCTTAGAGTTATGGTTCTTACTAACCTCTCCACCCTGCACTCTGCTCCTGGAAGGCTGACCTTTATAGACTGCCTTAACGCCCTCTGGTTCCCAGTTGGGTTTAACTGATAGGAAGCACTGGCCAGAGACTTGAGAGTAGAGGACAGAAGGTTGGAATGTTTATTCCCCTAGTCTCTGCTGGGCCACCTCTTGATAGTGGCTATGCTCTTCTACCAGAGGCCACAGATCCTATTGGATGGCCCTCGCCTTCAGCTCCCACTGCAGTTACAGTTCTCTCTGGGTCTTAGAACCCTTTCTTCCTTCAGGCCTAGGGGTGGTAATGGCTCCCCACAGGTAGCCAGATTCAATGCTTCACCACTCTTGTTGGTACCCCTTCACCCTACCCACACCTTTGTGAACAGCTCTTTTATTATATTCTCTATTCCCCATTTGAGTGTGCCATTGGTTTCTTCCAAGGACTCCGAATGATACACCTCTGAATGATATAGTAAGGGAAACTACTGAGTAAAAGATCAGAAGGCAAATTTACATTGTCTCATCACAGTAGAAATAGCTATAATAGAAGCAATAAATAATCATAGGGGTGGTAAGGGACTATAGAAATAGTCATGAAAATAATACAAGGTTTGGGCAAAAAACTGCAATAAGCAGTGAAATTTTTGCTGCTTCTTTTGGGGGCAGGGCAGTACCACCAGGAGAGCTGTGCTTTTTAAGGATCACACTGGTGGCACTGTGGAAGAGGACGTGCTGAGAGAGGAGTTGGGGTTGGAGGCAGGAAACCCTAATAGGAAGCCAATACCCAGAAGGGGTAAGATGAGGACCTGGACTAGGGTAGCAACAGAGAGGGTGGTGAGGACTCATATAAAGGGCACAGCAAATAGAAGTTTTGAAGTTGGTGACCTTGGTAAAGGGGACAAAGTAAAGGAAGATGGCAATTCCATTTAAAGAATTAGAAGACATGAAAAGAAGGGCAGGAATTCTTTAGTGGGGGTATGGGGGACGTTGAATAATCGCATTCAGTTTTGACATGTGAATTTTGGAGCACCTCCCAGATGTTCACATGTCGATGGACGAGTTAAGGATGTATCTCTACCTACTCCCCCAAAATAAGCAGAATACATGTGCAGGCATCTTCTCCTTATGTATGTTCCCTATGTCTGCTTCTCCCCTCACTCGTATATACTCCTACCCTGGACTTCTGCCAGCATGGAGTTTGATAAACACCAACCTATTCAGGAAGATGGGAAGTTCTTGGTCCTCTAATGCTGCAGTCCCCAACCCCCAGGCTGTAGCCCGTTTGGGTCAGTGGCCTGTTAGGAAACAGTGCATCACTGCCTGAGCTCTACACCCCCCAACCTCTGGGCAGTGGGAAAATTGTCTTCCCCGAAACTGGTCCCTGGTGCCAAAAAGGTTGGGGATCGCTGCTCTAATGGACCTTTCTCAATCCAGGGACCACAACCAGTAATTTACAAAATAATTGAAACACGACCTGTTAAAGCTGGAAGAATCTCATAAATATTTCCTAGAATTGTCCTTTCTTTCCATCTCCATTGCCACCTCTTTATCTCAGCCAACATCATCTCTCCTCTGCACCCCTGCATGATCCTATTTCATCGGGCTCCTCCCTGAACCAGGTAGCCCCCTTCTAATCCATTCTCCACTCAGCAGTTAGAATAATCTATTTAAAACACAAATTTAATCAGACCACTCCTCCAAGCTAAAATCTAATTAAATTAATTTAATTCACTAAAATGATTGCCTATTTCTCTTGAAAAATATCAAAATCCTTAGTATAGCAGAATGCCTATGAATATTTGCAAAGGCTTAATAAATATTTGCTGAAGGAAGGGAGTCAAGTCTCTGGATCTGGGAAGAATTGCTTTGTCCTTTCCTGAGTTAATTTCCCTTCCTGGGTTAAATCTCAGGGTACCTCCCTACTTCTGACTTCTTGTAAGCATCGAATTGTAGCCTCTGGCATCTCAAAGTGATTCTCTCAAGGCCACACAGCTGGTGAATAAGAACCAAATAGAATATATAGCCCTATTGTTTTTAACCGTAGAGTCACAGTTAAATGAGAAGCAATCAGTTTAAAAGTGACAACCACTGGTATGATGCTTGATCCTCCCCAGACACTCCCACCGATAGTTTCTAGGCCTTGGTATAGTCTATCACAGATAAAGGAAATTTGGCAGGGCAGGGTGGCTCATTCTTGTGATCCCAGCACTTTGGGATGCCCAGGCAAGAGGATCACTTTAGCCCAGGGGTTTGGGGTTACAGTGAACTAAGATTGCACCACTGCACTCCAGCCTGGGCAACAACAGAGTGAGACCCTGTCTGGGGCAGAAAAAAAAGATAAAGGAAATTCACCTCCCCTTCATCTTTAGACAATTCTAATATTTATTAAAAATCAAACAATTCAAAGAATATTCCATCCTAGTCAGTTTATTGAAAGGTAAAGACAGTGAGGGAAAGGGGGTTATGTGAGAGAGAGAGAGAGACCCATACCCTCCTTTCTGTAGTGGTCCCAAAGTGCTTTGGGCCAGCTGCTTCCAAGAGAAGGTGGGTGACAGGCTCTAGCTCAATTAAGGAAGAGATCTGTGATATCTATTCTCAGATTCTACAAGATACTACAGACTAGCCAGGGACTAGAACAAGGATGGGATGTGTATGGAGGAAATGGATTAATCCTGGCTCAAATGTTGGGTGGAATCCCAGCTGCTACAGCTGCTGAGGGCTTAACCAGCTGTTCCCTGGGCAGCTGCAATGCTCTGCCCAGGCCCGGCTCTCAGGATGACAGCTCTGTCTCAGCTTGTGGCCATCAGCTCCAAGCTAAGCCAAGGCTCTGCTAAAGGGATCACTGGAAAGCAAAAGAGAATAGCAGAGAAAGAGTCCTTAGTTCCAAGGACTTCTGTTTGGACACCATGTGGTTTGAAATAAGACAACTGTGTTCTTACATTATGTGATCCCAAGAAGAGAAGTTGAGAGACAGTTTAGGTTTAGGTTTCTGAGAGAAGCAAAGCTCGGGCTGGAGGTATCACCTGCAACTCTGTTCCTATCCTATCCTGCTCCAATTTCCCTATACTGCCCCCCAACTATCTGCTCCCACAGGATGCTCTGTGTGGGAGTGGGAGCATTTCTTTCCTACTTGTGATTAAAACTACAGCATGAACACTCAGATGCGCAAATGAGGACCAATCTACATAGGGATAAGGATAAACACTATCTAAAAAGCCCCGTCCAATTGTCAATTCCTTTTTTAAAATCCAAGTTTGATTTGTTCCTCTGTTTCAAATCCTACAATTGCTTTTCATCTTTAGGACAAAATCCAAAATCCTTAAAGCAGATCACATCTCCCTCTGGCTACATTGGACTTGTTGATGCTCCTCAGACGCATCTTACTCTTGCTCCCCAACCCCAGGCCTTTGCTTGTGCTTTTTCCTCTGCTTGGACAACTCATACCCATCTTCCAGGTCTCAGCACAAGTGTCACGTCTCATCTCTTTTACCACACTCCACAACCTTCTAATCACTTTTGCTTGTCTTGCCAGATGAACTGTAAGAGCCATGAAGGGAAGGGATTATGTCCATGCCTGCCTTTATTGTCCTGTTTCCACCACACAGCACAATACTTGATGTATAGTAGGCACTCAGTAAACCTTATTGAATGGAAGATAACCCCCTCTCAGAGAGATGTTCATTTGTATAAATCAAACAAGTCACTTACAGAAACAATAACAGGGAGGGGGGTTGAATGTGCTACTTGGCCACAAAATCCCTCATAGGGAAATAGACCTCAACCAGCTTTCTTTCCCATGGCAGCTGTCTCAATCTCCCAGCCAGAGAGGAAAGCTTCCTCCAATGTAGCACAGACCACAAAAGCACAGTCAAAAATAAACATGTCAAGTTTCTAGGTTGAAATGCTCATTTCTCAAGAAGAGATGATTATTTTCACTAAGGTCTTAGCATTGACCTCTTCCTACTTCAAACATTTCTGGAAGTTTGTATCAGTCTGCTAGGGCTACCATAACAAAATACCACGGATTGGGTGGTTTCAACAACAGAAATTAATTTTCTCACAGTTCCAGAGGCTAAAAGTCCAAGATCAAGGTTCTAGCTGATTTGGCTTCTGGTGAGAGTTCTCTTCCTGTCTTGCAGACAGCCACCTTCTCCCTATGTCCTTATACAGCCTTTCCTCAGTGCATGTGCTTGGGGTAGGGAGTAGAGCATGAGCACTCCAGTGTTTCTTCGTATAAGGGCACTAATCCTACAGGGTCAGGGCCTTACCCTTATGACCTCATGTAACCTTAATTACTTCCTTAGAGGCCCCATCTTCAAATACAGCCATCCTGGAGATTAGGCTTCGATATATGAATGGGGGAGGAAGAACACAAACATTCGGTCCATAATGAAGCTCCATATCCCCTCTCCTTCGCTAGTGCAAAAAGAGCTAAGAATCTTCTTATGCTTTCTGCATTGGTGTACTAGCCTGCCATGGCTTCCTGCCAGAAACCTGTACCAATACATGTATTTCCTTAACCCGATGGCTAGATAGCTTCGGTTAGGAAGGCTAGCTGTCCAGTCAGGAGGAAGAAGAGCCAATGAAAATGAGAGAGAAATAACTGTCAGAAAGCTAGGAGGACTTTGTAGTGACTCAATGAAAGGACTGAGCAAGAGTGAAAAACAACTTAAGGCCCCACATGATGCGGCCTCATCCATCAAAACAGTCTTATTCCTCATGACTTTGGCTCTATTTCCTTACTTACTGGCTGTGATAACTTGGGCAAGTGACTTAAGCCTCTCGTTCCCTCAGTTTCCTCATCTATAATACCATCTTGGAGGGTTATTGTGAGGATTAAATGAATGTCTCCAACATGCCAGAACAGGGCCTGGGATATATTAACATTAACTTCTCAGTAACCATTAGCTACATATTGTTATGCTCCTCAGTCTCCTGCTCTAAATAGGCTGCACATCTTCATCCCAGATTCCAAGTTCTTGCTCATGATGTTCCTTCTGCCTGGAATGCCCTTTCCAGTCTCCTCCGCCTACACATGCTTCAACATCCTAGTCAGGCCCTCCTTCCTCCACAAGGCCTTCTCTGTACTAATATGGCATTTACTGCCAGTTCAACTCATCCCAATTAAGTAACAATGTTGCTTTGGCTGTTACATATTTTATGCATTTATATCTACTTCGCCAGGAAAGAAGCTGTTTCTTAACCTTTTGTGTTTTTCAGTGCCTAATACAGAGCTACATTGTAGATGTTCAGTAAATCCTGCTTGAAGAAAGGAAGGAATAAAAGAAAGACAGATTCTGGGCAATAAATAGGTCACCTGAACCTTTAAGGGGTGGTTCTCAACTCTCATTTCCTAGTATGCAGAGAGATCTTGCCAGGGTTATCACACAATGCTCATGAAATTCTCAAAACAAGATTACCTTTAATTATACTTTAGTTCTAAAACAAACCCAAATCTGTCACACACCACCTTCTGAAGAAAGGAGTTATGAAATCAAACAATCACAGGTGTGATACAACCCCAGAAAGTTTACATTGATAATGCTTTTAGTGGAGCAGTGAGAAGAGAAGCAGTCAGAGAACAGAAAGCAGCAAAGGCAGTGAGAAATGGCCAAAGAGTAGAGAACATTTATTGACTGCCTATTGGGGACAATCCTTGTCCATGATCCTGTCATGGAAGTGTCATTATCCCCAGATCTATGTGACTTCCAAGCCATGCTCTTTCCCTCATCCTCATTGTCTGTTTTGTTAATGAGAAGAGGTGCTTCAGTTGGAAGCTGTTGCATGGCCAAGTGAATATGCCTACCTGCTTCATGGAGATGGTGCACTTTGCTGCTTTAGAGCAAGTCATGAATTTTTTTTAGAGAGCTAGGAGGGACCTCAAGAGAACAAGGATAAGAAGGAATGGAAGTGGGGGTGGGGTGAGAGATGAGCCTCAGGCCTAGGAAGTTACCCATGGGATGTAGTTTAAGGAAAATCAGAGTTCTGCTTTTCCCCAACTTCATAAGTTGGGGAAGTTGTCCCTGGACAACTTATTAAAGTGCTTGGAGTCACCATTATGGTTTTATGGTTAAAGGCTTTATTTTCAGCAGGCCTTTAAGATATGTGCATTATCTGGGAAGGATAGTAGCAAAACCAAGGAGCCCATCTATGCAGGAAGACTAATTAGTTTATCAGATTAGTCATCACCTGGGGAGACATGACAGGAAAGTACTACGATCTGATAGAGGGAAACAAGAGGTTTGGATAGAAAGTAGGAAAGGTCCACAGCTTGGAGTGTGTTTCTGAGACCATGAAAAGAAAGGGTGGCAAAAGGCACCTGGTGTGGACTGAGGGCAATGGTGGGTAGAAGGACCCTAAAGGCAAACTTAGCTCCACTTCCAAATACTGCCTTTATCAAGCACTAGCTGAAACCCTATCACGTTTTCACCTCCTTGACCACTGAACTCAAGGGTCACAGGGTGAAGGACATGAGGAGGCAACTTCCATGTGTAAGGAAGTCTGGACTACCATAGGTATACTACTATACCTTCAGCTTCTGGGAGCCACAGAACTAAGTTAGTCACGACGGTTGTAAAAGTACCATGGTCTGGAAGGGCTTTCCCAAAGAGAAGCAGGTGGCTCCGTGCCAGCTCCTGACAGGTGTGACCCAGTGATGGCAGGTTAACAAGGCCCACCACCTCTTCCCTGCCAGGAGACGCTGGTTTGCGCAGGTCCAGTACACCCATCCATGCATGAAGTATAATTCTGCGGTCCCCAAACCCCGGGACATGGGCTGGTACCGGTCCGTGGCCTCTTAGGAACCGGGCCCCGCATCACCGCCTGAGCTCCGCCCCCGCCCCTCTGTCAGTGGAAAAATTGTCTTCCATGAACTTAAAAACCTAGCCACACAGCAGGAGGTGAGCTGCGGGCGACCGAGCTGTATTTACAGCCGCTCCCCATAGCTCGCATCTCCGCCCTCTCCCTTCCCGCCACGTGGGTGGAAAAATTGTCTTCCATGAAACCGGTCCCTGGTGCCAATTAGGTTGGAGACCGCTGGTAACCACTTTCCTTGCATCTAGGTGAGAACCGCATGCGTACGCCTAAATTCTCCTGGAGGCCACCAGAGGGCGGTGTATAGCAGGGAGCGCACAGCTGCTACAGGCAAGGGCGGGCTCCCTGCGGTACCAACAACTCCGACTGTCCGTCCCTCCCGCCCCCCACCGCCCTAGACACTCCCCTTCCCGAGTAGCCCAACTTCCTCCGAACTTCCATTTCTAACTCAGGGGCACCTGTCTGGATTCCAGGTATCTACTGCGCTGGAACCCAAAGGTTCCCAAAACATCCAGGCCAGGGAAGCAGAGCCGGTGATAATGGGAGAGGGAGGAGGAGGGGCGGCAGGGGAAGCCAGTAGAATCAACAACGGGGCGGGCAATCGGGAGGGGAGCTCGGGTTGCAATACTTACATACCCTTGCTTGGGAGCCTATTTCCCCCACATACACCCAGGCTGAACCCTTCTCTCTGCGCAGCCCTTCGGTAAGGAAAGGTTCCAGCACCACCTCCCTTCCTTTCCTTAGGCCACGAGTGTGCGGGAACTGTAAATTATTAGCCAGAATTCCCATGGGTCATCAGTAGGCCCAGTGACATTCCAGAAACAAACATCCACCTGATCCAGACGCGGCCACCAGCGTAGGACTTGGTCCAGGCTGATTCATGGCCTTGAGGGTGGGGCCAGGACTGCTGGCTAACAATAGGGGACTGAGATGATTTAAGTACAGTACCCAAAGGGGCCTGAGCCCCCCGTGGAGCCCTTATAAACAGAGAAGGGATGTCCACCGGCTTTCCTCCTCCCTGACAACCCTGGACCTTCCAGTCTGTATGCAAGCTCAGGGTGGAATGCTGGTTCTCTCTGGGTGGGAGGTGGAACCACTCCCACCGCAAGGGCATGACTCTTCTGGTCTCCGTTGCTGATGGATTGGGATGTCCCCTTTGAAGGGAGGAAAAGTGTCCAGAAGACTCTTCTGAGGAAGGGGGGGGAGCCAAAAATAAGGTGTTAGCTGAGGTGGGTCCCCTTTCTCACCCTGTCTGGGGTGAATCACCCTCTGGATGGAGGTGTTTCCCAATAAGCTCCTGGAAGTCTTCCCTTTATTAGCCCACCAGGAAAACGTCAGACATCAGATTGGCTGGCTGTGTCAGACAGTGTCAACGCCATGCCCCAGCCCCTCACCTTGGCAGGCTGGGCAAGCAGATCATTATATTACAATTTATAAATAGAAAATAAAATTATTGGGTGGGGTTGTGGCACTGGGGAAGAGGCTATATAGTCCTTGTCAAGGAGTGCCCACCATCATCCCCACCTACCTAGGACCGGGAACACTTCCTCTCAGTTCGAAGTTGCCCCTAAACCAGACAGTTCCCATAGAGCCCGATTTTTCTCCCTATCCCTCCCTCCCTCTCCCAATGAGCATCATCTGCTGCCCGCAATCCCAGATCTCAGCCAGCATGCCCCGTTTCGTTGGGCACCTCAAGGTTTCTATGCCTGGGGCGCTCAGCCCAGCAGCTCCTCTGCCAAGCGATAGAGGAGCCGAGAGTACCAATGCATGCCAGTGGGCTGGACAGCCCCGCCGGGGAGCAAAGCCCCCAGCGCATGCAGCAGGCGCAAAGGAGCAAAGGCGCGGTGCGCCCACTGGTGACTCTCTAGAACCGCGTAGCATGAGGCCAGAACATCGTTGACCAGCAGCGTTCCGTGTGCGGTGAGCGGCGCGAACACGCCTACGGCTTCCTCCCGCGCCACGCGGGCCACGCGCGCCGGCCGAAGTGCGTCCCCGCCCGGCGCCAGCACCGAATCCCCAGCGCGTAGCCGGCGCGCAAACACCGGTGCAAAGTCGCCTGGCGCAGGCGCCGGCCCTCGAGCGGCAAACACCAGGTGCCAGGGAGTGAGCAACAGTTTGCGCGGGGGCCACTCGGTCTCTACAGCCACAAACGAGGCCCGGCGCTGCAAGTCCCGGTCCAGAAAGAGCAGCACCGGCGTGGGCACCACCCGGCCTGCCGCATCCGCCGCCAGCACCCAGTCTCCGCGGTGCAGTTCCCGCAGCCCCTTCCGCTCGCCGCTCCGCAGGCGCACAGTGGCATTTCCCGGAAAACAGCCGCCCGCCCGGACTGCCAGTGAGTTATCTGTAGGGAACAACCATAGGGAAGATTGAATCGAAACCAGAGGTTCCAGAATGTTGGTACAGATTCTCAAAGACGTGAGTCAAGCCCAGGACAGACCTCACCAGTTCTGGACAACGCAATTTCCCATTAATCTGGCCCCAACCTGGGTAGGAATGGAAGAGTGGTTTACAACACTAACACCCGCTTGGTCTCCCCTAGGGTGGCAACAGGGCTACTGCAGACTCAGTTTCCCGGAGGGAGCCCCTTTTGGCCAGACCTTACCACCCGCCCCCTACTGTACCAGCTTTGACCGACACGTGGACGTGGTTGCGGGACTCGTAGTAGACCCAGTCGAAGCCGGCTTCCACTGCTAGGCGCGCTAGCAACCCATACTTATTGCGGTCGCGGTCGGACGTGGTGATGTCTAAAGCACGGCCTTCGTAGTGGAGTGAGTCCTGAGCGTGGTGGCCGTCCTCATCCCAGCCCTCGGTCACCCGTAGGCGCACTCCGGGCCACATGTTCATCACTGCAATAGCCAGCGCGTTCACCCGCTCCTTACAACGCTGGCGAGGAATAAAGGAGTCAGTCTCCCCACCACGACTACCACCACCATCGGGGCAAAAGGGACCTTGATAGGAGGGTTGATTCTTCTTTGTTATCCGAGCCCCACTCCTCTCCCTCCCAGCATTTGAGTGCCCTGGGGAAGTGAGAATCTGAATAGGTGTAGTCACCAATCTGCACTCCCTTCCCAGGGTGCCGTTGGAGAACTGTGGGGTCACCTCTGAGGTTGAGAGGGGGCACCCATACCTAGCTAGCTCTTTCTCCATTTTTAATGACCGCCCCTCACCCCTAAGGGTTCTGGGACCTCGACTTATCCTGGGAGAAAGCCAGAGTTGGGAGAGCGGTTGGAAGCGTGGTCGTTGGGGTGGTGGTGGGGGGTTGGCTTCTGGAGAGCAGCCCCAGTTTGAGCCTGGCCCCCGCCCCAGGCCCCGGCTGCCCTCCCTCCGCCTGATTCATCTTTTGTTTCGTTGCCTTCCCTGGCACTGGGCATCGCTTCCTTCCTTCCTTCCTCCTCCTCCTTTCGGCCCCTAGCATTAACCCCTTCGTGATCTGGGTACCCCCCACAGAGGTGCCCAAGAGGAGCCGTGCGGGATCAAGGCTACTGGAAAAAGGGTTGGGGTGGCGGGGGCTGCGCGAAGTACAATGGCTATTCTCCGGGATGACTTAACCGAGCGAGAATCCCAGGCCGAGGCCGGGGACGCGCCGGGAGAAGCGGACTCAGCAGCTCCAGCCACAAAGGCGCTTTTCAGCCGCCCCGGCTCAGCGAGAGGAAAGGGCAGAAAGCCGCGCCCCCCATCCCTGCTCCCGCCCGCTAGGTCCCCTCCCCCAGCGCGACCAGTCCTCCCAGTTCCAGCTAAGGCTCTCTCCATCTCTGTTCCAGATGCAGCCCAGAAAGGCGTGGGAGTAGCACCTGAGGATAACGGGAGCTGCCCATGCGCGGATCTGGGGGGCCCCCTGCAGGGTGGGAGTGGCGAGAAGGAAAAGAAGCAGCGGCTGGAAGCCTGCACCCGGGGGAGTGAGACCACAGTTATCTTGGCCGCTCCAGCCTGGGAGCCGGAGACCTTGGCTCGCACCACAGCACGAACACCACCGCGGGAGGAGGCACGGAGAGGACAGCTTCCTTTTCTTCTTCCCCCTCACACCTCTCACTTCGGACTTGGTTTTCTCCTAACTGCCAGAGGGACACTTTCCCCTTGCCCTTCTCTAGTCGTCTCCACCTCCGCAGGATTGGGGGGAAGGAGGCAGAACAGGAAAAGTGGTAGCTCCTTCCAACTTCTTGTCGTTTTGTCCCCTAAGGAGGCCCTGAGGCCCTGACCTGCGGGGGCAGCAGCCCAGTGCAGAGCCAACTCAATGGAGGCCTTTTGCAGCCAGGGTGTGGGAGATAAGCAGTGCTGAGGGGGTTCCCAGGCCTGTCAGAGCCCCTCCTGTCCCTTGTTCCACCCCCTCTGCTGCAGGTGGCAGCCAGAGGAAAGAGCCACTATGTTCCATGATCAAGGAGTAAGGAAGGAATGTCCCCTTCCCAAACTCTGGTAGCAGTAAGGCTTCAGGGCAGGAGCAAAAAGGAATTCTTCTCCCCTAGACAGGTTTTCCTAACAAAGTAACCTGGAAAACTATGAAGATTAATCAGAGGAAATCCGTACCCCTCCCTCTCTTCCCACCTCCCCACTCCATACACAATTAGGTGGTGTAATGGAAAGTATATTGGGCTTAGAATCAGGAGTCCTGAATTCTAGTCCCAGCCATGCCACTAATTAGTTGTGAGACTTTGATTAAATTGCTTTTCCTCCTGGGAAAAGCCCCGCTCTCAGATGTAAAATGGAGGTGGAGTTGGGTGGAGGAATGTGACCTCCAAGTTTTCTTTCAATTCTAAAATTCAAGATCACTGGCCAGAGGTGGTCCTTCTCTTTCAAGGCATCGCTAACCTCACCCTAAGTTGTTTCAGTTCCAGACTATAGCAGATGCTCAATGATGGTTGTTGAATTTATTTAAGTCTTCAATTCCAAGGAAAGCTCCTCAGCTAAGCTGAACTTGGGGAACCTGGGAGTCCTCTGATTCTCAGGTGGGCCCATCTGTTCTCACTGAGGACTGCTTTTTACCCCAGGACTGTCGTTTAGACCCTAGAATAGCCCTGCCCTCGTTCTAGGACACCTTTCCTGTACCAAAGACAATGCCTGTCCAGCCCTTTCTCAGGTAGATGGTCTGGTGATCTGACCCATGACCACCCCTTTCCCAGCCCCCTTCAGTCTCTTCTCTCTTTGGCCCACCACAAAGCTTTTCCACAAGCAGGTCAGGAGCCAGGCTAAAGGTAGACCCTTCTGTCTGCTGCCTAGCTAGCTCCTGGCCCCCAGCTCACCCCAGCCCTTCCTGCCTGGCTGGGTGGCTGACCCCCGGTCCACGCCTCAGCCATTTCCCGTCTCGCCTGCCGCCATCCTCCCTCCTTTCCCCGCCCTGGCTGCCTCTCCCAGTTCCACTCTCACTAGTCAGTCCCTCCTCCCCCTCTCCATCCCAGCTTCTTCTGGTTGGGATCCTTCCTAACCACTCTGTCCCACCAGCAGGTCCCCCCCTTTTTTTGGAGGGAGGTGACAGGGCAGGGTCGGGGAGGTCTTTAAGACTAAGGTCTCTGTAGATGGAGCCCGTCTCACTCTCCTGGGCTGCCATAGGAAAACGGAGGAGTTGGCGGTGCCCTGGCGCAGGTGGGGAGAAGCCCTCCTTACCTCGGTCATCAGGCGGTCGGCGCCACTGTTCTCCTCATCCTTGAAGATGATGTCTGGGTTGTAGTTGGGCACGAGGTCCCGGAAGCGCTCGGAGCCCCTTGCTACCCTCCCCTCGGCCGGCCCACTGGCGCCCAGGGTCCGCTCGGGCACACTGGGGACAAATTGCTTGTAGAGCAGCGGCACAAGCTGCTTGCGCACGTAGCGGCGCCGGCCAACCGGCCCTCGGCCTGGCCCGCAGCTCTGGGCCGGCAGCGCCAGAAGTACCAAGCAGCACAGGGGCAGCAGACTGGCCGGCAGCGCCATAGGTACAACGGATTGGGGCCAAAAGGGAGCGTTCTTGTCCTCACTAACCCGCCTGTCAGTTGGGCATCTCCACAGGCACCAGAAAGGCGCAGCAGGCAGAGCTGCCCCCAGAGTGCCTAGAGTTCTCGTGGCTCTGCGCACCTGCCTGCTGCTAGCTCTGCCCACATGTCCCCAGGGGGTCTGGAACCTGCTACTGACGGACCACCATAGCAGGAAAGGGGGGTCGTGGGTGAGTGCCAGCCCAGCCCTTCTCTGCTGCCCCGCTCTGGTGCTGTCAGAACGCCCGGACTCCGCCTTAAGTGGCCCCTGGCCCCGCCCCCCGCCCATCTCCCAGGACCGTCCCGCCCCCTCCCACCCGGGCGGGGGATCTAGCAGGTCACCACTGGTCCTTTTCGCGACTAAAGTATGTCCCATCCTGGAAACGAGGCAGACACCTGCCTAGGAAATCCTTGTAGCTTTACAGTCCTTGGCTGCCTGGATAAGCATCCTTCTACCTCCAAGTCTAAACTTGGAACCAAACCACTCTCCCTGTTACTTGAATTGGATCTTTGCTCTCCCAAAGCCTACCCTGGCAGGCCATGCCCTCTGCTGTCATCCAGGAAGTGTGGATTCCAATTTCTGCCCAAGGCCAGCCAAGCCTTTTGAAAGTACAACTAGAGCCTCCCTTCTCTGTGATTCTCCCCAAATCTCCCCTACTCTCATCTCTCCTCACACTCAGTAGCAACCAGGACTGGGAGGTGTGAATAGCAGGGGTCCACTTTCCCTAGTAACTTTACAGCCCTCCACTGGGAACTTCCTCAGACCAAGAGACAAGATTGGTACTTATAGTGCAGATTAGGACGTCCAACTTTTGTCCCTTCTTTCTTTGCCAGGCATTCAACAGCTGCTTCTTTTCAAATGAATAACTTGTCAATAGGAAGCTGCTAAAGGGCAGTGGGCACTTAAAGTAAATCTGTAAAAGGTTAAGGGTCACCTCCCTGTACTGTCCATTTAGGCATCTATCCTTCTCCCTTTCTGGACTCCCAAGGGCTCTACTCTCAGCCACTTGGATCTCACCTCAGGCACTTCACCTACCAATTTCTATCATTTAGAAATCACTTCTAAGAAGCCTTCCCTGATGTCCCAACATCACCCACCTGTGTTCCCTTGAGAAGCAGCAATTAACTGTTGTGGTGGCACAGTATTAGAATTATCTGGCACCCCTACTAGACAAAGCAATTCTTAAGTACAAGCTTGTTTATCATGCATCTCCGAGGCTAAGTGCCTAGTCGGCAGTAGGGTGCTCTGCAAGTATTTGTGGAATTTACACATTTTTGTATTCCATACTCACCCCAACCCTGCTCTCACAGCAACTTTGTGTAAAATAGAAAAAAAGCATCCCTTCAAGACATCTGCCATTTATGAGAAAATTGTCATAGTAACTATCTATACAGTGACTCTGAGGCAAATGGGGCCTCTAGAAGTTGTGCAATGCACAATCTGTATAACCCTAAGTATAAATTTTGCCCCTACCCCAACATAGCAAGGGGGCTATTCAAGGAACTAGTAGCTCCTGGAAAGATGAGGTAGGAATCAAAACCCTTGTCAGACAGCCACTTGTTTTACTCTTTATCCAAGTCAGGGAGGACAAGGCTGAAGGTGTGAGTGTATAGGGGAGGTTATCCTATTCCTGTGCCCATGTCCTATCCATAATAATCAAGGTACAGAAACAAGGCCATAGGCTGGGCGTGGTGGCTTGCACCCGTAATCCCAGCACTTTGGGAGGCTGAGGTGGGAGGGTTGCTTGAGGTCAGGAGATCCGCACCAGCCTGAGCAAGAGTGAGACCTTGTCTTTACCAAAAATAGAAAAAATTAGCCTGGTATAGTGGTGAGCGCCTATAGGCCCAGCTATTCAGGGGGCTGAGGCAGGAGGATGGCTTGAGCCTAGGAGTTTAGGTTGCAGTGAGCTATGATGACACCACTGCACTCTAGCTGGGGGACAGAGAAAGACCCTGTCTCTTAAAAAAAACAAACAAAAGACAGAAAAAGAAACAAGGACAAGGCCATGGGTATACGGAAGAGATCAGGGCACCAGCCAGCTTTAAGAAAGCAAGGCTAAGGAAGGAGGAGTTTCCCACTGCCCAGTTATATGGCCTAACACCAAATCCAAGTCCCTAAAGGATGCTAAGCAGAAGAAAGGGAAGGAAAATGATGGTGGGAGCAAGGCTGTTCAAATAGACACAGAGTCAGGCTTTTTAAAAAAACAAAGCAAACTCTGGGATCAACTTTATTGCTGATGGGTGTAGCCTCCTTTTCCCTATGCCCTTACTCTTTCCGGTGGTCCAAAGCCCCTCCAGGATAGCACAGTGCTTCGGCTCTGCTGGGCCAGAGGCAAGGAAGACAACCTGCCTCCTGGCCTGCCCTGGCCCAGTCCCTCCCCTCCCCTCCCCTATTGCACATCAAATCATGTAAACATGGCTACGGGCATGGCCCGGAACAGCAGTGAGGCAGATTGATGTGTAAACGGATTTGGGACCAGGAGCTAGACCCACTCACCCAGCCCTGCCCCATGCTGAGTCTTGAAAAGCTGGGGGGCCTGGTCCCAAACTCTGGCTCAGATTATGCAACAGTGCAGATGGCTCAGCTCCCCTCTGCCATCCACCCTCTCAGATGCCTGGTCCTGAGGCCCAACTACCCTCAGGCTCCCCTCCAGGCCTAGGCAGCAGATGGCAGTGTCCAGTTTTCTCCCTTTCATTCCCAGCCGGAGGTCACTGGTGCTGGGTCTTTCTAGATGCCCGTGGGAAACCGGAGACAGGCAGCGGCAGTCTGTCCAACCCTGCAGAAGAGGGGGAAGTGGACAGTCAAAAGCAGGGCATAGGTCCAGTCCCTCAGGCATAAGACAACCAAGCCACAGAATGGGTGGGTGAGGTATGTTACACACAAAGCAGGACGCACACCCTCTCCCCTGCTGGAATGACAGGTGATCCAGAGTGCCCCATCTTACAACCACCCCACCAGCCTGCACCCCCTCTTCTTCTCACCAAAGGCCCGGATCAGCTCTGCCCGCACAGCTGCAGTGAAGGTCTTCACCAGACAGAGCGTGGTAAGGCCTGCAAAGGCTGCGTTGTAGAGGAACACGATATAGAAATTGCCCAGCCAGTTGAAGCGTCCAAAGTCACCCAGCAGGTCAAAGCGAGTGAGCCCTGAAGTACAAAGGCCAGGATGAGAGGTGGGCTCCCCAGCCCCTCTCCTGCTACCAGCCCAACTTTCTGCTGCCTCCTGGTGGCCACATCTCAACACTGCAGCTGATAGGCTAGTGTCTCCTATGAGTCAAATTCTCCTGCCTCCCAAGCTCTGTCTCAAGGGCAATTTAGGGCAGTTGAAGGAAGTGTCAACAGCTAGGCTTGCTCCAACTTCCCTTCCAGAGCCTGGCATCTTCTCCTTCAATGGAGACTCCTCTGGCTCCAGGTATCCCTAGGAGCTCTCCAGGCCTGCTACTTGTTCCTGGGCCAGGAACCTACAAGCTGGTCACCAAGTTTCTTTCAGCAGACAGAGCAGTGTGGCAGCTCAGACTCTGATCGGGTTGCTTTGGTTCATAACCCAACTCCACCCCTAACTAGCTGTGTGATCTGGGGCAAGTTCCTTAAACTCTCTGTGTCTCAGTTTCCTCAGTTATAAAGTAGAGAAAAAAATGGGACTGTAAAAATTAAATGAGACAACACACATGAAGTACTATATGTGCCAGGCACTATTCTACCATTTGCTGGGCCCTTAATAATATTGTCATAAATCAAAACTCTGCCCCCCCCCCAAATATTCCTACCTGCTTCCAATCTAAAGGAACTAACTGGTGGACCTACAAGTCTACTTTCTTACTAAATTCCCATGGCATAAGTACAAATAATATAGTGGAAAGAGTATAAACTTAAAAACTAAATAGAGATAATTTAAATATGAAATCATTTATAAAATACAGAGGATGAAGTGGTGGTAGGGTTGTTATCTCTGTAGCTCCCATACTGCCTTGGGGTGAACTAGTTACATTTTTAAACTTTTTTGTCAGGTAATTCTAGATCATAGCATTATAGGTAGGAGAAAGACTGGGTGTATTACCTGACACCCCAGTGCATGGAGAAAGCATTGGACTAGGGTTCAGGAGACAAGAGTTCTAGATTGACTTGGTCTTGCCTAAAGCTAGCTATATAATTCTGGGTCTATCAGTGAGCTTCTTTGTGTCTCTCTCCTTTTTATTTTTTTTTAGAGACAGGGTCTCACTCTGTTGCCCAGGATAGAGTACAGTGGCATGATCATGTCTCACTGCAGCCTTGAACTCTTGGGCTCAAGTGATCCTCCTGCCTCAGCCTCCTGAGTAGCTGGGACTAGCTTGCACACCACCATACCCAGCTAATTTTTAAATTTTTTGTAGAGATGGGGTCTTGCTATGTTGCCCAGGCTGGTCTCAAATTCCTAGTCTCAAGTGATCCTCCTGCCTTAGCCTCCCAAGTAGCTGGGATTACAGGTGCATGCCACTGTGCTTGGTTGTTTCTCATCTTTCAATGAGAACATTTATTAGATGACCCACCCAGAAGGAAGATTTGGGGAAAAGTGGTGCTCCCCCACCAAAAAGTAGAAGTACGTGGGAAAGGCATTGGAATGTAGCAAGTATAAAAAGTATGAGCTTTGAAACAACACTACTCTCACACTCAGTGTAGGCACTTTATAGAGCCTCAGTTTCCCATCTGTATAATGGGGATAATATTAATACCTACTCAAGTTTTGTTGTGGGAATTACAGAGAGCATGCAGGTACTCAAAAAAGCCAATTTCCTTACCTCCTCCTTTTGCTACTTACCCAGGGTTCGAGAGAAGACGGGAAGTGCTGAGCTTAGGACCAGGAGACAGACACAGTTCCCAATTATCTAGATGGAAGTAGGGAAAGGAGAGGCAAAGGTAGCAGAACTGCCAGCACTTAGTACCCATCCATGCACCCAGGAGGCTTCCCCTACTCCCTCCCAGCTACCTGCGTCATGGCTGTGTCATGCCATCTGGGCCGCAGGGTCCGAAAGAGTGGAGAGCTATAGAAGCCCACAACTGAGGACACCATCAGGTAACTGCCACTGGGTTAGGGAAGAACTGGCCAGCTCCCAAGGATTAATACTTCACCTGAAAGGGAATAGACCTCTCTCCCGACCCTCCTTTCGAAATTGTCTTCTCCTGCTTTTTGAACCTAAGGTTCAAACTTGCCCCCTTTCCCATCACTCCCTTCCAGAGTCCCAGAGGAGACAAAGTCCAAGAGGAGCTCTGTCCAGACTCCCAGGAGACAGGTTTGGAGAAGAGGCAATGGTGAGTTTCCAGAAGGATACAAGATGAGTACAACCTGAATGACGGCACCAAAGGAGCCCAGTTTGGAGAAGGAGACCTGGCCTAGGGAGGCACCCTGAGGAGTGGAGCAGTGTCATTGTGGAGCACTCCCCACCATCAGCACCACCCAGCACCCGGCCCACCCTCTGTCCTCAGCTTCTGCCCCTCCTCCCCAGCCTTGCCTAGGCCCTCCCCAAAGGATATGGTGAGAGGGCAGCCCAGTACCTGCATGCCTCGGGGCATGGCAGCCTCATCGATGAGCAGCTCCAGGATGTGGATGGCCACAATGAGCACAGACAGGCCCTGTGTGAGGCAAGGCCACAGGTTCCCATCCCTCCCCCAGCCCACAGCTGCACCCAGAGCTGAATGTTAAGAGCAGAGACTCTGGTCCAATGTTTTCAGTTTCCAAGCGTAGTTCTGCTAACAATTAGTTGTGTGGGACCTCCTCCAGGCCATTATTAGCAACAAAGTGCCTTTGAGGCTATTATATAATACACCTCTTCCAGGTGGAAGGATAGCAAATCCTCCAACTGATAAGACTGGAGAGGAACGGACTGGATTTCAATGCTTATTCTCATCGCAGAGCAAACCTGCATAACTACTCAATGGTTTTGTGTGACTTTGGGCAAGTTACTTAACTTCTCTGTTTCATCATTTACAAAATGGGGATTGATGGACTCAGCATAGGGCAGGACACAAAATAGGCACTCAGTGAGAGGCAACTACTATTATTAATGATAACCAGGTCCCCTGCATCTCCTTCCTCCTCCCTGAGAAGGCCTAAAGCACTCAAGGGCCCGCTCCCCACCCTGCCGAGAGTGGTGTACCCACCGTCAGCACCAGCAAGCACAGCATGGCCAGGGGGTACCCCAGGTTCCGCTGCCAGGCTGAAGCCTTCCGCCGCTTCTCTGTGCAGGGATGGGAGGCTGTTAGCAAGCACCTAGAACAAGGGGCTACTCTCCTTGGGGAAACACAGCTATCCCAAGCCCTACTAACCCACATACCGAGCAGGACCCTCTGTGTCTGCAGGGCCAGGACCTGTCTGTGCAGCAGCTCCATGTCCAAAGGCAGCCAGCAGGAGGTGGGATCTGAGGGCAGGGACGACAGTGCTTGCTGTCCCCCAGTCCTGCAGTCCCTGCCCAAGTTAACTCCACCATCCCAGCTGGGGAGAACTGCAACTCACTACAGATCCTGCGGGTCAGAGCTGCCTCCTCAAAGGCTGAGCAGTACAGCTGCTCCTCCAGGTCTTCCAGCAGCTAGGGGCAGCGGAAAGGGAGGGACTAACTGTCAGAGGCCCCCTGACCATCCCAGGGCTCCACAGTCCCAGGCCTTCCCCTAACCCTCACTCGCCACTATGGCCAGCAGCTTTGTCCAGTCCCTCCCAATTGCCTTGTGTTCTGCCTTGTATGTCTGATGACCAGCTCCAGATGACAAGGGTACAGAATACAGGAGTCAACAAAGGCTGTAGCCCTCTGCAAGTTGTGTACTATACAGCTATAGGGTTGTTTCATTGTTTGGCTCCAGCTTTGCAGAAAGCTCACCCTTCAGGATCAAGGGCAAGGAAAACTACATACCCGGGGCTTGACCAGCAGCTTCCCAGTGACCGAGAACATGCGGGCAAGACCTAGTGGAGTACACACTGTGGGAACAAGAGCCAGTCACCTGCCAGGCCTCTCTCTCCACTCTTCCCCTTACCCATCCCTCCATTCCCTCTCCTTCCAGCCTGGTTGCTCTGGCCCAAGGACCCTACCCATTCTCTCCCAGACCCTGCACACTCACCCAGGAGCAGCAGGACCCCGAGGAAGGAGATGCATGAGTAGAGGTAGGGGAGGTAGTACTCCCAAAAGTCTAAGGGTAAAAAAAGAAGCACGTCAGCTCATCTCTCTCCTCCTGCTTACTGGGGGCTGACAGGCCTCAGAGTCTAGACAGGACACAGTACACAAGCCTACAGGGGTTAGACAAGTGGTGCAAATGAGGAAAGCTGGCCAGCATTATGAGAAGAGGGAGTAGCAGGGACAATGGTAAACTGGAGATCCTAAGCCCTGGCTAAAGGGCACAACTGCTATTTGGCCCCAGTTACCAGGGACTAGTATAGCCAGATTCTCTCCCTTGTCAGTCAAAGCCAGATATCTGGATATTAATGTGAAACCTCCCAATTCACTGAATCATATATATTTTTTAACCATTGCACGGGCCCAATGGAACATTTCTACAGGTTGGATTGGCCAGAAGTCCCTCAGTTTGCATCTTCAGTCTAAGGGAGAGGGTGCCAATCTTCTCTCTACTTCAGAGGGATACAGTTGTTCCAGGCAGAGGGACACAGGCCAACTGAAGTGCCACTCAGCCTGGAGGCAGGGGAAAAAGCTGGGCCTCTCACCATAGAGTGACTCCCTGCTGGCTTTGTTGTTGTCCACAATGGCTGACGCCACCCATACCATGCCCAGCACCAGCAGAGTAAGGAGCATCAACATCACCACCGTTTCATAGACCCGGCCCAGGACACCCTACAGAGGGAGGCAATAGGTAAAGGGGAGGAGGGGATTAACATCAGGACAGTGTAGGTGAGGAAAGACATTGGTGATAGCAGCTAGGCTGGGGGAACCAGAGAGGTCTGGATTCAGGAGGAAGGAGAGGGTGTTTCCTTCTTACTCTGCCACGTTGCTCTGTCCTCCCACTCCCCAATCTGTGGTCATCCCATATCCTTCATTTGCAACCCCTTCCCCAGATCCATTCCTCAACATTGTCTGCCCTGAGAGGCTGACCTCTGAGGTCTGCATCACCCAAGCTCTTTACCCCTCAGTTTCCTGTTTAGCTTGCTTAATGGGAAGGATCAGCAGGAGAGCGGAAGGTGGAAAGTTTCCTACCTGTGTTTCCTCCCACCTTTGGCACCACGGTGTTGGCAGTGGCTATGACACTAAGACGGCAGTTCCTCTGCTGAGCAGCCACACATCCCCAGCTTCAGTTATCAGTGGCTTCTAGAAACTATTTCCTCCATTTGTCCCCACAGGCCTAGGGGTGGTGATGACTTCCTACTGTCACCAGAGCCTCAAACTCCTTGTTCGTTCCCTTAACTCTGACTAAACCTCTGCAAATAGTCTCTTTATTAAAATCTCTTCAGTTGAACCATTTGAGTGGAACCCTGTTTCCTGCCTGGATATATATTCCCTACTCACCTTTCTGGAGCCAGCAAATCCCTCAGACTCAGTGAAGAAGTATGCAAAGGGCATGAGGAAGATGAGGGATAGGTTGGAGAAGAGAAAAACGAGGTTCCAGAGGCCTGGAGCAAAAAACAGAAAGCAGAGGTGGTCAGTAAAGGGGGGCAATCCATAGGGGACTAACCACATGGTGAGGGAGGGTGACAGATGACTGATTAGCCGAAGGCTGCCCAAGCCTGCCTGATTCTGCGTGCTCCCCATCCCCACCCCAAGCTGCAACCAGGAGCCACACACCGTGGATGAGGGAGCCATTGAGCCACTGGATGTAATAGTTCCGAGGCAGTGAGAGCAGCACCTCATTGCTGATGATGGAGAAGGGCAGGAGCAGGACAGCACCCAGGGCGACCGCCAGGGTAAAGGTGCACAGCTCAAGCCTGGGCAGAGAAGAGAAAAGTGCCCCCACTTAGTTCAGCACTCACTGCCCTGTGCCCAAGAAGCCCTATTTGTCCCTGGGGGCACATGTGGCTTCTAGAACCTGCTGCAGCAGTGACTGACCTAGGGAAGGAGCTGTGCAGCTGGGGCTCTACCCACTGCTGCCACACCCTAGGCCATTACCTCCAGGGAAGCCTTGGCATGTGGGATGGGCACATCAGACATTTACGGTAACCTGGTCACCTGCCACGTCACTTGCGCAGGCTGACCCCAGGAATGTGATCTTCCTGTACATGCCTATAGGGTGTGACAGGCATGATGCCAAAGCTTATCTTCTCTGCTCGGGGATACGGATTTCTAAGCTTGCCTCCTTCAGCCTGGATGAGAGCAGGGTCATCCCATATGGCTATGCCCTGCATGAAGGCAGGAGGGCAAAGGAGGACAAGGGGGAGCTGAAACCCAGCTTCATAACCAAGGCCTGTGCCCTGGACTGCAACAGCTGAAAAGAAGGGACACTTTTATCTAGTTGGTCCATCAAGGGTGGAGGGCTGCCTTCTAATCTACTGACCCAGAGGGGTCATCTCTCTCTCTCTGTGTCAGTGAATAACAGCACCTGGAATAGGGCCTTCCTCTCAGAACCAAGCATGCCACCCTCAGGGGTTTCCACCTTCCCCACACCTGGCTCTGTTTTCATTAGTCTACACCCCCAACCCTCTCCTTCGCCACTGGCCCCTGGGAGGTGAAGCCAAGCTGAAGCCGTTTCCAGTGACTCAGGCCCCAGCTCACAGTTCCTGGACATGAGGTTCCCAGAAGCTCCTGGCCTAACCAGGGAGACAGGAACAGCAGCTTTTCTGAGCGTCCTAGGGGTGAGGTAAGGCCGGAAGAAGCCAGAAATGGGATGGAAGCAGAAACTCTCTTCACCCCTGTTCTCCCCCCAGCTCCAGAGGCCTCCCCTAGATCCCACCTCCTAATGACTACTGATGTCAGGTGCTGAGGCAGCGACACTTACGCAATTTTGTTGACTGTGGCATCTTCATCATCCACTACAAGAGACAGAGGCACAGGGAAAGAGGCAGGACGTCAGCAGGCAGCTCTGGAAGCCATCTGTTACACTGTGGCCCCCTGCCTCTTCCCCAGCCGGAGAGGAGGCACAACTGAGTAGGAGGCTCTGGGAGACCTCACACTATGAACCGCACAAACTATTCTCCAGCCAAGATGGTACTTAAAGATCAGTAGTCCCAGACGGAGAGAATATAGGCCAGAAACTCCCCTACTTCTCTCCTTCCTCCCCACATCTCTCCCAGCACAGGTTCCTCTTTGTAAGCTCAAACTATAAACAACTGGTCTGTGAGGCTGGTTATACCAGCGGCTGGGTACAGGGAAGGAAAAAGAGGGGAAGGGGAAGGGGACATTCACGGAGAAAGTCCCCAGGGGAATTACACTAGAGTAGCTGCCTTGTTAGATGGGGGCTCTTGAAGCCATCCTGAGAGGAAGGAAGGTTGGAGCCAGGACAGGATGATTTGGACAGTCTGGGGCTAGGAAATGGGGCAACTGTGTCCCCCTTCAATCACACAGTGTCTACAGGAAGGAAAGCTCCAATCTGAGCACACTTAGGCTCTTATAAAAAGAAAGGCCACCATCAGGTCCTGGTGCCCCAGAGGACTCTGGTCCTGGCTATGGGAGCACTAGGAGAGGAGAAGACAGAAGAGCGGCCTGTGCCCCTAATGACATTCGCCCTGCAGTTGCCCACTCCAGCTTCACAAGGGGCTTTCACATTAACTGTCTCATTTGGTCCACACAGTGGACTGGGCAGACACTGTAATGCCCATTTTATAGGATGAAACTGAGGACTGGGAAAGTTACATGACTGGCCCAGCAGACACTTCCATCTAGACTTTCCAATATACCACCCTGCCCCAACCTGTGAGGAGGGGAGGCTGAAGAGGCAAAGGCTCACAACAGCCCAGCAAAGCCACCTCTCCTTTCCCAGCAGGCACCTTAGGTCCATTCCCCTGAGGCTGGCCCCATGGCAACAGGAACTCTGGCAGAAGGGAGGGAAGTCACAGTACCTGTGGTGAACTCAGCAGGCTTCTTGAAGCGGGTCAGGAAGATGTGGCAGAGGATGTAGAGTGTTGCAAACAGAAGGGTTGAGATCTGTGGCAGAATACGAGCTGGAATGAGAAGCTCTAATCCCCAGCACATTCCACAGCCCCAAGGGCCTCTCTATTAATTCTGTTGGGTCACTTCCCCAAAACAAGGCTCCCTATTTCCAAGGGTTTCTTCTTCCCCAGCAATTCCTTCTAGTCAGGGCCTTAGGAACCTCTAAGGACCAGACAGGGACTGCCCCCATGCACCTGGGGAAATAGCACCATGCCCAGTCCTATAAGCACTTTCCTGGGAGAAAATAACTTCAGCTCAACCCTGGTTGGTAAATGGGCAGAAAAAATTCCTAGAGATGCACATGCACACACACCTAAAATAGGCCGTGAACCAGAGGGAATTTACTCTGAACACTTTACTGGAAAGAGAAGTAGATTTGAGGGGAGCAAGAGGTTTGCATTTTCCTGGCACTCCACCCTTACCTCGCCCCCACTGCTGCCTTGACCCAAGCTCTAGGAGAGAATAAGTAGGAATCATGTTTCTAAACCAAGTCAGAATTTCTACTCTATGTTTATTCAGGGGCCATGAAAGATCAGGTCTGCTCTGGGCCAAACCAAAGCCTTATTTAATCCTCTGTCCCTAAGAGTGACCTTAGTTGGAGCCCACCATTTACAAAGTTTCTAGAGCCAGCATCAGCTACTTTAAAGGCAGTCTGTCCTTGGACCCTACCTTAAGTGACTTCCAACTCTAGAGCCAGGCCTCTCAGGGTCTATTCCATGCCCTTGAGTGGCTGGACCACCAATTGACAGTTATGGCAGAACTCGGCCAGATTAACCCACACATGGATCCCTACCCTGCTGCAAGTAAGCTGCTACAGCAGAGGAGGGGCTATGATCAGCTCTATAATCAAAACCATAGAGTCTCAAGAAGAGATGTTATGGTGTCTGAGGTAGGCCAAGACAGGATCAGTCTCATGGGTCTTACAATCCCCAAGAAGAGCTGACCCCACAAAGAATCTGCATACAGCTATATATATAAGGATGGAAGAAGCCACAGAGACCCAGGAGAGCCACGGGTCTCAGACAAAGTTGTAGCTTTTGACATATGAAAGCAGAAAAGAAGGAGCCACTCAGATTGCAGCTGCAGGATTTTTACAGCCTAGCATTCTGCCCTGGGCTTGCGTAATAGCTAGGAACGGAGGAGGGCTCAAAAGGTCAGGATGGAGTTCCACGCAGCTCCACAGGAGGTTAGGTTGTTCCCTAGCCTCTAGATGGGAGTCAGGTAGGGGAGGCACCAGAAGCCTTCAGTCTGCCCTTGGCCAGCACTGATATCCTCAGCTAATGGGATTAAGGATGGGAGAGACATCCAAGAGGCTGCCTCTGTCCAAGGTCTTATCCCTCCCTGTTCTCTACTGTCTCAAGGCCTGGGTGTGCCTCCACATGCTCAACCCCACCATGCGGGACTGTCCACCCAAGAACATGCAAGGGAGGCTTCTGGAAAGTAGACTTCTACTGGAGTTCCACACATGGACTAATATACTTTCCAATCTTCATCCATAAGGACAGATCTAGTTATGTCCTGGCTCACTTTACCCCTTCTCCAATCTGAGGCTGCTCAGGGCCAGCTAGAGCCCAGCCTGAGAAAAATGAAGGACGGCCCATCAGTGGGTTCCTCCACTCATTAACACTTCTAATTCTTCCAAACTGTTCCCTTTCTATTTAGCATTTGGGGATGACAGTTACCCTGGGGAGCTCTGGGGAAGGAAACAGGAGAGGGATGAGAATTCCAAGCAGGCCTGATGAAGATATGACTTTCTAGGGTCCACTGGGTGCCCCTATCCCAGAAGTGTCCGGTGCTGAGGGACAGGTTCAGCTGTTGCTCTAGGTAGCAGTAAGGAACAACAGTCAAGTGCCCTCTGGAGCACTAGGTGGACCACTCACAGGGGAAATCTCTGAATGGCTGGGAAGTCTTTCAGAGTTTCAAACAAACACTAAGAAGAGAAAAAAAGAGGGGGAACCTTGGTTGTTCCTCGTCTCTACACATTAGAATCCACCCCAGCAAGAGTTCTTTTTTCCAAGGTGGAAGACGACCCACCAAGTCCTTGGGTTCCTCCCGCCTGCCATCCCTACACTTCCCAAGCCTTTCCTGGAATCTAGTTCAGTGTGACGATGTCTCCCCTCAACATCATATGGGTTTGCCCTCAACCCAGTTTGAGGGGGAAACCCAAATCAATCGGCCCGAAGCAAGCCCATCCTTCTCCAACTATCAGGCAGGTTCACCAGCCTCTCAGACACACGAAGACCCGCCGCCAGAACAGTCGCAGGGTCGGGCATAGGAGGAAGGGCGGGGGGAGGGGCGAGTAGGGGAGGAACGGAAACCGACGGGCTTTGTTTATCGCTCAGGGACCCAGCTGATCCGATCTAGGGGTTTGCCAGCCCGGCACCCGCCCTTCTGTCCGGACGGAGGCCTTCGTCGCCCGTCCCTGGTCCAAACAGGATCTGACAGCGCTCTGAGCCCAGGTGGGCTCCCACCTGAACTTCCACCTCTCCCCCCGACACCCGGGCTTCTCCCCGCCTTGGTCCTACCCCTTCCTGCCCAGGTCCCGCACTCACAATGCATTCGCGGACCCTCTCGTGGAATAGCTGTTCTCGCACGGATAGCACTTCGTAGTCAGCTGCTTCCATACTCTGCTCAGCATGACTGGAGTGGGGGTGTCTCCGGGCCCGGGGAGGACGAGCGGGGATGAAGCCGCCGCCGCCAAACACCCGGACCCAGCCAAGCAGCCTTTCCTCGCTGCCTGCGACGGAAACTCGGGGCAATCCGGAGCTCGGATTCAGTCGTCAGCAAGCCCCGCCCTTAAAGGGGCAGGCACCAGCCCTCTTAGTTTTAAAAGACTCCGGCCCCCCTTTGCTCCCTCCCCTTTAAGGTCAGGCCACGGTCACTTTTCAACGCAAACAGTAAGCCACCCGGCTCGCTACGAGGAAGCGGCGGTCTGGTTCCACCTTTTTAAGAGACCGAGTGACGACACAAGGGATGGGCGGGTTACTTCCAGGGAGCGTAACTCATTGGTTCCTAGAGAGCTGCCGCTCATCACTGAAGGAACGCTGATAGGCTCGTCCCATGGAAGGAGGCGGGATCTTTTGGGCCTACGATTGCTTATTCTAAAACTAAGCAACTGTCTCATCCCCTGCTGTTGAGAAGTGACGGTTCCTGGACTTTAATAGCGGCTGAGACTTTAGTTTGACCTTGGTTAAATGAACCACTTGGATCAAGCCAACCAGGCAGGATGTGAGCACACCATAGCGGTTCTGAAAGGTACCGCTGTCCGGTAGCACAAGGTCCGTAGCAGCATTTTCTGTGTGTTTGTGTTGGGGTGCTCCCCACCCTCTGCCTCCTCGCCGCCAGGAGTTTTCACTCAGTCATTTTTGTGGAAGGCCTCGTGTGTGCTAGAACAAATACTAAAGAAAACTGGATAGAGAACTACAGAAATGTCTCGACACTTTGTGAGGAAGTGCTCACAGGGGATCATCAGTGAGTCAGGCTGAGTCTAACATTAGCTAACCACCTACTAGGTGCCATTCACTTTATAGTCTTTTTTTTTTTTTTTTTTGAGACAGGGTCTTGCTCTGTCTCCTGGGCTAGCGTCATCATAGCTCACTGCAACCTCAAACTCCTGAGCTCAAGTGATCCTCCTGCCTCAGCCTCTCCAGTATCTGGGACT